>NC_044305.1:53551391-53851776 GCF_007474595.2 Lynx canadensis | reverse complement strand
TCTGCTCAGGGTACTGGGGCTGGAAGGCATGAAGTGCTGGCCCAAGACCCTGAGATGGGTGCTCTTCCCACCAGAGTGGCCGGGCCCTGGCAATGACAATGGAAGACACCCTTGATGGCTCAGCTTCTGTGCTTTGCTTTTTCAGAACAGGTGTGGAAAACCAAACTCCTGGTTGGGGGGGGGGGAGGGTACGGGGGGAGGAAGCCTGCTGCAGGAGCCCTGAGGTCAGACAGAGCCCCTGGTCGCCAGAACAGCAGGGGACCTGTTCAAGTCAGGAGAACTGCTTCTAAGTTACAACCACAGGGGAGGCTCATCAATAATTTCTCATTACATGACTGATCCGCCCCGCCTCCTCTGTGCCTTCCATTTTCAGAAGCACATCTGAATAAAGCAAGTGAGCACCTGCTATAAACCTTCCCTCTTTAGACCTGTATTTTATTTCATTCATACCAAGAACGTAGTGAAAAGTGTCAGTTAAAATATTATCATCATTGAGCTGGAATGTGAAAGTTTTCATGACATAAAATGAAAATCCTCACATACGTCAAGTCCCCAAGGTGGCTCCTTATGACACCTGAAAACGTTAAATGGAGAAAATGATCACTGCTCCTTCTTGAGCAATTTATTAATAGTTAGCACCTTCAAAGGGACATCCTGCAATTCTGCATCTGCTGGGAGATCTAATGTCAGGCTGAATAAATTCAGGAGTGCCTATTATCACCATCTAGATACAGTGACTGATGATGTAGGAGTAAAAAAAAAATTCCATACTATTGGAAAAAATTCACAGCTATTCGGTTATTCTTTATTTTTTTCTTCAAACTAATTTAATGTGGTGTCCAATTATATGTATTAATATTTGTAGTTCAGGGTATAGTAATTGGCACAGTAGCAACTATTAATAATTCATAATTTAGGATTTTTCCATGCCTTTCTGTTGTAGAGCTGAGGTCTGGTGAGGCTCTCATTTCTGGAACAGTAGTGACACACATTTGCTGCAAGAAATCGCAGCAGCAGGGCAGATGCCAACATCCAATGTCTATTTCAACATCAGGCCACATTTCACTCATTTTCTGTCAAGTGCTTTTACAGAAGGCAAACGGATGGAGGGGCGATACTTAATTCTGTGTGTGCCACGCTGTTGTTAGAGATGGACGAATGTTAAGATATTAATGAATGCTAATAATGGTGCCAAGAAACAGATCTGTGTGCTTTGGCAAATGTGTTCATAGATTTCTTTATTGACTGTTAAGGTTGGATGATTCTTAAGGTACAGCCTTTAAAAGTAGCCCCATTCCAATCTAATTAAATAATCCCCTCTATAGGAGCACCGTCAAGTGCTCATCTCTGCTTATTTACTCTTGATGGGGAACCTCTTGGGGGCGACTTATCCCATCTCTGGGGGGCTGCCTAGGTATTGGAAACTTTATGCCTTAATCTGTGTCCCACAGGTGTTTCTGGAAATCATTTGCTGACTCCTTTTCTCAAATCATATTCCACTATATCAGTTAACATACCATATTAAATGTACACATTATAGGGGTGCCTGGGTGGCTCAGTTGGTTAAGCGTCCGACTTCAGCTCAGGTCATGATCTCTCAGTCCGTGAGTTCAAACCCCGTGTTGGGCTCTGTGCTGATAGCTCAGAGCCTGGAGCCTGCTTCGGATTCTGTGTCTTCCTCTCTCTCTGCCCCTCCCCGGCTCATGCTCTGTCTCTCAAAAATGATAAATAAACGTTAAAAAAAAGTTATTAAATGCACACATTGTAAATATCTGTAGCCAAATCATTTGAAGGTTTGGGAAAATTTTCACAAAGTTTGTATGTTTTTAGTGAAAGCTACCAGTAAGTCTTTATTAAGTAGTGCAACGAATTTTTTAATTTCTTTATTTTTTTTGAGAGAGATAGAGGGAGCACACAGGGAGGGGCAGAGAGAAAATACCAAGCAGCCTCCCTGCTGTTAGCGCAGAGAGTGATATGGGGCTCAAACCCACGAAACATGAGATCATGACCTGAGCCAAAATCAAGAGTCAGTCGCTTAACTGACGGAACCACGCAGGTGCTCCTAGCAGTGCAATTAATTTTTATTTTTAATCCCTGTGCCCAATTTTGGAGTCGAGAGGATTGTTGGTGATAAATGTATGATGTAAAAAAAAAAAAATTCCCTGGTTCCTAGAGATTCTTCCCAACCACGCTCCCTGGCTGGCATACCTATTCTAAGGGCACTTGGGTAGTGCTTAAATTCAGATGCCTACAGAGGGCTAGCTGACAGGTGAAATGGCTCTTCATGGCCATGGGGTGGGCTGAGTGACTTGGGCTCAGAGATGTTCCAATTCAAATTTTGCAAACACTGTGTGCACTCATAAAACGCGTCTGCAGGAAAAGCTCAGCTGTGGGCAGCCAATTGGTCACGGATGTGTTTTCTCCGCACCCCCCCCGCCCCCGCCTCCCTGATTACATAGTAAATACTTTAAGCAGGGGTTCTTAGTCTTATTTGGGTCCCAGACACTTTGGAGAGTCTGGTAAAAGACATCACTCCTATTCCCAGAAAACTGTACCTTCGCAGATGCAAACACGGGCCTTGGGGCCTGTCCATGGATGGGGCGGTTAAGGGCCTGCCTAGAAAGGTGGACATCACCACCTTCATCCTGGGGCCAGATCAGCTCCTTACACCTGAACATGCTATGTTCTGTTCACTACTTCTGAGGCTGGGTTTTTCTTCCAGGGGCTTTGGATATCCCTTCCAGGGACAAGCCTCGTACCTACATGTAGCACTTAAAGATCAGAGATGTCTATGGGTCCTCACACCTGCTCACCAAGCAGAGGAGGGTGTCCTACCAGACCAGTCATGTGATTTTCTGTTAGAATGTTTAGGCTGGTTAGAAATACTTTTAGAACTGAATAAAAATGTCAGAAAATGGTATAGATAATGCCTAATTGGAAGAGGGTCCGGGCAACCTTACAAAACTGGGCTGGATTAAAAAAATTTTTTTGTTTAATGTTTATCTTTGAGAGAGAGAGAGACATAGAGTGTGAGTGATGAGGCTCAGAGGGAGATACAGAATCTGAAGCAGGCTCCGGGCTCTGAGCTGTCAGTACAGAGCCTGGCTCGGGGCTCGAACCCACGAACTGTGAGATCATGACCTGAGCCAATGTCAGACACTTAACTGACTGAGCCACACAGGTGCCCCTGGACTGGATGTTTAAAGAGCTAAAGTGCCTTCCTCGGCTTATGACAGTGAAACTTCATGGTGCTTGCCCACCTTTGTCCTCACACGGCTTCTTTGTACCCCCTCCCCCTCCTCCAAAGATTCCAGCCATTGGACTTTAGGTTCCATCCATCCGACATGATATCACCTCCTTCACGGTTAACTGAGATCCTTGATTACATCTGCAAAATGCCCTATTTCCAAATAAGTAAACATTCAGTAGTTCTGGGTGGATATGAATTGGAGGGTGGGAGGCATTATTCCATTTACCATACCATGAAAAGGGAAAGTCTACAGAAAGGTACATATGACAGACAACCGGCCCTCATAATAAGACGCAAGGAGCTTGAAAGAACGATGTCACTTCTCCTAGGGAATATCTCAAATCATTATGCCCTGGGTCAGCCATGGTCATTGTCACCAGTTTGAGCCATGAGTAGCCTGAATTGTTTTTCCTTCATGACAGGGAAGGCAGCAAACATCAAATACTGTGATACCTCCAAGTTGCCAAGACAAGATAGGGGCACGTGGTGCTTTATTCCGACTCAGATTTTTGCACTTGAGAATGTAAAGGGTACAGTGCAACTCTGACATGATTTCTGTTTTCATTCCATTAGGTGGCGTAAGTGGGAATAAACTCAAGCTGATGCTTCAAAAGCAGGAAGGTAAGTATACCCCCCATGGATAATGGCTGCCTTCTTAATGGGGCACAGTGAAAGGCAATGTTGAGTGTGCTCACTGGGGTCTTGTATTTGGAAAATCAGAAGTGTTTACTCCTTAAAAGGTTGGCAGATCTGAAGGTCTTACTCTGTGTGTGTGTGTGTGTGTGTGTGTGTGTGTGGTATTTCATTGAATAAATATTATTGCCAGTAAATGTTTGAAAATTATTTTTCTGAAAGCTGTCGGTGTGGACTCAAAGATAACAGAAACAGTGCTACTGTGTTAATTGAATGCTATTTATTTTAGAACCATGATACCCTGTAGAGCACGTATCTAAATTTAGAGCATATCCTTTAGAGCACATAAAACCTCCATTGGTGGAATAGACACAGAATGGTACTGTTGTAGTATTCTGTATGCAATCAGCCCCCGGGGGCAGGGTTGAACAGAAAAACTGTTTGTCACTAACACCTGTTGTGAAAAATACTCCTCCAAGGAATGTGATAGATGGCCCCAAAATGTTGTCGAACCACAACAGGTTGGGAGCCATACAATAGGAGTTCCAGGCCCACCATAATCAGGTAGATCAGTTGGACCAATCATATGGTCTTACGAAGGCCATCTTCCCTTGGAACTGTCATCTTTGCCTGTAAAATGAAGAATTTGTACATCTCTTAGAAATTTAGAAGTGTGACATTTCTGATGCGAACCTTTAATCCCTTATATTCCTTCCCCGTCCCAACTCTGCCCCAGTTAACGGGAGAGTCTGGCAGGCTGAAGCCTGCTCCCTGACAATGTGGGGCTCCCTGGTGCTATTCATATGCTTCCCAGTCAGCCCTCCAGAGATCCCCTGGATGCTGAGCCCTGGGGGTTCCCCTCAGGGGCAGGGGACTTCTGAAGGGGCTCCCAGCATCTTCCCCAGCATTTCTAGCTGCTCGTGAGGCCCTGGCCCATCCCCGATCTCTGTGCTGGGCAGCCCGCTCCTCCAGGACACCTGGGGTGACTGAAGCTCTTGAAAGGCCACCCTGTCAGAGGTGGGAGCAAGCAGACCACTAAGATAATCACAAGTCCTGATGTACATCCTCAGCTTTTATTCAAGTCAAACCTAGAAACACATATTGAGCCCCTGCTGTGTACAAAAGGGTGCAACAGGCCCTGAAGGAAACAGGGATGAGCAGGAAGTGAGGAAACAAATCCACTGATACTTATCCATGTGACCAAAGAACACATAGAACACTTCACTCCCATTATCCTGTGCAGCCTTCGTAACACCACCAAGATGGGGACCGTCAGCCCGGTTTTGTAGATGAGGGGACAGACAGCAGGGGAAGACCCAGTGGCAGAACTGTGTTCCCTGAGCACGTCCTGCAGAAGGGGAGCCTTCTGAACCATTGAGACCACAATGGGAAGATGTTGGGAGAAGCCACATGCTAAAGCAAGGGCCAGTACCTTTCGAGACTTGGTTGAACCGTCGATGATCTGTGAGGCCCGCAGATGGTGACCCCAGGTGGCCCTGTGTGCTCCAGCTCTCCGGGGTGAGAGCATGCCATGGTGCCAGGCTGGGCCACTCCGAGCTCATTGTTCTGGTTCTTTTTCCTTCCTGGTCACCTAATCAGGCACAGCGCTCTCTTGTTTGCACGTGCAAGGAACGTACACCTTTATGGCCTTAGACATCTACTTGTTTCCTAAATGTCTAAGGGGTGGGCCACCAATCCCTGCAAGTGGCCTGGGGTCTAGGCCCGGTGAGTGGCTGCAGAGAATGGGCTACATTTCTTCTCTCCCCTGTGCGCCTTTATGTGACTGCACCCAAATGGAGAGCTTACTACCAAAGGGTGTGGAGACAGATGACGGGCAGCTGTATTTCATCATATGTGATGTAAGAATGAAGTTGAAAGTCAAAACCATCTAATGCGGGGTGGGCTTGGGGTGTGGGATGTTTGTTAGCGATTTACCCACGCTAAGAAGAGAAATCAACCTTTGTACTTTGGGGGTGGGGTGGGGTATTGATATTTCAGCACCTGCTTCACCTAAGACGAAAGTGGCGGTGGATGAGAACAAGGCCAAAGAATTCTTAAACAGCCTGAAGCGCCAGAAACGGCAGCTGTGGGACCGGACTCGGCCAGAGGTTCAGCAGTGGTACCAGCAGTTCCTCTATATGGGTTTCGATGAAACGGTGGGTATTCCCGGCCCCTGGAGGACTGGCTCCCTGCAGAGCAGCACCATGGGGACAGATGCTTGGCTTGGGCAAATGGCACAGAAAAGTAGTCTTCATAGTTCACTCCAAAAAGTAGGAGACCCCATTATCTGTCAAGTGCTACCCAGGCATTGGATAGCATTACCATTGAGATGTAGGGACATCAGCTAGAATTTTCCATCACACTACGCCCAAAAGGGAGTCTCTCCCAACATGGTTGGGAAGCGGGGTTCCAGAGAAGCCACTGCCCAAAATGGCTGGGACCTAAATTCATCCAGAATCCGATTTCACTTATCTGTACAGTTTTGCCCAGGGGGTGTTTTTTTTTTTAATTTTTTTTTTTAACATTTATTTACTTTTGAGAGACCCGGCACAAGCAGGGGAGGGGCAGAGAGAGAGGAAGACACAGAATCTGAAGCAGGCTCCAGGCTCTGAGCTGTCAGCACAGAGCCTAACGCAGGGCTCAAACCCATAAGCCATGAGATCGTGATCCAAACCGAAATTGGATGCTTAACCGACTGAGGCACTCAAGTGTTTTTGAGTGCCTGGGTGTTTTTAAGATAATTTATAACCTCCCCAAAACATTTGCAGCTTTACCTCCAAAAAATGTCAGAGATAACAAGATTGATGCAAAGACCCATGAGGATAATGGAAAGAGATGAAAAGTAATTTTTTATTGTATTTTTTATTTTTTAATGTTTATTTATATTTGAGAGAGAGAAAGAGAGAGAGAGCACAAGAGGGGGAGGAGCAGAGAGAGAAGGAAACAGAATCTGAAGGAGGCCCCAGGCTCTGAGCTGTCAGTGCAGAGCCAGACAGGGGGCTCAAACTCACAAACTATGAGATCATGACCTGAGCCAAAGGTGGACACTTAACCGACTGAACCACTCAGGCACCCCAAAAGTGAGTTTTAAAAAAATGTCTATTTATTTTGAAGAAGAAAGCATGAGGAGGGGAGGGGCACAGAGGGGGAGAGAGAGAAAGAATCCCTAGCAGGTTCCATGCTCAGCCCAGCTGGGGGCTCGATCCCATGACCGTGAGATCACGACCTGAGCCTAAATCAAGACTCAGACATTTAACCACCCAGGGGCCCCTGAAAAGTGGCTGTTAAAGAGAGGTGGTCTTTGCATGTGCTTTCAGGGAAATTTGGCAATGCATTTGCAGGAAAAGATGGCTCCGTTCCTGCGTCCAGGAGGTAGGTAGGTGAGTGGATGTATTCACGAAATCCAAGGAAAAGAATGTTGACAATCAGAGACTCCCAGCAGGAAACAGGTACAGGTGAGGTGGCAAGGGAGTTAAGGTCACGGCTTCCACAGAAGCAAGTGTCCAGAGTAACCAGCATGGCAGTGCCAGCAGGAGCGCTGGACTGGAGGCTCTGCGGCGACATCGAGAACACTCGCCCTGCCCCCCAGCCGGAAAGCGTGCCTGGAAAGATGAAGGGTGACACCTCCAAGCCGGGGGTGCTGGAAGGGCTTTTCCAAATGGACCCAAGATTCGTACTGTGCACAGAGGGTGTCTGTATACAAAGCACCACAAATTGATGAAAAAAAAATGAAATTCTTTAGAAGCCTTATTTTTAAAGGTTTCTTAAAAGGCAGCCATGTAATTGTATTACAATGTCTTTTCCATTCATGTATATATATATATATATATATATATATATATGTCCTCTGTGTGCAAAAGGCTGAACACATACATCACATACATCCAGACTCTGTGCCAGGCAGGGGTCTAAGCACTTAATATGAATGAACTTACAGTCGCAACAACCCAAAAGACAGGTACTGTTACTTGCGTCCTTGTGTTTGGTTTGTTCCTTCCTTGGTATTCCATTTTCCAGTGGAGTTACTGGGGCTGAAGGCAGAATCAGGTAAGGGTCTGTAAGCACTGTCAAAGTGCACATTCCCGTGAGTCACGTGGGAGTGCAGCAGTCTACCCGCATCTTCAGCAACACCTGGAATTCTCACTGAAAATTAAAAAAAAACAACAACCATTTGATGTTCATTTGAACATGAAAATGGCATGCCAGTTGTAGTAACTTGCATTTCTTTGCTGCAGTCCATGAAAAAGGCCACTAAGAGTTTAACGTGGAGAGGGGCGCCTTGGTGGCTCAGTTGGTTGAGCGTCCGACTTCGGCTCAGGTCGTGATCTCACAGCTCGTGAGTTCAAGCCCCACGTCGGGCTCTGTGCTGACAGCTTGGAGCCTGGAGCCTGCTTCAGATTCTGTGTCTCCCTCTCTCTCTGCCCCTCCCCTACTCGTCCTCTGTCTCTCTCTCAAAAATAATAAATATTAAAAAAAATAAAAAAAAAAGAGTTTAACATGGAGAAATGGCTAAAATAATGACTGATGACAGAACCAGAATAAGGGTGAGGATCCATAAGATTATAACTAGCCACAGAAAAGACTGGAAGGCAATAACGTCAAAATGTCAGCTATGCTTGTCTTTGGCAATGGAGTTGTAATCCCCCTTTTTCTCTGCGCCACTCCCACATACCCATTTGTAAATATGAGTGTGCGTTATTCCTGTATTCATAAAATATTTTTTTTTACTTTCTTGAAAACATCTTTTAAGCCAAAACCTTAAACAAGATTATAAAAACTGGGGAAAAACTGGGGAACAAGATTATTACACTATGGGAAAAGCTGTAGTATTGTACAAATTGTACAATTGTATTGTACAGTTGTCTCAATTGTATTGAGAGCAAATGTTCTCTTTCTCATGCCAGAGCCCCCGGGGCTCAGCAAACAGAGGGGCGGAGTGGTGCCCATCAGCGTGGCACAGGCTGACCCACTGCTCACCTCAGTGGGTGGCCACAGAGAACACCACCGTGGCCGAGGCCGGGCCTTCCAGCCTCAGGAGCGCTCAGATACGCATGTTCACTGGCAGTCTTATGGAATAGATGCCTGCAACCCAGCCACCGGAAAATTCCATCCATGAGGTGCAGAAGGGTGCCTGAGAACTTGCACTTTATAGCATCCCTAGAGGTTGGATGCACCAGCCACACTTTGAGAAAAATTGGACCCAAACTTCTGGATAGCCTGCAACCTCCCTAGGTCAGCCTTCCCTTGTCCCTGCCTTTTCAATCTCACACCAAATATCTCTCCGAGTCGTCACCATCCACACCTGTGAGCTTGCATCTACATTCACCTTGTACCTTCGTGAGCAACAAAGAATCTCTCTTTCCTCTAAGAGAGGCGATGGTGTCAAAGACCAGCTACCCCAGTTATAAACCTGAAAGTTGTTCTACGCTTCTCAATCACTTCAGTTCTTCTTCCCCTTCTTCCTGCTAATTGCAGCTGCCTATTTTCATGTGTGTCTCAGTAACTGTAGGCTTCGTGAAGGCAGGGAATCTGTCCCAACTTGCTTTGGGTGGCCCTCCGGTGCCGCGCATAGGGCTGACAGGCTGCGCCCAGTTAAGAAGTGTTCGTGGAACGAAGAAGGACAGCCGTGCAAGCTCTAGCCTACACCACGGGTATAAAACGGTCACTGTTGCTACTGCGCACGGCTATCACATGCCCCGGTGGTGGTTAATTTAATTCACCAAGCGTCTACTCCGTGCACTCGAGTGGGCCAGGCACAGGACAGGACAGGGAGAGGAGGCAGTGTCTGTAAGATGAGTACAATCAGATGTGCACAGTGCCCGCGGGTCAGGCCAAGTTATTGCCGTCTTTGGGAGACGTCCATTTTATCTACTAAAAAAGAGAAAAATGTTTAAGTGTTGGGTACATTTAGAACTCACAGGACGGAGGTTTTCAAGGGCTTGGATCAGTACTCTTTAGCTGGCTGTACTCACCTCTGAGTACAGAGTACGATAATGAAGGGTGATTGTCAGTTGGAGCTGTTAATCATTGAAGAAAAGCCACTACGGAGAAAAGGCAGAGGGAAGATGTGGTCTAGGGGGAGTGGGTGTCCTTCAATCCGTTCTCTGTTGTGCTCTTTTTCTCCAGAAATTTGAAGATGACGTCACCTACTGGCTAAACAGAGGTCGGAATGGGGACGACTACTATGATTCCTACCAGCGTCACTATGACGAGGACTCTGCGATGAGCCCCTACGACTCCAGGCACGGACCCATCGGCAACTACCATGACTACTAACACCCCGTGCATGTGAACCGGCGCCGAAAGTGCCCCCCACCCCACCCCCTTCGCTGCCTCGCACCATGTGGCTTCTGCTGGGCTTTATTCCAGCAGATCTTTTCTACCCCCTTTCTGCGACCAGGAAGGGTGAATTAAAACAAACAATATTAATGCTTTTTGATATTTCATGCAAGTACCTAACAACGCATTTCATTAAAAAATAGAAATAAAAGCATTTTGTTAAAAATGGAAGTCTCCAAATTCATTTGGGTGGATTTCAGTCCCTGGATTTTCCCTAAATTGAAGCCTCATCTGAGAGACAGCTCTCTGTTACCATCACCCTGCCAGGAATCCTCGCCACCACCGGGGCAGACCAGGCCACTGAGCAGGGCAGTCTTCCGTTTGTTAACATTTCTGCCCACGCTAAACCCAAGATATGGAACCAACAAGAAAATTTGGTCGAAAATTATTTAAGGCTACAGAACACGGCTTGGACTAATCATTCCACATGTGTGTGAGACCTTTCTGGGCCCCCAGGCCCTGAGCTAGAGCTGGGCCTGTTTAATATGATCACGCAGGAAATGAAGGGTAATAGAAAAAAGGCTGAAGTTTGGGTGAAGTCACGGCCTCATTTCTCTTAAAAGAATTAAAGCTTAGCCAATGAATTCAAGAAATATTTAAGAATATACTTCACTTCATATTTAAGCAACCAGAGTGAGGGGTGCCTCGGCTCAGTCGGTTAAGCCTCCGAGTTAGGCTCAGGTCATGATCTCTTGGTTAGTTGGTTCAAGCCCCCTGCAGGGCTCTGCACTGACAGCTCAGAGCCTGGAGCCTGCTTCAGATTCTGTGTCTCCCTCTCTCTCTCTCTCTCTGCCCCTCCCCTGCTTGTGCTCTCTCTCTCTCTCTCATTAAAAATAAGTAAATAAACAACCAGAGTGTGAATAAAAGAGAAAAGTGCTGCGGAGGTGAGGAGAGGGAAGAAGGAGGGAGATGGGGGCAGGATGGTGAGGTGAGGGGGTGCTGTCCGGAGACATTACTGATGGAGGGACTCTGGTCACAGCCTGTGTGATGACCTCTGTGCTGCGGTGGGCACTCAGAATGGCTCTTAGACTTTTGTGGGTCACAGATCCCTCTGACAGTCTAATGGAAGCTTCTTTTCGTTCTTTCTCAGAAAAATGATAATTTTGTATATAGTCCCTGGACTACATCTCCATTCACAAACCATAACTAAAGATAAACAACGGACTTCAGGAGAGTGGTATATATGGGCACTCATAACACCCACATATAAATTTTGTTTTCATAACTTTATGTCTTCCTTTGGCATCCTTACAATTTTTTAAAAATTTGGTAAACTATTCATAACATAAAGTTTACCGTTTTTACCACTTTTAGGTGTATAGTTCAGGGGCATTAAGTGCTTTCACATTATTGGCAACCATCACCACACCCATCTCCAGAACATGTCCATCTTCCCGAACTGAAATTCTGTCCCCATTGAGCACTAACTCCCCATCCCCCACTCCACTCCCCCACCCCCCCCTCCGCCGCCAGCTCCTGGCAACCCCCATTGTCTTTTCTGTCTCTGAATGTGGTGACTTTGGTACTTCACTGACGTGGAATCATACAGTGTTCTTTTGTGTCTGGCTTATTTCACTTAGCATAATGTCATCAAAATTCATCCATGTTGTTCCATGTGTCAGAATTTCCCTCCTATTTAAGGATAAATGATGTTCCAATGTATGTTTGTACCCCATTTGATTTATCCATTCATTTGTTAGTGGACAGACGCCTGGGTTGCTCCCCTCTTTTGTCTGCTGTGCATGATGCCCATGCACATAGCTCTCGTGTCCCTGCTTTCAATTCTTTTGGGTGTATGCCCGGAAGTGGAATTATTGGATCATATGGTAATTGTTTAATTTTTTGAGGGACTGCCATACATATTTTTCACAGTGGCTGTCCTGTTTTACATTCTCACCCTTTAAGCGTGTTTCTTCTTCTTGTCTACTATTAGGCTGGTTCAAACCCAGCACAATTAAAGAGGAGGGAGGGAAGGGTGATGGAGAGGCCATCTCAGCTTCGTTCCTGACCTTGCCATGCTTCTCCATGCTTGCTGGATGATTTTGGTAGATGTCTATAAAATTAAGGAAATTTAAGGAAATGGAGTTTCCTATTTATCGTGCTGGCTTTAAAAGTATCCTAAGAAAAGTTCTAAATGTCACGAATGGATGTAAAATTCTATTTTCCTTATCTGTTGAGATGATATCACTTTTCCTTTTTAATCTATTAATTAATGTGGTGAATTCTGTTAACAAAATTCTAATATTAATCAATTGAATCCCTGGGGTGAAACCTAACTTGATCGTGATTTCTTTTTATTTATTGTTGAATTCTGGTTGGATATATGTTCAGAATTCTTATATCCATGTTCATGAGGAAGGTTGGCCTTAGTGTTTTCTTCTGGATGTTTTTGTCAATTTAGGTATCAAGGTTATTCTGCCCTCTTAAAATGAGCTGATTTCTTTCTTATTCTGTGTAGGAATGGAATGATTTGTTTCCTGAATGGTAGCATTCAGATAAAGCCATTTGAATTTGGTGTTTTCTTCATGGTAAAATTGCTTCCTATTGATTGCATTTTTTTTTTTACAGGTAAAACATTATTCTGACTTTATGTTTCTCCTTGGATCTGTTTTGTTAAATTCCATCTTTCTAGGTAGTCACCCATTATATCAAAGTTCTGAAGTATTGAGAGTTGTTCTTAATATCCTTTTACTGCTTTTCTCTGTAGTATCTGTGGTTTTGTTATTTTTTTTTCATTTCCATTCCATTTGTGCCTTTTTAAAAAATGAACCGTCTTTTCAAGCATAAAGATTTTGCTTTGTTGATCTGTTCTTTTGTATGTTTCTCTACTTTGTGAATTTCTGTTCTCTTAATTTCCTTCCTTCTACATCTGTGGGACTTTGATTTATATTAGATCTCAGCTCTATTTTCAGCCTTATTTTTTTTTGAAGGCATTTAATAGTTTCCTTCCAAGAACTGTATCCCATGAGTTTGATGTGAAAAGTTAAGAAAAGATGACATCATCTCATTTCAATTATATTTTCTCCTTTGACCCTTAAGTTGATTCAAGTGTTATTAAATTTCCAAGTGAATGGATTTTTCTAATTATCGTATTGGCTTTGTTTTCTAACTTAATTGCGTTGTGGTAAACAATTGGAAAAAAAACAAAACAAAACAAAACAACTATGGTCAGATCCTGATCCTTGGAACTATACTGAGGCCAGCTGTATGGTCCAGTGTGTCAACCCCAGCAAGTGTTCTATGTGTGTCTTTTCCAGACATCAGATGAAATCAAGTCCATTAGCTCAAGCTGGGTAGTTGTACTCTTCACACTTTCTATTTTCTTACTGACTTTTTTTTTTTTTTTTGGTCTGTTTGATCTACTGATTACTGCCAAATGTGTTAATGTGTACTATGATGATGGATTCAAAAGGGTTTTCCTTTAATTCTATCATTCTGGCTTCATAGGAGGCTATACACAAATTTGCATGGTATCCACACATTTCAATGCATCTTCCTAGTGAATGGAATCATTGCTCATTATGCAGCAAATTTCTTATTTCTAGTAGTGCTTTTTGCCTGAATTCTCCTTTGATATTAAGATAACTATATTTGCCTCCCTTTGGTTACTAACTGCCTGGTATATCTTTTCCATGGTTCAGCGCTTTTTTTGTGTGTGCTTTATGTGTGTCTTTTGTAAAGAATAAATAGCAGACATTTGTTTTGTTTTTAAAATATGGTGTGACTATTAAGGCCTTAACAGGAGAATGTAGTCCACATACTCTATTTTTAAGTTCATTCATTTATTCTGAGAGGGGGGAGGGGCAGAGTATGAGAGAGGCAGTGTGTGGGGGGGTGGTGCCAGAGAGAGAGAGAGAGAGTGAGAGAATCCCAAGCAGGCTCCAAGCTATCAGAGCAGAGCTCGCTGCAGGGCTCGATCCTACAGACTCTGAGATGATAACCTGAGCTGAGCTAAGAGTCAGACACTTAACCAACTGAATCACCCAGGTGCCCCTATTTCACTTACTCTTAATGTGATGAGCAATTTGGTTTTATTTCTAACATCACAGTTTGGACTTCTGACTCATTCCATTTCATCTGTTCCTGCATTCTTATTCCTCTTTTCTTGCCTTCCTTTGGACTGTTTTGTTTTCCTTGGTAGAGTCTTTTCCTTGTATTTCTTTTGAAGATATACACCAGCTCTATTCTGTTCGTGTTTGCTCTATTTAATGCATATTTGACAACACGACAGGCACTCGGTAGCCATATAGCCTTCTCCTGGACAATACAAGGAACTTGCAAAACCTTATTCTCCAATCTCCTCTCCCAACTTCTGAGCGGTTGTAACTTGGCATTTTAAATTTAGCCTTCTTTATTTTCCCCACGGATTATCTTTGTTTCATATGTAGTCATTAATTTGTTTAGACTGTCACATAGTTATCTTGGTTCATTATTTCTCCTTGCAACTCAGACCACGTACCTGAGGTCATTTTCCTTCGATTTGAATTAAATCTTTCAGGATCCATTTAGTGAGGGTCATTGGGTGGTAAACTCTCAAGTTTGGCATTTTCCCCTGTTTCACTTGGTACAGAATTTTTGGTTATTTAATTAGTACTTTGAGATGATTCTTACTGTCTTATGGTTTCTACTGTTGACGTTACAAATTTTGCTACTTACCTATCACTTCTCTCTGAGTGACACTGTCCCTCCAAGGGTCTTTTATAGCTTACTTGCCTGCTATCTCCCACAGCTAGGTCTATATATATTTACACTGCTTAGGGTGTGTTGGGCTTTTTAATCTGACCGTCAGCATCTTTAAACAAATATGGAAAATTCTCGCAATACTTCTTTGAATGTCACTTCTTCCCCATTCTATGATTTCTTCCCAAAACGTTACTCAAGTATATAAACTTCACTTACATTTTCCCTTTCTGTTTCAAATATGCTTAGTTATGTCTCTTGTTATCTGCTCAGATTTTCAAGTTTCTCTCTTATTTCCTTAAACGTATGAAACTTCTTTTTATATTGTTTTTTCTCTCTAGTATCTGAAGAAGCCTTTGTGGGTCTGTTACGACCCTGCCATCTATCCATTGTTTTTCACCCATAATGTCATCTCCTTGATTCCATGTAATGCCTAATTCCTGCTCATTTTATTTAGAGCTTTATTTGGTTGGGAAATATTTGATGCCTGATTTAAGCTGAATTCGTCCATGTGGCCCTTGCGTCTCCCTTTACGAGTGGCCTTGGGTGCAGAGGCAGGGACAGGTGGAGTCTTACCAAACAGGGACCACTGTAAATTAAATTCTCCACTTGTGGATTTATAGACCACATGGGGACACCTTGGGGTTAAGATTTGCATAGATGCTCTCTCCCAACCTACCCATCCACCCCTACCCAGCTCTCTGAAAGAAAGCATCTTCACTGCCCGCTTCAGTGTGATGGGTTTATTTGTTTATCCATCCAGGTGGATTCCTTACTCTTGTATCATTAGGAGATAACATCTAGAAAGATTGTTTTTTATTATGATATTTAGCACTTTATTTGCCCTTATCGGAGATATATTTAGGTTATCTAATCTGTCATACTACTAGAAACAGAACTCCTACTTGGTCATTCACTTCATTTATATACATATATTACTTTTTGAGTTTTTATTTATATTTGAGAAGGGGGGGCAGAGAGAGAGAGAGGGACAGAGGATCTGAAGCAGGCTTCACATTGACAGCAGAGAGCTGATGTGGGGCTCAAACTCACAAACAGTGAGATCATGACCTGAGCCAAAGGGGGACACTTAACTGACTGAGCCACCCAGGTGTCCCCTATTTGGTCATTTACCTCATATCAGACGTTCCTCACTTTTTTGTGTGTGTCTGGGAATCTCTGAAGCATAATGCTTTTAGTAAGTAAAATATATAGGATTAAAAATGAAACCAATTATATTAAAAAAGTTACCAACACTTAAAATACTTATTTTGGGGAGAAAGCACAGCAGGGGAGGGGGACAGAGGACCTGAAGTGGGCCGTACAATGACAGGCTGACAGTAGTGAGTGTGATGTGGGGCTCGAACTCACGAACCACGAGATCATGACCAGAGCTGAAGTCGGATGTTCAACCAACCAAGCCAGCCAGGTGCACCAAAATTTACCAACATTTTAAAAGACAAATTTGTGATATAGTAATAAGGGTGCTTCCTTGTGCTATGAGTAAGAAGATCTGGTGCCAGGTAGACAATCCAATTCCGAGTAGTGAAATTATTCTGAGATATTCATAACAAGTATAATGTGATGGCATATCTGATTTGTATGCACGACAAAGTCCCAGGTAAGAGCAAAGACTATTGCAGTTTGCTGCCTATACTTATAATTAAAGAAAAGTCTACATTTGAGTTGGGGAGAGTAAAAACAAAGAACGTAAGATCTTTCCCCATTCAAATTCATGAAACTGTTTATTAAAAGGTATTTCCAGGGGTGCCTGGGTTGCTCAGTTGGTTGGGCATCTGACTCTTGATTTCGGCTCAGGTCATGATCCTGGGGTCATGGCATCAAGCCCCACATTGGGGTCCACACTGAGCGTGGGGCTTGCTTAGGATTGTGTCTCTCACTCCCTCTGCCCCTCTCCCCTGCTGGCATGTGCTCTCTCTCTCTCTCAAAAAAAAAAAAAAAAAAAATTAAAAAAAGGGGGTTTCCAGTCCAATTCCTGTAGTATATCCAGAGTGAAAGTTCCCAATTGTTCTTAGGTTAAAGGTGAAAATACATGAGTCATCCTAGGAGGTCTGGTCCCCGCCTCTGCCTTTAGCCTCCTCCTGTCACTCCCTCTTGCTCTGATTCAGCCACTCCAGCCTTTCCATCCTTTGAGTGTGCCACCGACTCCCTCCTTCTGGAAGGTTCTCTCTCCCTCTTTTGCCTGGGTAACTCCCTGACTTCCTTCAGTGTTCACTGTTGTCCTCTCCCCTCCCCAGTTCTTCCGGGTCAGCTTCCTCTCACAGGCTCTGCTACAGTGCTGAGATATAGCACCTTTCTAGAGAATATTGTCCCATGGGCCATTATCTGATAAACCTCTTGGTCCCTGCTGGACTGGAAATGCCAGGACACACGGCATAACTATCTCTTGCTCACTCAAAGCCTAGCACAGAGCCCATCAGAGTAACTGTTCTTTAGTATGGGTTGGATTGAGCCTGACTGCATTTGGGAAGGGAAAAGTTGATCTAGTCTCATTTCTACAAATGGGGAAAATGGCCAGAAGGGCTGAAGGACAGACACCTCCTAAGATACAAAGTGAAACAGGAACAGAACAGGAATACAACTCAGATTTGGGGGTCCTTCCCATATCAGATGATCTCTCTCCTTCCTCCTCAGGACATGCACCACCCTACATTTGCTTATCCCCATGTCCCTACCCCCAATTTCCCCCATGGCAATGTCCACCTCCTTTCTCCAAGGTGTGCCCCATGGGCCTTTGGTTTTCTGAACCTGTTCTCAGACCGGAAATGGCGAACTAACTTTTTTCCCACTCGTCCAATGCCGGCTGCCTTCTGAGCAGAAGCTCACATGATCAAGGATGAGAACTTGAGGCCAGGCTGGGTGGGAAGCTTTTTCAAGCTTGGTCAGAGGCCCTTGGCCATCTGCTTTCCAAATCATACCACATAATTCTTTTCAAATCAAGAAATACGGTCTTCTTTTATGGATCAGAATTATTCTCCAGGATTTTATAAACCAATTATTTTCATATACAGCTTCAACAAAGGGGGATGGGGAATGCCGTTGTAAAAAGATACAAAGATTGGAAACGGAAGGATGACACGTGCACAGACATTGCTCTCCCCCTCTTCCTCTGCCCCATGTTTTTAAACATTGAGTAGATAGCATCTGGGGGAATATGACCAGATCATCCCAGGAATCTATGCTAGGGATAAAATGCCCGGAGTGACTGGACTGCTCATGTTCAAACATCTGAAGAGCTGTCAAAAGAAACAAGTCTTTGTCTCGTTCTTGGAGAGCCCAAAGGGCACAACCAGAACCCAATTTCAGCTCAAAATTCCAAACGTAGAATGGGATGCTTCACGAGGTTAAGTGCTTCCAGCAGGGTGAGTGAACATTTTGACAAGATTGTTTACTGCAAATTCTGCGTTCGAAGATTAAAGTTCCTTCAAGTCTGGGATCCTGAAATACTCAGTGGTGATTCTCATACAACGGCAACTCACTTCTCCATCCCTGTTGAGCCTCTGTGAAGAGATCTAGCACCTGATTCCTCTGAAACCCTGACTAAGCCTTTTTCTCTGATAAAACTAATAGTACATACACCTAAGGCGCATAGGCAAGACTAGATAATGGCAGACATGTTACAGCTCAAAGATTCACTCCATTCAGGCTACAGGCCACTCAATAAAGGCTCTAGTAGTCTGTGATCTATCCTGCCTCTACATCACAGTGTAGCAATGAGGGAAAAACAGGAAGATACCTCCAGGGAATCGGGATTTACAAAGAGCTGCATCTTTCCCTTGAAAGTTCATTTCTTTTCTTGTAAATAAATACCTAGCTTCGCTAATGTAAGATGGCCTGGGGAGAGGGCAGACGAAAACAACAAGCGGCGCCACTGCTGTGACCACCAGCATTATGAAAAAGCCGAGAAGCAGCCCAAGAGGCAGATGTAGTTGCTCCGGGGGAAAAAAACCATGTAGAGTGGACTCTGTTATAAAGGATGTGTGGTGGGCGCTGCCTGTAATTCATGGCTAGTTTTTTGTTGCTTTTAATTGAGCTCTTTCTCATCCTATTCCTTTCTGATTTCCAGTTTCTTTTCTCTTTTTGCTGAGAAACAAATCTTGTGAAAACAGACCAGCAAATGTGAAATAGAACATGGTAAGCATCTAACATTAAAGAAGCCCAAATGCTGATAAGAACGCTGATGAGTGGGTCTTTATTGCACTGACGACAGATGAATTTTACCTCCTGCCATTTGACCTGTGGAGCTAGGAATGATGATTTTGACTAATTGTCCATCTATGATCTTTCCAGCTGGCCGCTGACTCAGACACGGTTCTGTTGTGGGAAGTATAAACACAATCATCATCATTTCCTCCTCCCATCTGTATATTACATCACTGCAACCTCACTATCACCTTTAAAGTAGGAAAATCGGGTGTTATCACCTTCACTTATTTTTTTTTAGTATCTTCAACGAGTTTTATTTCATTAATACTTGATTACTGAAATTCCCTTTTTAGCTACTGATTCCTATTTAATCCTTTTCAATGCCTATCACATTTTCCTCCCTTTATTTAAAAGTAATCTTTCAGGGTGCCTGGGTGGCTCAGTCGGTTAAGTGTCCGACTTCAGCTCAGGTCATGATCTCGCGGTTTGAGCCTCGCGTCGGACTCTGGGCTGAGAGCTCGGAGTCTGGAGCCTGCTTTGGATTCTGACTGTCTGTCACTCTCTCTCTGCCCCTCGCCTGCTCACACTCTCTCTCTCTCAAAAATTGGGGCACCTGGGTGGCTCAGTCAGTTGGGCGTCCGACTTCAGCTCAGGTCACGATCTCACGGTACGTGAGTTCAAGCCCCGTGTCGGGCTCTGGGCTGATGGCTCAGAGCCTGGAGCCTGCTTCCGATTCTGTGTCTCCCTCTCTCTCTGCCCCTCCCCTGTTCATGCTCTGTCTCTCTCTGTCTCAAAAATAAATAAACGTTAAAAAAAAAATTAAAAAAAAAAACAACACTGACTTCATAAAACAAATTGGGAAGTGTTCCTTCCTCTTCTAGTTACTGAAAAAGGTTGTGTAGAATCGATGTGACTTAAGTATTTGGTAGAATTCTCCAGTGAATCCTTCTGGGCCTGGAGATTTTTCAGGAGGCTAATTATGAATTCTATCTTATACGACTATTCAAGTAACAGATTCCATACTGGGTAAGTTGTGTTAGTTTGTGCTTTTCCAGGAATTGGTCTATTTCATCTAAGTTGTCAAATTTACATACTGAGTTGTACCTAGTATTCCCTTATATTCTCTTGTCTCCTAATTGGTGTGATTGGCCATTTTCGTTTAATGTAATTATCATATTAAGGCTTAAATCTGCCTTTTGTTTTGTTTTGTTTTGTTTTCTACTTGTTTGTTTCCTTTTTCCCATCTTCCTGTGGGTCATTCTTTTTTTTTTTTTTACAACTCTATTTTTTCATTTGAGTATATCTCTTTCAGGAGTTGCTCTAGACATTACATTGTATGTACACACGACTTCTCAAAATCTACTGGCATCAACTTTCACCAGTTTGAGTAAAATATGGAAGCTTTTTACCTTCCAGCATTTATACACAATTGCCTTATTTCCTTTAAATTAATTAAAACCACAAGAGTGTTATAATTTTTCCTTCAACCATCAAACATAATTTAGAAAACGTTAAGAGAAGGAAAACCTATTACATTTTCTCTTATTTTTGCTCTTTTCATGTTCTTCCCTCCTGCCTGATATCCCAAGTTTCCATCTTTTGTCATTTCCTTTTTGTTTAAAGAATTCTACTTTAGTCATGCTTTTAGGGTGGGTCTGCTGTGAAAACGTCTCATAGTTTTCCTTCAGAGGAGAATGTCTTACTTTCCCCTCCATTTCTGGAGGGCATTTTCACTGGATTGACAGTTCTTTTCTTCCAACACTTAGAAAATGTGCCACTTATTCATGGGCTCGTGGTTTCTGATGAGAAATTCCCCGGTCATTCTGTTTTGCCCCCAGAGGCAATGTGTCTTGTCCCTTTGGCTGCCTTTGAGATTGTTTTACTTTGGCTTTAGGTTTTCAGTTTGACTATTACGTGTCTTGGCATGGACTTCTTTGGGTTTTCTTATTTGGGGTTCGCTTAGCATTTTGAATCTGTTGGCTTATGTTGCTTTGCCAACTTTAGGAAATTGTCAGTTCTTTTTCTTGGAGTATTTTTTTCAGTTCCATCTCCCTCTCCTCTCCTGGGACTCCAATGACATGACCGATTTTTTGTGATACTTCCATACATCTTTTTTTTTTTTTTTTTTTTTGGTCTATTCTCTTTTTCAGACTGGGTAATTTCTACCGTTTCATCTTCAAGTTCATGGCGTCTTCCCTTTGTCCTCTCCACTCTGCTCTTGAATCCATCCACAGAGCTTTTTATTTTCATTATTTTATTTTTCAGTTCTACAAGTTCCATTTCATTCTTCATATCTCCTCTTTGCTGAGATTTTCCATTTTTCATGTTCCAAGCATGTTTGTAATTGCTTGCTGAAGTATTTTCTTGATGCCTGCTTTAAAATATTTATCAGATGGGGATGAGAGAGGTACAGCATCAGTAATATAGTCAATGGCATTGAAGTAGTGTCCGTTGTACGGTGGCAGATGGTAGCTACACTTGTGACCATAGTGCGACATACAGAATTGCCAAATCACTATTTTGTACACTTCAAACTATGTAGCATTGTGTCAACTACAATTCAAAATAATTCACAGTAAACAAAAACTAAAGATACATAGAAGTTAAATATTTGCCAGATAACGCTAACATCTGTTGTCTTCTCTTATTCAGTTTGATCTTGGTTCTTGGGGTGACATGATTTTCCATGGACACCTGGTCAATATTCTAAGACAAAATTCTGGGCCTTGACAGGTTTCCTCTGATACTGCTCCTGTGAGTAAGAGGGAGCACTGCTCTTTACTACCTGGTGGGGGTGGAGGTCCAGGCTCCTCACTGGGTCTCCACGGATGACATTCAGGCCAGAAGGGGAAGGGGCACTTCATTACTGCTGCCCAAGTGGTCCCCACTGGGGTTGCTTTGTAACTACTGATCAAAGAGCTCAAAGTCCTAACTCGCCACAAGGCCTCTGACACCACCCCAGTGGCAAATGAAAGGGACACATCAATGCTGCTGGGTGGAGGTGGAAGTCCATGACCCCCACGTGGTCTTACATCATACAGATGGGGTCATTACCAGCCATCAGAGATGCGAGTCCCATATCAGGCTGTCTAGTCCCTAGCTCCCACGAGGCCTTCCGGGATACCACCAGGGAGAGGTGTGGGGGTGGGGGGCTGGCTGAGGCATCTTGTCACAGCCAGGCAAGGGAAACTCCAGGCCCAACTTGGCCTTTAATGGCAGAAACAGGATTGAGCTACAATTTTCTCACGTGGTATTTGGCTGGAGTAGACCCATTATTGTTTGAAAGTTTTCTGCCTTACTAGGCTGCCCCTTTCCTGGTACATTTGTTACAGCGAACAGGTTTGAGGGGCTTTGACTGTGTCCACTGGCATTTCTGGCTTGTGGCTTCTCCATTCGGGGATGTATGAGGCAAGAAGAAAATCCAGGGAACTCCCTACTTGTGTTAGTTTCCTAGGGTCTCCATAACAAACACTGGACACTGGGGGCTTAAACAGCAAACACTTATTTTCTCACAGTTCTGGAGGCTGCAAGCCCAAGGCTAAGGTGTCAGTAGATTTGGTTTCTCATGAGGCCTCTCTCCTTAGCTTGCAGATGACTGCCTTCTGGCTGTGTCCTCATACGGTCTTTCCTGTGCACATGCACACAGATGTCTAAATTTCCTCCTCACAAGGTCATCAATCAGGCTGGATTAGGGTCCATCCTAGAGATCTCCTTTTTAACATAATAATCTCTTTAAAGACTTTATCTCCTGCATTCTGAGGTCCAGGGGATTAGGGATTCAACATGTAAATTTTTGAAGGCACACAAGTCCACGCATAACACCACTGTGACCTTCCTCAGGTCCTGAGGTATGCAGTTGTCTGCTTTCTTCTATCCATTTCCTAAGCCTTCCTATGTTTGATTTATATATAATGTCCAGAATTTTAAATTGTGCTTCCTGGGAAGAAAAGGGAAAGTCTTATCTACTCCATTCTTGGAAACAGAAGTCTCTTCCTTGCATTTTTCTTTATCTTCTTTTCTTTAAAAACTCACCTTCTGTGGCTGGTAAATGGTAAAGCCAGTGAATCTTCCGCCTCCTGCATCCCGGGTCTTTAGATCACATCACATTAGTTTCATTCCAAACGAAATATATCTTAACAAACACAGAAACACAAAATTCAAAGTGTACCCAGATAGCAAGACTTTCAAACACCGTTAAAAGTTCTTGCACGCGCCCGCCGTGGAAGGAGCTTGCAAGTCACTCCTCCGTCCCAACCGCTAAGAAGCAAAACTGGAACCACTGCCAATTCTTCTCACATTCAACAGAGTAGTGAGGTCACAGGGCAAAGTGCTTTCCCCCAAACTGGAGACTGGAGAATATACAGAATCACAACTTTGCAGGATAGCAAGCTCTGAGCGAACAAGGACCATGGGAGTGAAGTCTGAACTGTGACGCACAAACTACTGGAGGCTCAGTGTGGACAAGGCTTGGTTAAGAAGTCCAGGGGGAGCCAGTCAGTGGTTTTGTGTTTTTTCTCTAGCTCCACCTGGTTCTCTCGGCGAAGAGCGGAGAAACACTTCATGCTCCTGGTGTGCTCAGGAGAGAGGAAGGAACTGTTTGTGAAGTACACCAGAGTACCCAGTTGTCCCTAACAAGACCTGCCCTCGAGAGACACTAGTCAACCAGGGTAACCTGCTGGGGTTATCTCAGAGCCTAACTGACCTGGAGAACGGGAAATCATGCCGGCCCCCACTAGACACCTTCCCACCTAAAAGGAGAAAAAAAAAAATAAGATTTTTGATAGTAAAACCTTTTTTCCTTCCCTCAGCACAGCTGTAGATAAAAAAATGACCCTGATTCCTAATGTGCCTAAGGTACAAATAGGACACAGTCAAGAATTTTTAAAACAGAGGAAACAGGTGGGTCAATCTTGGTAATTAGAACAAAGCCCTACTAGTCTTTGAAGCAGTGTGCGTCCCTTCCTCCATATAGTATAATAAACAGTTCTCAGGGCAATGCACTTTTTCAACTCCCTATCAGATGTAACGATCAACCACAGAAAGTCTAGGTAATACACAGAAATCCCCTGTATATGCAAATTGGAACTCACAGCTCCTCCTTCAGTGATTTCAGGAAATCACTGAAAAGCTCCCAGATCTCCCCATCTCCCTTATGAGGCTAAATGGTAAGTCACTCCATGGCCAGACCAGCATTTCACTCAATACAACTTTGGAATTGAGGATGAAGTCAAGCTCACAGTCCAGCCCAGAACCCTGAGAGGCAGCCCATGCAGCACCAATGTCGTGACTGAAGATGCTATCAGGGCTCACGGAGTGGTAACCAGGCTGCTGCGAGAGTCTAACTGGGGACAGTGGGCCAGGATCAGTATCTAAGAGTGTGTAGCTGAAAACCAGTAAGTTTTGATTCTGTGATGTGCACCTTGCTTGAGCCCATTGTCACGGAAGGAAGAGGAGTTGTGCCCCAGCACTGATGCCCAGGTCAGGAGCTGATCCTGACACATAGGGGCATCATCACTACCCACCCCCCCGTCCCTCTCCAGGCTCCCTCAATACTGCTTTCTTCTCTCTCTGGGACCTTCATATGCTCAATCCAAAGCTTACATTATTTCCCTGGATGCATGACCCTTTTCCTTAGGGAGAATCAGACATGATCCTTCATCCCCTTCTTTCTCGTTTCCTGAAAATTTTTATGAAAATCATGGGGACAGAAGTCAAAAGAATTCCAGAATTCTACACACAAGCAAATAACAAGTTAAGAGAATTGTGCACCCAAGGCTTTTGGGTACCCCCAAACTGTACTGCCCAGCTTAGGTCTACAGAAGTTCACTCCAGGTCTCTGTTTGCTCTTCATGTCTGGGATCACCGTTAGCAGCTCTCAAACCTCTCAGCTGTTCACCTCTGCCCAGGAAAAGGTGTATCGCACACTTCAGGCCAAAATAATGACAACTGAAATAAGAAACCTTCCCTGAATCCTCTCCTTGACACACGGTCCATTCTAGCAATGATCCTCAGCTCCAGGAGTCTTCTGGGGATTAGCATGACAAATGAAACAGAACCACAGCTTCCTTAGCCTGGCCTCCAAGATTCAGTGGGAAAAACATGTCCAATTAAGAAAAAAAAAATCCCTAAGTGCTTTTGAAGGGCAGGAGAGTCTGGCTTTCCAGGGTTAGCTGTGGAAACAAGCATTCTGCCTGCTCATGTAGAGCCACCTGGCTTGGAAAGTGCAGTCGCTCTAACTTCCTGCATTGTTCTTCCATTTGTTTTAAAAGGAATAACAACAAAAAATCCTAATGCTAAACCTTGAAAGAATTCTTTAAAAAAAAAATTTTTTTTATGTTTATTTTTGATAGAGCACAAGTGGGGGAGGGGCGGAGAGAGAAGGAGACATAGAATCCAAAGCAGGCTCCAGGCTCTGAGCTGTCAGCACAGAGCCCGACGCGGGGCTTGAACCCACAAACCGCAAGATCATGACCTGAGCAGAAGCCAGATGCCCAAGCGACTGAGCCACTCAGGCACCCCCCCCCCCCAAATTTTTTTTAATGTTTATTTTTTGAGAGAGTGAGACAGAGTGTGAGCAGGGGAGGGGCAGAGAGAGACGGAGACACAGAATCCGAAGCAGGCTCGAGGCTCTGAGCTGTCAGCACAGAGCCTGACGTGGGGATTGAACTCATGAACCGTGAGATCATGACCTGAGCCAAAGTCGGTTGCTTAACCGACTGAGCCACCCAGGTGCCCCAAAGCTTGAAAGAATTCTTAACAAAAGCAAAAGCTCTCAAAGTTTTCACTCAATGAGCCTCGCTTGCAGATTGTACAACAAAGAGCACTGCTTTTTCTCCATCTGGTCTGTGCTGCCCAGAGAGGGACACGCGCAGACAGACCCGGGTGAACGCTGAGATCTCTCCACGCTGCAGTTAGCATGCTACCCACATTCAGCCCTGCTAGCTTAGCAGTTCCTAACGTCCACTCATCAAATTACATGTACCAACCTGGTGGTTTTCAGATTTTTCCTCTGAATTCTGCAGTATTTTTCTTCTTCTTTTACTTTGAGAGAGAGAGAGAGAGAGACAGAGAGAGGAAGGCCGAGTCGGGGAGGGGCATAGAGGGAGAGAGAGAATCCTGAGCAGACTCCTTGCTGTCCGCACCGATCCCACCTTGGGGCTTGAACCCATGAACTGTGAGACCATGACCTGAGCTGAAATCAAGAATCGGATGCTTAACCGACTGAGCCACCCAGGTGCCCCCCTACAGTATTTTTCTTAGCAATTCAATAATACACATGCAAAGCAGAAAGCCAATCTTTAGAACTACAAGTGGGTTTCAATATTTTATTAAAATAGCATATATTTAACCACCGTTAACCAAGAATACGTTAACTTTGTCCCCCCACCCCCACCCCAAATACGCAGCACAACACAGTAGTGATTTCGAATATCCTTGATCGTGATAACCAACAGAAGTATTTCAAAGTCCAGTTTGCAACTAAAAACGAGACCTTGGAAAAATTCTGAATTAAAAGAAACATAAAGCCCTCAAACAGAATTCTTTTATCCGCCTGAGGAATAAATGCCGGTGTGCCACCCAACTGACAACACTGCTTAAGTTTGCGGTTTTTTTTTCTTTATGCATAGTACAACGTCTCATTTATAAGTACCCACTTTTATAAATAAAATTGGCATTTTCACCCCATTTAATGTTCCTTTTCAGCTTCACAAAGAAACCAGTAAATAAAACTGTCAACGACAGTCACAACATATGCTCTCGTAGCAAGATAAAAAACGTGAAAATACGCAAAGATGCATCTACGCTATTTTACATAAAAAGACAGATTTTAAAAAGTGCAAGGCAAAATTTGCAGTTTTTGGAGGGGAGTTTTTAGGCACATCCATTTCTTTAAAGCAAGCTTCAGAATGAAATTCCAGTTTGTTCTTCATGACACCTGTTTTAAGTCTTTCCTTTAAAAAAAAAAAAAAGAAGAAGAAGAAGAAGAAGAAAAGAAAAAAAATACATCCCATCAAGTGTGAAACAGGGAGTCTCCCGTCCCGAGAAGTGAGGTTTTCAGTTATGGCGTGTCCGTCCTTTTTTTATCCTTGCGGGCTTTGGTTTGGGGATGTATTGATTATTTGCCTGGTACTCAAGTTCTTTGCGGAAGTAGTGGATAGCTTTGTTTAAACCTTCCTCCAGCGGGACCTGTTTAAAGAGAAAGAGAACAGGAGACAAGGTCACTGTCAAGAAACAGCCTACCTTCCTGGGGAAGCAGGAAGGAAGTGCTGACATGGGGTCTGCCCTCTGGAGGCACACTCACAGCACCGTGCCACCACCCTGGATGCTGCTTTCACGGATTCAGCCATGTGCGTGTGCAAGTTTACAAGAGCAGGCTGCATCGTGGGCTCCCATTTCCCCCCGTAACAGAAGACAACACATGAAAGGAGAAGCCATGTAACAGCCTGGAGAAAACCCTACATCTTGTCTGCCCAACCATGCCAGCGCCCAAGAAAACCACCACGGGCCTTTGTCAACAGGGCAGCGTCGGGCCTGCGCACTCACCACGGGCTCCCATGCCAGCATCATCTTCGCTTTTCTAATGTCAGGTTTTCTTTTCTGTGGGTCATCCTGGGCTTCGGAGAGAAACTGAATCTCACTTCCACTTCCTGAATTGTTGCAGAAAAAAGAAAGGTAAGAGAATCACAAACCACTCTGGGTGTGACTTCTGCTATACACCTCAAAGCAAAATCCCATCTGTGCAGTGAATAAGGGAGCACATCGCAGAACACATTTCTCACGGAGTCACTGAGCCACGTGAGGAACTGTACCTCTGGTCCTACGAGAGCTTGGTGAGAGGCGGTTACTCTGCCTCCACAGGCCTGAGAGGAAGGACAGGGCCTGTTCTAGCTGCCAGCTCCAGGGCAGACCAGCCACCATCAGCGAACATAGCAGGCATGCCCACAGGGTCCGACTCCGAAGTAAGTAAAAATGGTGAATGGGGAGTGTGGTCATCTGTGATGCCGATGGCGCCAGTGAGCCACATCTGAGGCATCCATGTGCTGCAGGAGCGCCTCGCTGGAATTGGGCTGGCTGTCAACTCGTTTAACCAAGTAGAGTGCAGGAGGAATGACCGTGGGCCAGTCCCGGGCTGATGGCTTATGGAAGACCTGACCATTTATTCACCTGCAGGTGTGAGCTCTGAGCCAACACATAAGCTGTCCAGCTACCCTGCTGGGGAGATCACATGCAGAAGGACAGAGAACCTGGCTTGTCCCGCATCCTAGCAGGGCCCCTTCCCTGCTGGCCAGCAGAATGAAGCCACACCAGGGGCCATCGGCAAGACCTGCAGAAGAAACCCCCAGCAGAGGCCAGCCCCGATCACAGATCCGTAAACAAATAGGATGGTTGTTGTTTTAAGCCTCTGCAGTTTGGGCTGGTGTACTTACTACTCAGCCTTTCACAGAACCACAGAGGATCTTGTCAAAATGCAGATTCTTATCCAGAAGACATGGGTGGTGTGTGTGATTCTCCACTTCTAACAAGTATCCCATGGGCCCCACTTGGGGTAGAGGTTCTGAATGGTCTAGATCCCAGACAAGCTGTTATCTGAGTACATCCCTTCCCTACTTGGGTAGAGATGGGCAGACCCAGAGTGGGAAGGCAGGGGGAATAGAGCTAGGGGAGGCAACTGGGGCTGTGAGATCCTGCAATTTACGTCTGAGGAAGGTCAGCTCCCGTCCTGTACAACTGGCTGGAGCTGATTAGAACATGCTGGTAGATGACAGCCCCATGCCAGGAAGGACAGCCCTGAAGAATCAGCACACCTAAGTGTGGGGTCTGAACAGGCAAGGCACTTCAGAACATCCTATGTTAGGCTTACCCCAGGTCTAACCACTCCAGTCTAGTTGTGTCTTGACTCAAATTTCTCGATCAACTATGGAAAACAGGCACCCCCTATGAGCCAGACTTCCCAGAGCTCCAGTAAGCGTGCCGAAATGAGGACAGGCTTGCCCAGTGCACACTTGCAGCCCAAGGGCTGGCTGAAGATACACGAGCTTCTTACAGCTTTTAGAGTACGCCCTTGACTGGGGCTACTCCCAGTGTCTACGCTGCCTCCAGTGGGTGATGGCCAGGTTGGCCAGAGCTGTAAAGAGCTTGAAATCGCCAACAGGTTCTGTCAGAAACATGCAAGCTGGTGTCGCTCCCTCTTGGACCTCCAAAATCCCCTTCTCATCACTGTCAGTGATGACTGTTTGGACACCAAACAATCGTCACCTGTGCAGCGCTCCACCAGAACCGTGTCTTGAGCCCTGGGAACAAGCGCTTCCTCCTGCTCCACCCCGACCTGCTGACGCAGCTGTGACCACAACCCATCTCCTTTCCCACGCCCCTTGGTCTTTATCTTCCCATTACTTAATTAAAGAATCAGAAAACAATTAAGTGTTCCTGATAAAGTTCTGCTTTTTATCCAATTCAATTAGCTTGTATTAATTACACATTTTTTAGTCAAGGTGTTATTAACTGATAGCGTGAGTGCTGCCAATTTCACTCAGCACGGTGTTTGTCCTACTTACCAACAAGGTTTTTAATTAACTGAGCAAATTCTAGGATTGTGTGTTCTTCTGGGTTCCCCTAAGGAAGAAACGGTTGCTGATTAGAAGTGTAATCCCAACAGCAGAGATCTCTACCACTCAAACTGCATGTAGATCTTCAAAGCATCCACGGGCTAACTCTGGCATCTTAGAAAGTCACCAGGCTCCTGCCTCTTCCTATTTCATCAGGTGCTTAACTGATTGGGATGCCGACTAATCCCTCCAGCAAAGTACTAAATTGTACCGAGTACTGCTTTTGTCCTCCAGACTTTCTGTTAACAAGAACACCCTTCAGCTAGGTGAAGAGCATCTAATAAGGACATACACGTTACCTGGCCTAGAAGACCAGGACAATTTCCGTATCTAACATTACCATAACTGCGTTGTCACTTTGCATAAAAGTTTGGTGCTGCAAATTAGCTCTCCTAAGACAATATATTTCCCTCTGGATACACTGTGTTAACAACTTCAGTAATAATGGATTTGCAAACTTGCACACGGAAGCTGTAACAGAAATGAAATGCACTCACGGATGAGGGCTCTGGGCAAGCCAGAGGGAAAGACTCGATGTGGTTTATAAAGTGAGCTTGCTTTTGGGGGCTTTAAGGAAAATCATGTTCTCCTTTCTTTTCTTCCCTCACACATGACAGCAGCCACTGTCCTTCTTCCTTTCCTATTCCTGCTACTATCTATCTATCTATCTATCTATCTATCTATCTATCTATCTAGAGTGCACACACACAGGCAGGGATGGGGGGTGGAAAGAGAGAGGGAGAGAGGGAGAGAGAGAATTCTAAGCAGGCTCTGTGCTGTCAGCACAGAGTCCGACCCAGGGCTCGAACCCACAAACCATGAAATCATGACCTGAGCTGAAAGAGTTGGACGCTTAACCAACTGAGCCACCCAGGTGCCCCCCAATCCTGCTACTTTCATTTGCCACCTCCTCTCCATCATAAGAGACCACCATCAAGTTTGGCAATTTCATATCCTAAATATGCTGCACTCCCAACTTCCTGGTCTGGTCGAAGCTAGAAGGAAAGAGAGGTAGGAAGGGACTCTGGTCTTACATATGAGCACAAAGGAAGGACTAATTAGCAGAGTGGAGTGATAGGAACTTGGGAGGGAGGGGCCTTGTCTATGTCAGGACTACTGGCAGACATTTTTCAGACTTCAGGGAAGACAGGTTTCTATAAGAGATGGGAGTTCCCAAATGGCCCTGTGCAAAGCCACATAACCCCCAGAAAAAAAGCAGGAAGGAGCTGGGTATCTTAAGACAAGATCGGTTACTTTAGGAGGGCGATAACTGACAACATGCACATTTTAAAGGGTCTGGAGCAAAAACCCAGGATGAGGGTGGCATGGCCTTTAAAGTATCAGGTAAGCAAATGCTCAAAAGACACTGAGGCTCACAAGACGTGTCTCATTCTATTTTTAACTTCACGTTTCTTCAAAAGTGCATGAAGGTAGCCCTACGTAGGCCCTTGCAGCAACTGGCCCCCATGATCGGTCAACAGCCAGACAAGGGAGTGACGTCTCCATGTCTCCTATTTGGTCAGAATTCCCTCCAAACTCAGGGAGACAGGAACTCTACAGCTTGACTGCTGGTTACAAAGAAAAGTACAAGGAAAGGTTTTTGAGGGAAGTGGTTTCAAGAAATAAGCAGGCATGACCACTCCTGTGTAGGAAGCAGGAAGAGGTGGTTTGGGAGAAGCACCTGAAACAGACTCTAAGTCTTGTCAAGGTGAGGCCATGGCTCCAAAGAAGCTACTGTCAGGGGCCATAGGCAGAACATCTTGAATGATGGACAGTATACACTGGACAAGATGGAATGAGGGTGCCTGGGTGGTCAGTTGGTTAAAGTGTCCAACTTTGGCTCAGGTCATGATTTTACGGTTTATGGGTTCGAGCCCCATGTTGGGCTCTGTGCTGACAGCTTAGAGCCTGGAGCCTGCTTCAGATTTTGTATCTCCCTCTCTCTCTGCCCCTATCCTGTGCGGGCTCTCTCTCTCTCGAAAATAAACATTGAAAAAAAATTAAACAAGATGGAATGAAGCCATTCAGAAGACAGTAAGCAAGAGGGTAGGGGGACTCCAGACATGAACATGAACTCTGGCTGAGAGCTGGGGAGGAGACTCAGAGGGTCTGACCTTGCCCTCCAAATCCTTGGAAAGCTATCACACTGTACAGCCATCAGACTAGCTGTGAATGGTCCCCACGCTGGGAAGTAAGGCCAGTGGGTAGCTCACAGACACCAAGATTATAGTTCCAAATAAGTGCTTCCTGCCAATGAAGTGCTCTGAAGGGAAGCACGTTCACCAAGCAGAAAACCATGGGGCAAAACCACCTTCTGATCCCTCCAACAGAGAGACTCTGGGACCATGGGAAGCAATGAAGGAAGAAGCAACAAAGGTGCTCGGGGCAGTCAGTTGAACTATAGATGTGATCAGAAACTGGGAAACTTTAACAACTTCTGTGATCTCTCACTTAAAAATGTCTTACAGAGAGTAGATTTATTATGTCAAACAATGAAGAAAGGAATGCACACAAAAAATTGTCCATCTACAGCCACAAAGGCTGTCACACATTTTTAAACCCAGGCCATTCAGGATGACAGAGGTGGGTGAGTGTTGTTGTTGTTTTATTAAAAAAAAAAATTTTAACATTTATTTCTGAGAAATAGAGCGTGAGCGAGGGAGGAGCAGACAGAGAGGGAGACACAGAATCTGAAGCAGGCTCTAGGCTCTGAGCTGTCATGACAGCACACAGCCCGCCTCTGGGCTCGAACCCATAAACTGTCAGATCATGACCCGAGCCGAAGGCAGACGCTTAACTGACTGAGCCACCCACGCGCCCCACGAAGGTGGGTGAGTGTTTATCATGCCATTCATCCATGCCTTGCAGATATTTTACTCCTTTGCAAACTCTTACTTTGTTTTGTGTTTATTTTTTCCTCTGTTATTCAGCAGGTAATACACACGTATGGCCTACGTGTGCTGCTGGGAAATATAGCACAGCCTGCTGCCCTGCATGGTTTTACAAAAGCAAGGAACTCTAACATGACCTGGGGGGCATGGAAGGGGCGGACGTACTCACCAGGTTGACGGGGCTGCTGACGTTGCTGTTCATGAGAGCCACGAGACCATTCACCAGATCGCTGGAAAAGACGGGAAGGCAGGGTCAGGCGTCGCCTGCTATAGTGCCCAGGTGCCCTGCAGACCCACCCCATCTCCCGGAAGAAAACCAAAACCCAAATGGAAAACCAACAGTCAAAAGCAAAATCCTGCAAATCAGCAGCGTTGAGAATGCTGTACTCATGGATGATGACATGATGTCTGGGATTCGCTGTCAGTGTGTGGGGGACAGACGGCCAAACAGGATGGAAGCTGACTGATGGGCCTACGTGCTCTACTTCTGTATATTTCTGGAACACTTCAACGATTAAGCGATAAAAATAAAATAGGCGTACACCCCAAAAGATGGTGTTTCTACAGCTTCTGATGAAAAGTCCATGTTTAATGTGAACCATGTAGCTGGCCCATGTGAAAAAGCAATGATTCAAAAAAAAAAATAAAAGACCCACTGAAATGAGAGCACTCCAGTATGTAATTCTCATACTGGCAAATCACAGATAAAGCCAAACAATGCACGTTGAAATAAACCGGACCACTGCTGCCGCCCCTCAAACTTCACTTTGCCACCTCCCCCCGCCCCACCCCCCCAGACTCCTCGCATGGAACGGTCAGGGGATCTGGATGTTTCAGATGGATCGTGACCGACTGGGCCATGAAGGTGAAGAGAAGTAAGCAAACTTTCGCTTACCAAGGTTTGGTTCTTATTTTCAGAGGCTTTAAAGTGTGGCTCTGTTAAAAAAAAGTTACTTCGTAAAAATGACACCTCACTGTGGCACACAAGCACTTGTTCTACGTCTACTTTCATCGGCTGTGCTGCTCAGGAGATGTTTAAAGTTCTGCTCTGGTGATCCAAAGGCAGTCTATGTTGAAACCTTCCCCTCCTCCTCTGTCATTACCAGCAAGGAGCAGGTTGCCAGGGTCAATTTCCAAAAGAAAACCTGTTTTTGCTTTCCTTTTCATTGGGGGAAAAAAAAAAATCTGGGGGGTAGGATATTTAGCAAACTATTTTCTGAATTTTTGTCTCTGACGATTGAGTATTTTATGTGAACATGCCTCAAGTCCGTTCCACTCTCATAGGTCAAGCACAAATACAAGTAACTGCTGACTTTGGATGACTTTTCTAGAAACTGACAAAAAGTCACTTCATCACGATGGCAGTAATTATTATATTACATCACAACACGTCTCTCATGGCATCGGCCACTACATAACTCGTAAGAAGACGTTAAAAGCTGCCATTCCATAGCATCCACAATCATTTTTTGAACTGAAGTGGGGTGGGGGAGGGAGGGCCCGCATTAAACTGGAAGGCAACGGACTCATGCAGTCATCCTCGTGGCAGGGACACGCATCTTTTATGTAATAAGCTGGCAACTTTTAAGGTCAAAATTGCATAGATCACACTTTTAACCTGAAGCTCTTTGAAAGTGTCATTTTGACAAAGTGACTTTAAAAAAAAAAAAAAAAAAAAAAAAAAAAAAGCATGACTTTCTTGTGTGAATGAGGCCGTAACCTGACCGTGAAAACATCAGACCCAGTCATGCCAAGATGTGAATGTGTATGGTATGATCACCTGGACCTCAGAAACCATGAAATGTCGCTTCAGGGCAACTGTGGATTTTGGAAAGTTAACTTAGTACAGTAAGCACAGACTCAGACGTTGCACATTTTTAACTGCAAAGTAAACAAATTCTCAGTTTCTAAAAAACAGCTTGGTAAAAATAGCAAAACTGTAAGTTATCTGCCTCAGCGGGGTCTTGAATAACAAAAATTGGAAGTCAGGAGAGCTGTTTGCCCGAGCTTGCTACAGCCATCGGAGCACACACCGTGGGCACGTTTGGTCCTGAGCTGGCATGGTGTCCGTATGTGCACCATTGAATTCTTAAAATATTTTAATCACTGGCGGAAGAGGTATGAGGCTATTTTAAATGAATTTTGTATCTGCTGCCTTTGAAATAATAAGCACGGCGAAAAAGATCCAGTTCTAACTGCTCTGTTACTGCACAGTCTCAATGACAGTTCACGAGCTGTCACCGCTGGAGACGTTTGGGGGCCACCGGTGAGGTGGCTCCAGGAAATGCCAGGAACTGCAGGACTCCCTCACAATGTGCACAGACTGCGGGTGGGCGAAGGCAGGTGGGATGAAAGTGTGTTATTAGGAAAGATGGTGCTCGATACCCAGAGGTCCAATTAAGATGGTCCGGATACAGAAATGTAGCATGATGAATTTTCTCTGAGCGCATGGTTCCTGGGGTAAGTGCTTTGAAATGAAAACAACCCTGAAGGAGTGGCTGCTGCAAATTTCCTGGTTAAATCCTTCTTAAGAGTATCTGGGCAACAAAATGTACCAGTTATATTTTACTCCCAGGCTTTGTGTCCTGCTCGGCAAGACACTCAAGGCCAGGGAGGAAAAAAAACCAAAAAACAACAACAACAACAAAAAACCACTGACCATGATGTATATTTATTCATAGCTTTCTTTTAGACTAAATGTGAAAATTAACAAATACTTTCAGGGGAAAAAAAAAAATCTATGGTAGTTGTTTTAATTTTGTTTAAAAGACTATTTTTTTTCCTAGAAGTTCTATTTTTCAAAGAGACTTCCACCCAGGACTCTCACATAATCAGACAAAAGTCTATGGGGTTGCTCTGGCCAAGATGGCCCAGACCTGTGCCCACCCCCCACCACCCCATCACTGCTGTAGAACCCCTGGGATGGCCTCGGGACACACCAGGAATAGCATTTTCCGAATGACAGGCATCCCAGGGTATTTGCATTGAAAAGTGAAAAATACAGGGTACCCAGATGCAGAGCTGGATTTTACGAGGATTTAGGATATCAGAAACTAATAAAGAACTCATAGTAACCATGTCATGTGGGAAAATATTTTGGTATATCCAACTGTTTATAAAGTACTCTCTTCCCAGAACCCAAGCTGCATTTTAAAATGTCACCAACTGAACTGACTGACAAGAAAACTAGACATATGAGGATTAACAAGAAAACGATAAAAATTACCACGTGAGACTATTCAAGAAAGTTCTCAAATGTGTTTTTTTTCCGTTCCAGCATAAAATCTGACATGAGGACAGTCTACCTTATCTTTCCCTTAATGAGGACAGTCTCACCCGCCCCAGAAAGCCACATTTCAAATGGGTCTGATTTCAGCACCTGTAGGTTTGCTGGATGATTAAGGCCATCTCTCCAATTGGTGTGAACCGGAAATCAAGTCGCCCTCAGAACTGGGCAAGTTTCCCTATGAAACACTAGGTGGCAGTAAAAGATTAGCACATGAGTCATAAAAGTCTGGGACTTACTTGCAAAAAAAAAATTAAAGATTTTAAACGTGGGGCTTGAACTCGCAACGCCGAGGTCAAGAGTCACATGCTCCACCAACAGAGCCAGGCAGGCGCCCCTAGAATTTTAGCTTTTAAACAGAGAACCCTAAGGGCTTTCCATCTGAAAATTAAAACGGACTTTTAACCGAGCCACGACAGAGATGTGACAATAATTAACGTATAAAACAGACACAGGCTGTTTGGGCCGCACCACCTCTGCCGGAAGCGGCCCAGCTGCCTTACCTGACATACTGGAATGCTCTCGTCTGCGACCCGGATCCGTACACCTAGGAGGAAAGCAACAGTCAGGCTGCCCGAGAAAACCACACTGCAATGGGAAAACGGGGTTCCTGAGAACTCCAGGGGCACAGACTGACCTCAGAACTGACAGCGGAGGGGCAGTGATGCGACAACTCACTCTGTACTTCAAAATAATGCCCCAACACGAGAATGTGCACATACACACGTGTCAAGTCTGTCCTCCAGAGTCGGCAGCAGAAGGAGTTGCTTCTACTGCGGTCTTGTGATGGGTCATGGATTACGTTGGGTTCTGGGGCCTCTGCGTCCAGCAGGGTGACGGACACGCATAAGCAGTGAGCAGTACATGTAACAGTCCACCCCGACTGCCCATCAGAACAGCTGGTGCTCAGTCAGACCAGTCACAGAATCTCTGGGGGGGAGGCGGCCAGGCACCTCGGTATGTTTACAACCAGTTCCCCAGGCGATCCTAATGTGCAGCCAAGTTTGAGAACCACCCAGGAAACTCTGGATAGGAGACGGAGGTGGCGGGAGAGAGGAAGAGGAGGGCTTCAACGCTCCATTTGTGTCCCCTGCATATCGTCATGTCTCCGGGCCTCCACTCGGTTCCTTTCCTCCACCGCTACAGACCCCCTTGTCTAAACGTCCCCTCCTTGTGACACTTCTCTGGCTCGTTCTCCAGGCCAGAGTGAACGACTCTGCCCTTGATGCTCAGCCATTCACACCGTTCCTCTAGACTCTCTCTGCCACTCACACCAGCTTCCTAGGCTGTGGGCTCCTGGGCACAGGCGCCATGTCTGACTCACCCGTCCCCTGCTGTAGCACACACCACCAGTGCTCCATGAACATGTGCCGAACAGTAACCTTGTAATAAGCTCTGCAGTTTACAACCGCTTAGAATGAAGAGATGGACACAGAAGGCTCTTTGAAGCACCCCCTACAGTCACAGAGAAGGAAGGAGCCACAGGGCTTTTGTTTGCCTGCTTGCGGTGGGACGGTGGCAGCGGGGAGGACGAACCGCCTTCTGGGACAGCCTGATTTCCAAGCCGGAACAGAACAACACCGGCGCCTCCTGCCACAGGCCGCCTGATGCCAAAGAGGAGCTGGAGGCCAAGAGCCCCACAGTCCACACCAGCCTCCTGGCCTTGCTTCCCAACAGGGCTATGCAGGGCTCGGGCCGCCAGACTGGAGAAGCAAGTGGGAAGGGACAGGTAAAGGGAGAAAAGCATGCCTCACAGGCACCTGCCTTTTTCTTTCTTTAAAAGGTTTATACCTGAATAAACATTTGCATATACCAACGTCAAAGGGGCATCAGATTGACCTACTGGGGCGAAGGCCCTCCCAGCGAGAAAAGCCCAGGGAACTGATTTAGGGAGTCTTCTGTCTACAAGACACAAAACATCGAAGAAAGAGGAGTGCACCTCTCAGAAGCAGACCCACCCTTTCCGGGCAGTTCTGCCTGAACCCAAAGCCTTGGTCTTGCTGGCCCTTCTGCTACATTTGGGCAAGTGAGAAAGGAAACCTCGGGCCCAGTAAGTAGGAAGTAGAATTGGGAGTGGGGGAGGGCCATCCACTACTGCAATGCTGGCTCGTCCCCCTTGGAAATCCACCTCCATCCGAGGGGTCCTGCAGGTGTGACTCCCGTAGTATTTTTCGTACAACCTCATTACAGATGGGGTCATGGAAGCTCAGAGCGCTGCAGTGACCGGCATCCAGGAGAGCAAAGTCTACCCTGACTCCGAGTCCGGGGATCTTTTTCCTACCCCACCGCATCAGTAATTTCAGAACGGCCTGTAGCTTCAGCTGTCAGCGATGGCCTACCAGTTGGCACTGAGCCATTCTCCCATCTCATTATAATGTGATCCGATTTAGACGACCCCCCTCAACCCGAGTGACCGCATCCTCAATGCATAGGTTTGCGGATGTGAAAGCTGTACTGTTGGTTGTTGGCCATGTACCTGCCGCTCCCGGCTTGTGGAGTCAACACGGAGGGTGCAGACACTCCTCTCTGCCTGCACCTTCCCGCCGCCCCTGGTCAGGTCCCTGCGACAGCGGGTCAGGTGGTCTGCTGCCACGTGCCGGCAACACGCACAGAAGCCCACTGCACGTGCAGAGCGGCAACGGCCTTCAACGTGCCTGGCTGCAGGCGTGGTCTCTACTCCCACGAGCCCTCCGTCCCCCTGACGGGACCCAGTGCCGCGGGCTGGCTGAGCCAGAGCGAGGGGCAGGTTAAGTGGGCTGCCAGCGTTAGGACTCTGAAGAATCACACTACACGCCTTCTCAACAACAGGAGTTAAGAGAATCGTGATGGCGACGCTCACACAACGTCGTAAACCCAGAGGGAAAACTCAAGCAAGCTGCGTCTGTTGAGTGTTTCGCACAGTGGCCTTGTTCAGAGGGCCCTCCCAGACGGGGCAGGGACGACCAGAGGCCAGGATGTCCTCAGGCACACCTCCCCAGCTGTAGGCACCTGAGTCGGCAGAGGCGGGGCTCAGTCTGTCTCCTTGAGACCCAGAGACAAAAGCCCCTCAGCAGCACCCCCACTGCAGACACCTTCCACTGAGGTCCCACTTGATGTCCAAGTGGGGTAGCAACTGGCCCTCGGAAAAGTCCCTGTTACAGAAGGAGGCAATGGGAGGACCCCTATGCCCAGACTGTGGCAGGAATGCAAGGATCCCGGGGACCCCCACGCACAACTCTCCTGGATCCTGTCGATGATCGACTTTGAAGATGTGCTCCAGTGTGTGCACTTAGTTCAAATGCACTGTGAGTGGTGCCCCCGGAACCTTCTTCCCTTGCATCCTTATAAAGTCCTATTGGATTTAAGTTTCTGTAGAGTATCGTATCCTTCATCTCTGCTTTGGTTTAAATCCGTCTCCCTATATACATCCCCAGTATTTATTAATACGATGACCTTGAATTCCTGTGTGTACAATTCACTGTGTGCAATGTGAAGAAATAAAGGATGCACGTGTGAGAGAGAAGATGCTATGTGCCCCTCTCCCCAGCAAATACACCCACCCTGACCTCAGAGCACCCGGAGCCCTGCACACCCCCCGGCCCAACCATAAGGCACACCAGGGCAGGCACCGAATCTCACCCGCAGTCCTGACAACAAGCAGATAAGCAACAAATGCTACAACATGAACAACCCAGGGCCTGGTGCTGCCGGTGAGACGGCACAGCTCCCACGGCTGCCTAGTTTTCCTCTAAGAGAAGACAGCAGGGCTTTGAGCAGCTCTGGCTTCGCTTCATGGAACATGAGAAGAGCAAGGAGATTCAGGGTCCTGCTCAGTCTGGTAACGAGGGCTGTGTGCAGGTCAAAGCAGAATGGAGATTCAGGAATTCCCAAAAGGGAGAGGTAAGCCAGTGGGCGGGGAGGCAGCCAAGAGCACAAGGAGCACTACCAGGGAGTATCACAGGGGAGGGGGAGGAGCATACTGAACACTGCAGGGGAGCACCACAGGGGAGCACTTTGGGGGAACGCAGCAAATGTGGGGGGCATGAGGAGCACTGTGGGGCGATGGGAGTCATGGGGAGGACAGCCAGGGAGCATGGGGAGCACTATGTAGCGAGCATAGAGAGTAGCACAGGAAGCACTGCAGGGGAGCACAGAGAGCATGGGGGTCATGAGGAACACGCAGGAGTATAGCGAGCTCTGTAGGGGAGCACTAGGGGGAGCAAGAAGAGCACCACAAGGAACTTGTCAGAGAGGATAAGGAACACGGCGGGTGGTGGGCGAGGTATGAGGAGCCCTGCGGGGCATCATGGGGTGCATGCATCAGCCCAAACCCCACTGCTGTGCCTCGTGCCTCTGTCAACGAAGGCCCCAAATCAGAGAGCACTTCTGATACTACACTGTGGATACAAACAGTGCATAAATAAAATGCAGACTTTGGTCTCAGAAGTAGGGTTTCTCCAAAATTTCCCTTTAGAAAAACAGCAAGACTTTTAGATACAGACTGTGACTCAAACCCCAATTCTTACACATCCAGAAAAAATCAATGTCATCTGCAAGTTGGAATAAATCACAGGAAGGTGGCAAGACAGAATTAAACCCCACTGTGAACGTGTGTATAGGTCACATGTGAGCGAGCAAGTGCTTAAACTGAATGAACTCAAGTCTCTTCAAAATAAACTTAATAAGCTAGCCCTCCTCAAACCATACTCAACTATTTTCTAAACTTTCTGAACTGGATTGCAGGATTTTCTGAGCTTCTGTGTGCTCAAGCTAGACAGAACAGAGCTTCTGTGCATGACTCACAGAACTCAGCAAAATATTCCGAGTCACCCTAACAGAGGTCTATGACTCAAGGCGGGGACAGGTCCAAAGAATGGTATTTGCCCAGAGATAAGATAACAAAAGACTTCAGGGAAATAGCAGCTGGAAGGCGGGTGACCACAGTAACCCAGCTTGGAAAAGGGAAGGCAAGATACTAAGCTGCTACAAATGAGATCTTTAGTCTTAGAAAGAACTTGCTGGCAATGAACAGGAAGGGAAAGGATGGTTGCACCTCCTCGTTAAGCAAAGTGTTCCCCAAGATGGGCTGGACAGAGAGTCATGACACATGACCTCCTCCTCCAAGACTTCTCCACAGAGACATCTGACGAAAGAAGAGAGGCTATCTCAACGGGGTAGCAAAGGACGAAAAGTTTAGCGACTCCATTAAATCACTAAAGGGAAATAGAATGCTGTGTGACAGGAGGGACCAGACACTTCTGAAAAGCCTCCCTGAGGACTCCTGCCACCAGAGGCGCCTAGAAAAGATGGAACGCGGCGTGTTTTGGACTCGTCGCAGTCCTGCTCGGCACCAGTCGTCCTGCTGCCGGGTCCCTGGCACAGAAGCTCTGGTGGCGAGGAGACAACACATGAGTTACCACCATCTGCCCACAATAGGTGCTTTCTTGGGCGGGTGAGGACTAGCTTCCCACCTGACACTTGGAGCACTGGCTGCAGCCCAGAAGGCAATCAGTCAAGAAGCTGTTTCTCAGAAAGCTTTTAACAGTTTGCTCTGCAAACAAAGGCAGCTCTGATCTCGGGTGTGAAGATAGTCAGCGAGGGCAGTGGGTAAAAAAGCTCCGGGAGTGTCCCTGAGGGTGAGGAATTCTCAACCAAGCAGCTGGACTTGAGGGGTCCCCGTGCAGGAACCCGGGGGGCCCAAACAGCAGGCAGAAGGGGAACACGGAGAAGAGGCAGCTTAGCTTTCAGTAACACTGAGACCACTACTTCCAGAACAAGCCCCAGAGCCCTTGTGCTCATCACAAAGGCAAGCAGCCACTATAAACCCAATCGTTAGCTTGACCAGCACTCATCACACGCCTCCTGGGCACCAGGCACTCTTCTGGCAGCTGGGGACTCGGCCATGAATGAAACTAGTTCCTGATTCCAGAGCTGACACTCGAGAGGGGATTGGTGGCTGGAAAAATAATACTTCGGTCAGTGATCAGTGCAAGGAAAACAACAGAAAGCATGGTTAGGAGGGGAGAGTGGCAGGTGGGTGTCATTACATATAGAATGGTCCAGATGAGAGGATGATTGAACAGGGAGATGCCTGGAAGGAACGTGCTCCCTGGAAAGGTAGAAGCAAAAAGCTGGGGTTGCAGAGCAGCGGGGCAAAAAGCTGGGGTATGCAGGGAGGCCCGTGAATCACGCTCTCAGCAGGTGAAAGCTCTCGAGCTTCTACTTATCTTTAAAGGCTCCCCTGGCTGCTGGGCAGAGAGCCCCCGACAGGGAGAATGAGTGGCTGGAAGGCCAGGGCAATAAACTGGGAGTGTGTGGCATGAGGGCCAGGGGCAGTGACAGAAGAGGTAGACGGGGCCGGATTCTGGATCTCTCTAGGGCAACACCACCAGGCTGTGCCAATGGAGTAAGAAGGAGAGGAGCCAGGGTGTCCGCGGCGTGGCCATCTGCAGGCCCCGAGGCTTGGAGCCAGCAGCTGGTAAGTGGGAGGGGGGAGCAGGTGTGTGGCACCCTGAGAAAGGGTTTGGATTCACCTCTCTCCCGCATGTGTGCAGCAAAAGTCACCCACAACATGTGTCTTGCCCTGGATCAGGGGGCACATCATCTTGTAACAGGCTCAGCGTTTTGTTCTGAATAGGCAGTGGTGTAGCCAACCTAGCCAAGAAGAAATAGGAGCACCACAGGGAACAGCGATCGAGAGCAGAGGCTCCGGCTCAGACTGGCAGCCGCTGTCCGGCCACATAAGCTTGGGCAGTTCCTCTAACCTCCATGCTTCAGTCTTCCCAGCTGGACAGTGGGCTAATAGAACCTGCGCCCCATACAACTGTCGTGAGCACTGAGTGACTTAATGGAGCTTCAGTCTCCCCATCTGGACAACAGGCTAATAGAATCTGCGTCCCCCACATCTGTCGTGAGCACTGAGTGACTTAATGGATGCAAACGTCACTGAATAGGAGACGGTAAATTTACTCTGTTGAGAGACAGATGGATGGATACGTATGTACACAGAGCTGTAACGTTCCCCTGGAATCCACTCAGCTGATAAGCAAACCATCCTGCAGTTTTCAGAGTAACCAGACCCTTATCTACCCTGGATGTCCACCAAACTGAGCCTGAAAGGATGCAGAGGCTACAGGGCTGGAAGATGTGAGGCAGACAGGAGGAGGAGGAGGAGGAGGAGGAGGGATAAAGGAGGCAGGAGGGCAGAGGAGCAGGAAGAGGAGAGGGAGAGAGAACCGAGGATTGAGCAAAACCAAAGAAAACCATCTGAACTGAATCAGCAAACCCCACATAGAGCAGGCGAGAGCCACTCCTCCCCGAGGTGGCAACAGGGGGTGGTGGAGATGAGCTACCCATCCTGATGCCACAGGGGTGTCTGAGGGCATGGGGCCGCTGGTGCTCACCTGTACTCTGCGCTTGAACCATTGACCCCAAACCACCAGGATCCTGAAGCCTCCCAGGTTGAGTGCAACCAGCAGAGGGAGTATGGGCGTCACCATGACAACTGCCAAGACTTGCCCCAGACACCTCACTTAGCAACCTGAGGGTCACTGAGGACATACACAGCCCTGGCTACAGCCGGAGGGCCAGAACAATGTCCAGAAAGGTGGTTGCTGGCAGGCTGGTGCGGCCAGACATACCTCAGGGCCCGAGCAGCATGGACCAGGCTGTAGCCCGCACACTAGACTATCTGTGCGCCTGGAGAACAAGTCCACCAGGTTCTGCTGCTCCTCTTCTGGGTTCTAGCTCCGCGCCTTCCCTCCTCTTCACTAAGGGCAGCAGGATGTGCCCCGCGCAAAGGGACAACTGCGGGAAAGTTATTCCCTGAACCAAGAGGCACTGCTCCTTTGTCACTTGCTGGCAGACTGCCAATTTTTTCTGCCCCCACCCGAGGCCCGCACAAACCGTGAGCGGCTCGCCCTGTAGCGCCTGCAGGATGAAGTTGCTGACGACCCGGCCGTCGTTCATGTGCATGCGTGGCCCAAAGGTGTTGAAGATCCTGGCCACCCGCACTTCCACGCCTTCCTGGAACAGCAGAAGAGGACATGAGATGCAGTTCACTTCGTGTTTCTGGTGCCCGGCCCATAAAGGAAGTCTGAAAATGTCTGGCTTTTTGCTCCCAGATGAGAGTGGTTTTCTGGTTCGGTCTACATGATGCATTCGTTAACAAATATGAAGACTGCACACAGTTATACCAAACTCAAATGTGTCCCCGATCCCACTATCAGGCCACTGGCATCAACCCTCTGCCAGAAAACCTGCGAGGTAGCTAAACAGTACATGGGGAAAACATGTTTGGAGAAAAAATTTTTCCCAGCAAATAAATATCTATTTCCCAAATAGGACCATGCCATGCATAGTCCTTTATAATCTTCACACAGTATTTCCAGAAGGTTTACTAGTCAATAGTGATTTAAATGTCAATGAATGTTTAATAGCTGATTTGAAGAAAAACAAGCAAATACTTTATCCTGGAAAAGAAGGGACATACGGGTATTCTTTTGAAGAGCCACGTTGTCTTACACTCTCAATCTGGTCCACTGGAAAACTTGTTTTAGTGAAAACCTAAAGACAATCTGGCACCCCCCGTAGGTTGGTATCTAAAAGACCTGGAAAGATACATGCCAACATTATTTAGAACGGCTGTTTCTACATGGTCGGATTACAGGTGCTCACTTTCTTCTACGTGTTTTTTAAATCTTTCTATTTTTGTTCCAATAAATATGTATTACTTCTTTTTTATAGTAAGAGAAATTTTTTTAATTTTTTATTTTTTAAAACGTACATCCAAATTAGTTACCATATAGTGAAACAAAGATTTCATGAGTAGATTCCTTAGTGCCCCTTACCCATTTAGCCCATCCCCCTCCCACAACCCTTCTCATAACCCTCAGTTTGTTCTCCATATTTATGAGTCTCTTCTGTTTTGTTCCCCTCCCTGTTTTTATATTTTTGTTTCTCTTCCCTTACGTTCAACTGTTCTGTCTCTTAAAGTCCTCGTATGAGCGAAGTCATATGATTTTTGTCTTTCTCTGATTAATTTCACTTAGCATAATGCCTTCCAGTTCCATCCACGTAGTTACAAATGGCAAGATTTCATTCTTTTTGATTGCCGAGTAATACTCCATTGTCTATAATATACCACATTTTTAAACCATTCATCCATCGACGGACACTTGGGCTCTTTCCATACTTTGGCTATTGTTGATAGTGCTGCTATAATCATGGGAAATATGTAGTACTTTTGTAATCAAGAAAAGTATATTTTCAAATCTATAATCAGGAAAGTTTTTTTTTTTAAATGTTTTTATTGACTTTTGAGAGAGAGAGAGAGAAAGAGATAGGGAGAGGGAGAGGGAGAGGGGGAGAGGGGGAGAGGGAGAGAGGGAGAGAGGGAGAGAGGGAGAGAGGGAGAGAGAACGCATGAATGGGGGAGGGACACAGAGAGAGGGAGACACAGAATCTGAAGCAGGCTCCAGGCTCTGAGCTGTCAGCACAGAGTCTGATGCAGGGCTCGAACTCACAAGCGGTGAGATCATTACCTGAGCCGAAGTCGGATGCTTAACCAACTGAGCCAGCCGGGTGCCCCCAGGAAAGTACATTTTTAAACCCCAAAAGGCTTCTCTAAACTATCTCACACAATTCTTAATTTCACAGGCTACTTTTTCATGAATCAAAAAGTTAAATGTTTTGGGGCGCCTGAGGGGCTCAGTTGTTTAAGTGTCCGACTCGATTTCTGCTCAGGTCATGCTCTCACGGTCAGTAGATTGAGCCCCATATCAGGCTCTGCGCTGGATGTGCAGCCTGCTTGAGATTTTCCCTCTGGCCCTCCCCTGTGCATGTGCTCATGTGTGCTCTCGCTCTCTCTCAAAAAAAAGTTAAATGTTTGCATTACACCCTGAATTAGTGGACTTCCACAGCATCTGTGTCTCTAATTTGTTTCACCCATTAGACTACAGACACGTATTTTCCAGGCGTCTGAGGACAGGCAGGATGGCAGCGTGAGGCCCAGGGGCTCATGTGCCCTCCAACTCCACTTGTTCTCACTGAGCTGCATTATATACTTTGGAGAGAACAGTACGTACCTCACAGGGGGATCATAAAAAGGAAGCCGGTCCTGCATAACCCTTGGCACGGGCCTGGCAGCCAAAAGCAGTAGTTGCTATTGTGTTTACTTGACCAGAAAGTTCTTATCTTTTCTAATTCTACTGCCTCAGATCTGGCACAGGCTAGGAGCCAATGGACCCTCAGCTAACCGGGCTGATTATGCACAGACTTCACCACCACTGGAATGACTGAGAGGTGATGAGCTACAGGGTCCCAAGGGCCCATGAGGTCTCCCTGTGGCTGGAACCACCTGGCTGGCCACCTCTGCTCACGGCAGCCTTATCTCTGTCCCAGTTGCTAGACAAACATTAGCAATTTTATGGGCACCAAGATGTGAAACTGTTGGGAAGCATGGATCCAGCAAACAGCTCACTTCTAGAAACCAGAAGGCTACATTTTTGCTAGGGCCTCCCAGCAATACATTATAATGCTCACATGAGCTATTCAGAGTTTTAGGATTAAGGTATGAGCTCTAATTCTAGGTCCATGAATAAATCATTCTTTTCTGTATTGAACTAACCAGAGAATATTTCCAAAATGGGATGAGGGGGAGAAAGAAGCAGAGATGTTGACCTCAGTAGAAAAGAACTCAAAAAGTAGCCACTTGCATTTAAATGTTAAGATGAGGAAAGATCAGAAGTGGATGAATATGACATTATTCTAGAAAAAGACTGGAAAAGCCTCAGCAAATTTACAAGAGCCAAACCCACGTGCCCAGCAAGGGGAAGCTCGTGGGCTATGTAAGGTTTGCAACAAATCAGATGCTTTCATCCTCTGGACTTTATCCTCTGGAACAACCTTCCAGAACAAGGCCTTATAAAAGCCGCGTTCTGAAGACATGAACTGACCAGGATGTAAAGGAGCCTGTTTTTATGGTCTTCCCATTTGGGTTATAAACTTAGGTGCTACAGGACAATGCCTCTGGATAGGTGTGGTTACCAGGATAGCCACCTCACCTTTCTGAGAATTCCAGCTCTCAAACATGAAATCAATAGCTCTCAAATGAAATCAACATAAACCCAAGGCTCATGCAACATAAGACCCACTCTCCTCTCATGCAGTGGCTCTGAAGTTTGCGTACTGCCTCCTCAGGACACAAAGGCCACCCCCACTCTGCATGCACAGTCTAACAGCCCTCATCCCCTGCGATCCTGCAGGGCCCTTGCATGACAGGGTGGATAGTCAACAGATACTGACACGGCTGCTTATGGTGGCAGCTTGGTGGGTGGACACATACGTACCTTGGAGGAAGGTATAATTACTCCCCATCTCACACCTGAGGAAAGGGCCAGTGTCTGACACAAAGCCTACTTCCCTGGATGAAACCCCAGAAGGTGCCTACAGGCTGCAATGCCTCTTCAGGGAGACCCTCCTCTGAAGGACCAATGAGCAAACGCATGCACAAACTCCTAACTCATATTCAACCTTCCGTCTGCCAGGGACAGAGTCGTGGTGACTACCGTGCTGGTGCATGACTTTCCACCATGGCATGTTGCAGGATCTCTGCACACGCACACGTGTGCATGCACACACACACCAGCGACCCGGAAAAGGAACTGCTGAGTCTTTCAGAATGGCTGGGTTTCACTGTGTCCGTGGTTTTGTCCTGGGTGGGGATCAGGAGTCATTCACTTAGGACTCTGAGCATCAGGAAGTTTTTATCAAGCATTAGGGTGACTCCTCCAAGTTTGAGACACAGCAACACAAAACCAGTGGAAACCTAAGAGAAGACAATGCTCGGGGTGCCACCCGAGTGAGCATATGTAAGCACACGCAGGTAAAGAACACGTGGCTTGCTTCGATAACTGGGCTTTGGAAACCGTGGCCAGGCTGCAGTAATACACAACCCCAGATGGTAAGCTGGCATCAGAAGTCTCTTCCCCTATTTCTAGGGCCCAAGAGGGGTGAAGGGTTTGGTAGGCAGGACTGACTGATCAACCAGTGGTAACTCAAGAGATACAGTGAGGGAACAAAGACTCCTTCCTCCCCAGATATCTCCAGAGGACAGAAATGCTGCCAGCAGAGATTAAATGAGCTCTCCCTCAGAAGCTCTCTTTTAAAATGCAATCATTGCTTGGCAACTACTGTCGCCAGCTACTGAACAACACAGCATGATCACAGTCACTGTCTTCGCCGATGGCAGGTGCCGGAGGACAGAACACAGAAGCCCTGCTTCGGGAGAGCAGGTGCCGACCAAGAGCTGACCATCTGCCACCCACTCCGTGGTTGTGGGCAGCCTGTTCGGAAGGCAGGGATGGGGACAGAAGAAACAAGAAGTGCTCCTGGGTACGACGGGCCTGACTCTGTGATGCTTCCATAATCCTCCTGACACCGCTGGGAGAAGTGCACTCACGTCCCCAAAGCAATAGGATCATGAGGCCCTGAACAGTGACCTGGGTAATTCCCCTATGACCTCTCCTAAATGCATCCTGATGAGGTCTGCAGGCCATTACAGAACACAGAGCAGTCTTGCCGTGCAGGGTTCTCCAAAGTGCTAAAAAGTTCCAATTCGCTCTCAGTGGTGGCGGAGGGAGGAGGACACACAAGGTCAGGGGCCACTAGCTACGTGTCTGCCTGGCAATCACCCTCAACAGCCCTGCTTTGGTCTTAACAATCAGCCCAGAGTGTTCGCTGTGCAGCGCATGGTGAAGCCAGGAGGGGTAAGTACTACTCTGCCAGTTTCCGGCTGGGACTTGTGGGGTGTGGAGGGCCAGGTGCTCAGCGAGTAAGCCGTGGAGCCAGGAGACAGGACAAGGCTGGCACTAGGCAACTCCAGGCCACGAGTCTTAACCCCTACGGATGAATACTACCTTCAAATATTTGACTTATAAGCTGCTTGCTGAATATATATTTTTCAAACTAAAACATATATACCAACTATGTAATTTTTTAAAAGTACCCTGGGGTGCCTCAGTGGCTCAGTCGGTTAAGTGTCCGGTTTCAGCTCAGGTCATGATCTCACAGTTCACGAGTTCAAGCCCCACGTCAGACTCTGTGCTGACAGCTCAGAGCCTGGAGCCTGCTTCAGATTCTGTGTCTCCCTCTCTTTCTGCCCCTCCCCCGCTCACATTCTGTGTGTGTCTCTCTCTCAAGAATAAATATTAAAAAAAATTAAAACAAAAAAGTACCCTGATGTCAGAAAATAAAACAAAACCCAAAAGGCCACTGGACTAGATGATTTCTGAGTTTTCAGTCTTTCTGCTTGGCCAATCTACGGTTTTATGAATGGTGGCTTGTTTTGCAGACCCAGTCCTGTAGGTGGGCCACAGACCCCAGAGAGTCAGACTCACGTGGGGCCGTGAGCTCAAATGCACACCAACCACTGACCACAGCGAGTGGACAAGTCCCCACATTTGAAGTCCCCAGATTCATCCAAGTGCACAAAGAACGCAGACCTTAATTCCTCCCTGACAAGTTCAAAGGACAGGTTTCCCCTGGGATCCAGAAGTACAGTGTTTCTATGAAACCCTTCATAAGCTGGGATGACATAAAACAAAGAAGCAATTACCATGAATTTATATGCGAAAATTTTTGAGCATTCCCGGACTCCAAAAGTAACCTCTCTTCGCCTTTTCTGATACCCAAGGACACACCTTGCTAACATGAACAGAATAAACCGAGACAAAGCCCAGATGGTCCCGGACACAGGTCAAGGCTCTGGCACCTGGCGCGATGCTGAGATGCTGTGTGTGGCTTCTGGGTAAGGCGCTCGGGGAGGGTGGGGGGGTGGGGGGGGATGGCTCACAGCCTCTGTAACGGCTCGCTGAAAAACCAACCCTGAATGCTACTTTTGCCTTTCACGTGTTTTTGTAAAGGTGACGATCCTGTTTGGGTTCCATCTCATTCCACCCCCTGGAAGAAGACTCACGGGAGCTTCTCCTTCTGTAAAGGATGTGTTCTGAAACGTGTACGTGCGATAGATTTTTCTGAGAAGTCAGGTTCTATTTAGAATATGTTAGTATATTTCCATACATGAAAACAAACTCAGGATTCTGAGAATCTTTTGGAAAAGGGAAAATCGTCCTTTAGATCTTTAGAAAAAGATCTCTAAAATCTTTAGACCAAGATTATTCATGCCTCTTTTCATCTTGATTATATTCTCCATCCTTATCCATTGGATTTATTCAGAGTAAGATACAACCACATACCATATGGGGTCTTCCCAATGAAGTGACAACTGACACTTCAGAGATGTGTCATGTAAAAAAAAAAAAGAGTTTAAGTTATTGAAATAACTAAGTAAAGATATGCCAAAGGATGATGGTTTATCCTTCTCTCTGGTCATTCTTTTTTCATCTGTTTCCAGACAGCGTAAATTGTACACCTGAAGCTTTGAATGTATCTTGCTATCTTGAAAGGCTGAATTTATAACTACAAACTGGCACAGTTCCTTGGTGGTTAACCTCACCGCTCTATCAGCGGCTGGTCATTCCAGAGCAATGCCGTGTGGACTGCCGGCCTGGGTGTCCTCACTGAGCGCGTGTGCTTCAGGGCAGCGCCGACGCCCGTGGACTCAGAGCTGCACCTTCTCTCGCCCAGCCAAGCTTCCTCACCCGCAGTGCCCCACCGGGACCACCAGGAAAGGGCCAAGGAGCATGCGCTGCTGCCAGTGTGGGTCCTGACTCCACTTACAGGCGGGGGAGCTAAGAACAAGTTTTGTAGCCCACCTTCCCATCTGGAAAATGGGCCACCCACCCCTACCTCCAAGGTGTCATGAGAATGAGGGGATATTAAACAGACTACGCCCTACAGGCTGAGCCCTAACAGAGGCCAGCACACCGCAGGCCCTCACAGCCCACAGGGTCCGGCTGCTCTGCGCCACCCAGAACAGGCCTGCAGGGCAGCACCTCCAGAACTGCGGGGCACTGAACTGAGCACTTAGGGTCCACAGGGCTACATCCACTAAGGAAGCACAAGCAGCAGCAAAGTCAGAGTTCTGAAAATCAGTCACTTGGGAGTGAGAACCCCAAAGATGGTCTGATTTGCCCCAGACCAGGCCACACCCCGAGGGGCCAACATTGACTCCCTCAGACCAGGCCACACCCAGAGGAGCCAACCCCATATGGACAGGAAGTGTCCGACCTACTCTTTCTGGGAGCTAATGTAATAATCCCGAGTAAAAGATTTTACTTGGGTCCTACATGTTTACATCCTTCACAGTCTTCTCATGGCGGCGTTTATTTTATTTGTTTTGTCCTTATTTTTATCTCTGGATGGGACTACGGGTAACAATTTTTCTTCCTTCCTGCTCATCTGTGTTTTCTTATTTTCTATTCCTGGCCCTGCATCCTGCCAGAGCAGGAACACAGCACACTTTTCGACTGCAGGAAATGCACCAATGTTTCTCTCCTCCTCCTCAGCATGGATTCAGACTAAGGAGGGAGACAGAAGCCGCAGGGGGCCCAGTTGTGGACCCATGGCTCTCCCTGCAAGGAAGCAGAGTTATTTGTAAGGCAAATAGTAGTGGGGTGAAGGTGGGAAGCCCATGCTGTGCCTTCTTCACAGGCCTCTCAGAACTCGGGCAAGGCCAGTGACCTCCGCCCCAGTGCACGGCCCTTGGCTGTGCTGTCCACACATCAAGAGGCGTGACCTCTACTTGTCTGCTGTGCGGCCACCAGATTCAGACATGACCCTGCCACCCAGAGGCACAGCCACTCCCTGACCTAGTGGCTACCCTACAGGAGCAGGAGCAGTGCTACGGCGGAAGGCAGTGGCATCACATCTGCTTACAAGTCCCAACTCACCACAAAGGGCATGTGCTATTTCCAGATGACAGTGACTGTAACACTCACCCCAACACGAGTCCTTGGACAGGTGTGCCAAACAATGTGATGAGTCTGGACAAGTCTACAGGCCACTAGGTGCTGTCAGCCGAGACCCCAAGCTTCTCAAAAGCATAGAGCCTTTCTTCCACAAGGCATTCTCAGACCTAGTACCAGGACACAGTTCCCACAGGTAGAGCCCCTGGTGTTCCAGTGAGAAGCACACGATTAACTTGACCATGGATGTGACTCTTCCATCCACACAACACTCGTCTGCTGGGGCCTTTGGTGTGTGAAGCACATCCCAGACATTCCACGGTAAAGGCATCATTCAAGTGAGGGACCGTCCTTCACCAGGACAGCCCCTGCAATGCAGGGACACCCTCTTGACAGGGCTCTTATCAGGGACACTTAGGCACAGACCAACTGTACACACAAGGGGCTTCTAATGGGAACATGAGTTTACAGTTTTCAGAGTAATGCTACTTGTGCCATTAACCTCCCAAGACCTCCGTGAGCAGAAACATAAATGCTGACAGATCCAGATTTATCTAGATGCTACATTCCCGATATCATGAGCCAGATGAATTGGATGCAATGGTAGTTTGTGTTTGAAATGAGTACCCTAGCTAGTGTGTGGATGTGTATCACAGTTCCTGGCATACAGTCGGTGCTCAATAAATGCTGGCTATATTATTACTACTACAATTACCATGAGCTCATACCTTGAGGAGATAGCTATTCCCTATAGACACTCCTTAGACTCACTGAATAAAAGTTCAATTAAAATGACCTATTTGCCCACCAGCTTTAACCTATCTAAAAATTCACTAAGAAACACCACAAGAATGAATGCAAAAGAAAACAGTTGAGAAACACAAGTCTTCAAACTCTTTATACAATAAAATCACGACACATGCCCCTTAAGAACACAGGTTAGTTTTCTCAAGTACCAACATATCCAGACGTTGTTCTCTGTATCTGGGAGGCCATCTTATGTACATTTTATTTTAATATTTATTTATTTTTGCGAGAGAGAGAGCCAGAGTGAGAGCAGGGGAGGGCAGAGACAGAGGAAGACACAGAATCTGAAAGACTCCAGGCTCTGAGCTGTCAGCACAGAGCCCGATGTGGGGCTCAAACTCACAGACTGCGAGATCATGACCTGAGCCGAAGTCGGACACTTAACTGACTTAGCCACCCAGATGCCCTGGGAGGCAATCTTAAATTGCGGGGTCAAGGTATTCTGGACTCAAGAATGAGAAAGTTATGCCCTTTCTATAACTGATTAATGCTTCTCCTTTTTTAAAATAATTTTTTTAATGTTTATTTATTTTTGAGAGAGAGAGCATGAGCAGGGGAGGGGCAGAGACGGGGGGAGACAGAAGATCCGATAGAACAGAGCCCAGTGCAGGGCTTGAACTCACAAACTGTTGAGATCATGACCTGAGCCAAAGTCTGACGCTTCTGAAGACTGAGCCACCCAGGCGTCCACTGATTAATGTTTCTTAAAATAAGTGGATAACACAAGCCGATTGCCCAAAGTAGCTTAGAAAGCAATTAGTTTTGCTTCTGGCTGAGAAAAAAGACAGAATAAATAAATGCCCACATAGGCAGAGGTTATTTTATGGGTCTTTAATGTTGGTATTTCACTAAAAATATAAGGGAAAAAACCCCTCCTGACAACTCTCCTCTGAAAAAAAGAAAGATGCTCAGGGACACTCAGTGCCGGTCACATTGACAACGCCTCTCCCCTCACTGCCATCTGAGGTTGCCTGCTGCTCCCAGGGACAGGCAATCAAGTCTCTAAGTCCTAGGAGTATGGGCCACACCATCTGACTGCAGTCCACAATGATTTATGCCCACATCCCTCACTCTACTAGAGGGCATGTCTGGGGGGACCTCAGAAAGCTGGTCCAAGCTCAGGGACAGTGACCAAGGAAAGGATGGACTAGCCTGGGTCCTTGCCTGGAGGCAGAGCTGGGGTGGGAACCGAGGCCCTCCACCTCTTGGTCAGTGGGCTCTTTTGGCTACAGTATGTGGGTGACCAGATCTGCCCCATGACACCATCCATGGGAGAAACCTCCAGTACAGCAATGAATAATTAAGAAGGCAGGAAACAGTATGAAATAAATATAAACAACAATTCCTAAGAAAGTTCAAATTAAAGCAATAATGAATTCATTTGTAGACCTATTAAATAACTCAGAAGAAAAGTAAACAACAACAAAAATAAACTTCACTAATTTGAAGGCTTCAGGAAAACACGGGCACTTACTAACTGCTGATGGGCAATTAGGCAATAAAGAAATGTACCATTCATAGTCATGTAACAGCATTCCAAACCAAAGAATGTATCTCCAGGAAACTGTTTTTTAAAACGGACATACACGGGAAAAGCTGCTGATAATACTATTAATTTACAGTAGTGGGAAACTAAACTCTCCCAGTAGCCACTTAAACACGGCATTTCATTCCTGTATGGCGCTTTGCATTTGACGGGACAGGTGCTCCATGTGTCTACACCCCAAGCCCCCCAGGATGCGGTTCGATACCTGCTTCATGTAGGCATAGCACATGGTCTCGGCAACGCGCTTCCCTTCATCGTAGCAGGCTCGGGGTCCTATTGGATTCACGTGGCCCCAGTAATCTTCACTCTGAGGGTGGACTTCAGGATCTGTGAGTGCAGGAAAGTAAGACCATGTGTTCATCAAGCTTGTATGCATCGTGAACAATGAATATTTACGATGCAAGAGACTGCTCTAGAAAGACCAGGGTAAACATTTACAAATGGAGAGACCCTGATCAATGCTGCACTGCCCATTCTCTAAGTTCCAGTGGGACAGGCTGGACAGTACTTTTACAGGGGAAGAAATAAAGTAAAAGACCAGGGTTCTCTCAACTGCAAGCCCCTCTCCCGTAAACTGTTCTTAACACTTAATTATACAAGCTATAATTAAATGTAATCTACGTGAAGGGATGTATGGTTCAACTTTATACTTATAAAATATGTAACTACAGCAAAGCCTGTACTTCTTGAAATAACTTCAGGAGCACCTCTGTGGAACACAAGGACTTCCCCACGTGCCAACAACCCTAGAACAAACTCGAGAGCCTCAATGAGACATTAGTACCCTGGTCTGTGTAGGTGGACGAACGGAGCGTCCCTGAGGCAAATGACCGCTTGTTGCCTTAGCACACATTTTATATTTCCCAACTTTTGTTTTTCTGGTGTGTAAATCAATCACATTTTAAGATGTGCCAAAGGCACAGACCATTTAAAGAAACCTAGTAACAAATTCTTTTTTAACACAAGTGTATTTTGGGAATGTGGATACCTAATTTATATGGCACACTAGGAATTTTATACAGCCATAGCCAAAAAACCTGGACAGTGTACGGGAGCTCTGTGTTATAAATTCATCTCGTGCTTATCTTATAGCCAAAATCTGACTGCAGCTCATGGATACAGAGTCACGAATACACAGGTGCCCGAGTCGGCCGGCCCCCCTCGGAGACTGGGGCCCCCCACCACTGCAGCGTGGCCGAATCCAGGGGCAGGTTCAGACCTCTCTATCCAGTGCTGTGGTTTAAAGTTCTCTTAAAAAGGGGGCATGTTTTTACTACAGGATGAGAGAAGAGGTCTATGGCAAATACCCCCTGAGAGAAGAAAACCAGCAACTTAATTTCACACAGATGTTAACAGATGATGGACATTAGGCCTTTTCTGGGAATTTCTGACAAGGGCCAGGCAAGCTAGACTCCAAAGAGACCATCATAAATTTGGCAAATGGTAAGAAAGAAGACCAGGCACACGCATGCATCTGTCCCTCAATCAGCACCCCTGGGCTGAAGTGTCCAGGGTGCCCAAGGTTCAAGACACCACTTTAAAAGTGCCCACTCTCTGTGATAAAAGTAAAGGTCTAGAGTCACAACTGATTTCCAATTAGTCTCCCCTTCTCAGCATTTTGTGAGGCTAACACACTAAGCACCCACTCCACAAAATGCCAGTTTCCTGCACTATTCAAACATCAGAGCAGACCAGTTACACCCTGATGTTACTTAAGAACCCTAAAAACTGATGACAAACTGTCATCAAATGTGCAGATAATAAATGAAGTGAGAGGAGGAAGAAGGCTGGACAGGGAAAAGATGTCACTCATTGTGCCCTTTTGGCCAATATGAGGAGTACCTTTATATTTGAGACATTTAAAAAGATTCAGCCCTTTGAGATGCACCTGGGTGGCTCAGTTGGTTAAGTGTCCTACTCTCGATCTTGCTCAGGTCATGATCTCACGGTTCATGGAATCAAGCCCCTCGTCAGACGCTGCGCTGACAGTGTGGAGCCTCCTTGGGATTCTCTCTCTCCCCCTCTCTCTCTGACCCTCCCCTGCGTTTTTTAAAAAAAAAAAAAAAAAAAAAATCCAGCCCTCTCAACTGTGATATATAAAGCTCATCAGAGGAAGAGAAGGGGAATCATCCAATGACTTATAAAGGGAAACTGACCCCTTGTGAAGTCTTGCTATGGAAAGAAACAGGGAGGCGGAATGCAAACCCACTCAGCTGTCTGTTCTAAAAGCAATGAGGGGAACAGGTAGGGGGTGGACGCTTTTAACTGCCAAGATTTCATTTTCACAGGAATTACAAAGAATAGAACTGCATTTAGTAGAACTCCTCTTTTTCTAGATTTTTTTTTTCACTCAGTTCCCTTATTTAAAAAAAAAAAAAAAAGCATCTCTTCCTATTTTGCCCCTTCACTTCATTTCTCTGTCCAAAACAGTAATGTGAAGTAGATAAGTTGCATGTCAGGGTCTAGCTTCTGCTGCTTCAACAATGCCATCCTCCACAACCCTGCACCCGTTGGTTTGGGGCTGAACCCGCACCCCTCATTCTGCTCCTATCCCAGGCTGGCTTAATGGGCCTGGAAGGGAGGTAAAGTTCTGCAGGTTGGCAAAACAGGCTCGTGGTTTTCTGGCATTCCCTACTTCAGGTTCTTCCAGAAGTCATTATACAACAGGTGAGGCAATCAGTACATATCTCTTTGTCAAGCAAGCAAAAGCCAACCCCTGAGCTCTCGGTGGGTCAGGCTCACAGCACCCACTGCTCATACTGAAGAATAACGTGCTCCAGCTAACCTGGCCAAAAAATCCCTACTGCATGATTTCTGGGGTCCTTTCAGAGCTGAATGGGAAACACCCCTCTGTGGCTTTGTAAATGGCGGGGCCTCCTGGGCAAGGTGACATGAAGCAGTCGTCCAAGGGTGTTCTTCGGCGGGAGGAAAAGGGGTTCGTGCCTTTTCCGAGAGCAGACCACGGGTGGCTGACAGGTGGCCTCGTTGCTGGCTCGCGCACAAGCAGGGAGAGTGGGCTGAGCCATCTTACACACGGAATCCTGCACTCATTTTTGATTCCTTCTTCACCTGAGACAGTCCCATGGGCCCAGAGCAAGCACGACTGGGGGAGCCCCACCACTCACCTCCATACACCTCCGAGGTGGAGGCCAGGAGCAGGCGAGCGCCGACTCGTTTTGCCAGCCCTACAGAAATCAAAGATACGATCAGGGAAGCTGACAACCTCAGGGAAATGAGGAAGTTACAGAAACGCATGCATGTTTTTGTGGCCAGTTGATGCAGTTTTTTAGTATTAATTGTATCTGATCATCTGTGCCCTGTGCACCATCCACTCATATTGTATCTACCTTGAAGCAAACAAACAAAAAACCAAAATAGAAGAACACAAAGGAAACCTCAGAGGCACAGTATTTAGTTGGACACTTGTAGGTGCAGGTGCAGGCAGGGCCAAATGGAGAATCTGTTAGTTTGGTGAGGTGTGGGTTTGGGGTTACCACCAGTAGGCAGAAGGCAAGGCCATACGCACCTTCCCTTCCACCGTCCCTGTGACGCGGCCCACCTGCCACTTCCTTGACGTGCCCCCTGGCATTCTGACTGTGCCGGAGCCAGCCCCCGCCGGCTGGGCCCCCCCACCCCGCGCCCCGCCCCCCCCCCCCCCGCCACCTCCTTCAAGGCTCGGCTGCAACAGCCCCTTCTCCAAAACGAGTCATGACATCCCTGTGACGGGCTCTAAACGCTTTCCTGCACAGACCCCTTGCAGGCAGAATGGACTAGAACACTGTGCTCGGTGGTAGTCAGGTAGGTATGGAAAGTCTCCAGGCACTCACAAAGTCCCAATGTTCATCAGAGGCTCACGGCAGCTGTGCGCCAAAGAGGCCCATCGCCCTTCACTTAACCCAATGGCTCCCGAACGTACTTCCCCTCGGAGCCTTTGTGGACAGATGCCACCAGGTCGACAGGCTGGGGGGTGCCACACACCCAGTGCTGCACGCATGCCCGCCCACGGGGCAGAGGTCCAGCGAGGTGTCTGTGAAGTGCTAGGGCTGGGAGCTGGGTGTACGCACACAGCCTGCGGGCACTTCTGGAGGCAGCCAGGCGACACAGAAGGGCCCTGGCATGAGGGGCCTTGGGGTGTGGGAGCACCCAGGGGAGGAAAGCAGGGAGCCATGAAGACGCCCAAGAACAAGAGAGCAGGGCTGCCAAACAGGAAGGATCTGGAGATCATCTGTGCAAATGCCACAACGTGCTGGAACAAATAAATGCTAAAAAGGGACGTAGCAGCACCTGGAATTTATAGGCTAAGGCTACCAACACCACAGGTCTGTCTCTTTCACTCCTATTTCAGCCCTCGGAAGTCTGCCGAGTGATCACTGTACCACATCACTGCATAGACGCAACGGCGGCAGTTTCAAAAGGAAGGACCCCAGGGTGTTGGGTGTTTTTTTTTGTTTTTTTTTTTGTAATACACTTTTGAGGTAACTGTAGAGTCAAATGTGGTCATACAAAGTCAACAGAGAGAGACCCTGCATAGCCTCTACTGAATTCCCCCAACAGTAAAAGGCTGCAAAACCAGAGTACAATGTCCCAAGCAGGACACTGACATGGATACACTCAGGACCCAGAGCATCTCCATCATCATGAGGACCCCTTGGCGGGGAGCCAGGGGAGCCCCACCTGTGTTGTTCTAGTGCCCAGATGTTTATGCAGAGACTGGACAAAGGGGTCTCATCTTGAAGAAACCGAGCAAGGGCCCAGAGAAGTGGGGAGCCACAGAGAGGGAAGGGCCCCACCAGGAAGAGGCCGGGGGGGGGGGTTCACTGCATCTTGTCTCAAGTGCAAAGCGATTAATGACAGCACCTCTCTCCGTCTGGAATATGAAGTCCCTCTTAAGTCTTTGCGGCCGAGCGACCGTCCCCCACCTTCAGCTTTTGTCCCTGTCATTCCTGAAAGGAGTTTATCATTCCTTCAGGACTTCCAGGTCCAATCTCACCCATGGCCCACGAGTCCCTTCTGCCTGGAACTCTAACAGCATTTCACTGGCACCTCCCTTTGGGAACATTCCCTTCCTCCTTGGTGTCACTGGTGCCTGGGCCCATATATCGCCTTCTCCAGGAAACACCAAGTTCCCTGGCAAAAGACAGGACGGTGCCTGGGCATAGTGACTGCACAATGGATGCTATCTTCTTAAACATCACGTGCTTGGTGGCTCCTCTGTTGTATCTCACTTGGGTACGAAGGAGGCAGCTGGGGCGGCAGAGGGAGTGTGGGGAGGGGTGGGAGCAGCAGGCAACTCTACCAGTGTCTTACCTCTGAGCAGAAGGGAGACCCTGTTCTGTCTGGTGACCAGGGCAGGGGTTGTAACAAAGGGAACATAGCCCCTTCTACACTAGGAGAATGAATCATCTATTTCTTGCAGAGCTGGACCCCTCAAACTGTTTAGTCTACGAGGACTGAAAACCAGTCTCCGGCATCCCTTTCGGTCCCTTGTCTCCATCCTTCCCTCGAATTACAATTTAGTGCTGCATTTCCCAAACCCATTTATAGAAGCTGTCTTAAATGTAACCATAATTAAATCCATTTTTCACTTGACATTTTAAAAAGTGGTTCCTTTTTCCCCACTTTGCAACTAATCAAAACTCCCAGTTTTTGAAACCTGTGTCAAACTTAAGATGCCTCTGATTTTAAGCATTCATAGGTACGCATTATCCACAGCTACCAATCTACGGCGTGTTGTTTGTAACACGCACCTGTGGCCCCCTTTGGTGAATCCCGCAGTTCAGCCTAGACTTGGGCACTCAGCTTGGACAACCCCATAAGGTTGGCTGGTTTTCTGCTCCTCCCAGGAGCACTCCTGAAACCCCCGTGCGTGCAGTCCGCACTGACCTGGCCTTGGATCAGAGTCGCCAGTGCCTCTTCCAGCTCAGAGGCACACACACCATGTATCACAGGGTAAAGTGAAAGAAGGTGTCACACAGTCACACACACAGTCACAGTGACAGGTGGTCACTCTCAGGGGATTCATGTGGCAGTGCAGACTGGTTACTAGGATGGTGGTGTCCCCCATGACAACTCTGATGGCTCGTAAAGTCACTCCAGGGGTGAGGGAGGGGTCTAAAGTCCAAGACCAAGCTCTAACAGAACGTCGATGGCCTATGCCTGGGATTGCCTACAACATTCCCCAAAACAGCTGCGAAATAAGAGAAGGACAACTTACCTAGCATGTTTAACGTCCCGATCGTATTGGTCTTCAGCGTCTTGATGGGGTTATACATGTAGTTTGGAGGGGAGGCCGGAGAGGCCAGGTGGTATATCTGGTCAACTAAAGGAGACAAAAATGGAAGTTCGTGATTTCCATGGAAAACATTAAAAATATTCTGAATTCCTAAGAATCAGACCGTATGATACAGGCATTTCTGTAGCACTGAAATTCTAGTTGTTACTGTTTTACTCTTCATAAAAAGTAATTTGCTTTTGCAATTAGAAGAACTTTAAACAAAAATAGAAAGTCTAATTGTCTGCAACAAAAACACATGGGGGCCCAGTAATCTGGGCCTGTTCTCTAACGAGAGTCAATCTGATTCCAGAGTTGACTGTTTTCTGAGATCTGTCCCAGATACAGCATGCAAATCAGGAGGAAGACCAATTTTTCAGACACTGAATTAAACATGAACATCCAAAGCAAGCAAGGTTTTTAATTTGTAAAACCAATCTGACATGAAAGCACTAACGTACGGGAGGAAATAATCTTTTGCTTTGTTTTTGCAAATCTTGTGTACATAAAACCAGACCCTGAGATGACAGTTGGGGGGTAGTTTCTGTTTTTCATTGACTGATTATTTTTTAATTTTTGTTTTCATTGTTTATTTTTGAGACAGAGAGAGACAGCGTGAGCGGGGGAGGGAGAGAAAGAGAGGAAGACACAGAAGCAGAAGCAGGCTCCAGGCTCTGAGCTGTCAGCACAGAGCGTGACGCGGGGCTCAAACTCACCAGCCGTGAGATCATGACCTGAGCTGAAGTTGGACGCCCAACTGACTGAGCCACCCAGGCGCCCCCTCATTGACTGATTATTTATTGAGGATCTGCTTAGTGGCTCCTGAGCAAAAAGACACACTGGAAACTAACGTTAATAATGAGACTTCACTCACTGAATGCCTATTTCGTGAAGGACACAGGACAAGGGTGGGGATACAATGACAAATCACCAGCTCTGGGGGATTCTGGCCTGATGAAGGAGACTGGGCAAGGGGGTCTTGCTTCGAGGCGGGCCTGGCTGTGCAGAGAGATGGGCCAGGAGCTCATTCCCGGCTGGGCTACTTGGGAGTGGGTGTGCTGCGTACCAGGGACGGGAAAGGGTGAGGCTACAAGGCAAGAGTTTCTGCTGCAGCTCTGAAAGGTCTCAGTGAAAATTTGGTCCAGCTACAGCATGTGAGACTTTAAATACCAAGATAGAACCTGGATTTGCACTGACAATGAAGACCACTTAGTTCAGAGCAAGAGACATTCTGAGAACCTGGATTTTGGCACCAATCACTAAGCAGCTGATAACGCATTGTAATAATCACCATAATTTTGAGGGTAAAATACCATTATTCCTGTTTTACATAAGAGATTACAAAGCTTGCAGGTGAAGCAGCTAAATAATGACAACGCCAGGATTTGAACCCAGTTCCATTTTAATCCAAACCCAGAGCTTTTTTTTTTTTTTTTTTTTAAATTTTTTTTTTCAACGTTTATTTATTTTTGGGACAGAGAGAGACAGAGCATGAACGGGGGAGGGGCAGAGAGAGAAGGAGACACAGAATCGGAAACAGGCTCCAGGCTCTGAGCCATCAGCCCAGAGCCTGATGCGGGGCTCGAACTCCCGGACCGCAAGATCGTGACCTGGCTGAAGTCGGACGCTTAACCGACTGCGCCACCCAGGTGCCCCCAAACCCAGAGCTTTTTGAGCATTATACGGTACTGCCATCACTAGAGTTGTAGTCGGAGGGTGGTTTTTACAGCCACAAATGGTGAAATGACTGGGTTCTGCACGACTCCCCTGTGTACAGGCATTCACTGGAACATCCCCATCCCCAACCCTTGCTCTCTGCCACACAGCACAGAGGCCCTTGGGAAGCAATGTCTCCCTGTCAAATAGCATGTATAGGAAAGCCATCCCTCCAGACAAAGTCTATTCTGTGCCACTGCACTTCAGCTCCAGGTGAAAGAAAATGTCACCACCATCACAGCGAGCCAAGGAATGGGGGATCTGAAACACCACAGCCAAAACGAATCCTTCTTGTACATGGCTCAGCGCCCATTCAAGAGGGCCTGCAGGGACCTCCTTGGCCTCCCATCCTCTTCCTAACCAGGGACCACTGCTCTCTTTTTAGGTAATGGCACATTAGGGGCTAGGTTTTAGAAACCACAGACAAACCGGCAAACTAGGAAAAACAGTTCCCATGGTGAATTCTCCAATGTAACTTTCTCAGAAAACATCCCCTCCCACCAAAAAATGCCCACCCTCCCCACCGACACTCACTCACCACCCATGCCCTCCTGAAAATCTCCTGTCGTGCCCGGATGGCATAGGAATCACCACAGTGCCTTCAGGGGCCGGGGCTATTTCCGAACACTCTTCTCACCCAGGGGTGAGAGCCTGATGACAGTTTATCTTCACACAAGGGGCAGAAATGATGCCTCCACACAAGAGCATAATATTCTAGGCTGTGAGCTTGGTCTCTACTTAATTCACGCTAATTATCACAGTCTTTCAAGCCCAAGCACATCTGGGAGGCTCAGTACACATGAGCCACCAAGACTAGAAGAAAGCAGAAGCCGGATGGTTCTATGAAGATAGTATCTTTGGGAAGGGGTTCTAGGTACTGCACAGGCTCATGGAAAAACCTGGTAAGTATATGTTTTTCCAATACCATGACCATCCCTCAAGAAAGCAAAAACAACATGTAAAAGACTATAGGCCCCATTTTCTGGATTATTTACAAGGCTTCTTTTTTGCCAAGACTATTCCAGAAAACTTCTGATGTGGTTGCTTTAAAAAGTCTTAATTTTGGGGATGCCTGAGTGGCTCAGTCGCTTAAGTGTCCAACTCATGATTTTGGCTCAGCTCATGATCTCATAGTTCATAAGTTTGAGCCCCGCATTGGGCTCTACGCTGACGGCATGGAGCCTGCTTGGGATTCCGTCTCCCTCCCTCTCTGTCTCTCCCCTGCTTGTTCTCTATCTCTCTCAAAATAAATAAAAAATTTAAAAAGTCTCAATTTTTTTTAAAAGAAGATACTTCTGCAACACTATATCAAAATCTCAATAGCGATTTTGCAGATACAGAAAAAAAAACCATTCTGAAATTCATATGGAATTTCAAGGAACACTGACTAGCCAAAACAATTTTGAAAAAGAGGAACAAAATTGGAAGACTTACATTTCCTGATTTCAAAACAGTACAGAACTACACTAATCAAAGCAGTGTGTTACTGGCATAAAGAAAGATGTATACACCAATGGAATAGAATACAAAGTCTAGAAATAAAGCCTTGTATACATAGTTCAGTGATCTTTGATAAGAATACCAAGTCACTCAATGAAGAAAGGACAGTCTCTAACTGTCAGTTGGGAAAACTGAGTATCTACATGCAAAAGAATAAAATTTTATTCTTATCTTACGCTATGTACAAAAGACCTAAATGTAACACCTAAAACAATAAAACTCTTAGAAGAAAACAGGGAGAAAGCTTCATGACATCATGGCAAAGATTTCTTGGATAGGACACAAAAAGCAAAGGCAACAGAAGCAAAAACAGAAAAATAGGAGTACATCAAACTTAAAAACTTTTCTGACAGAATCAAAGGACACAATTAACAGTAAAAAGGCAAACTATACAATGGAAGAAAATATTTACAAGCCATATGTATGAAAAGGTGTTAATATCCAGAATATATAAAGAACTCTTAAAAATCAACAGAATCAAATAACTCAAAAAATGGCAAGGTCTTGTATGCCCAAAAATGATATACAAATGGCCAACAAGCATATGATAAGAGACTCAACATCATTAATCATCACAGAAATGTAAATCAAAACTACAATGAGGTATCATTTCACACCCATTAGGATGGCTACTATTTAAAAAAAAAACAAAAACAAAAACAAAACAACAAGTGTTGTTGAGGATGTGGAGAGAATGGAACCCTTGTACACTTTGGCGGTGACAGAAAATGGTGCAGCCACTATGGAAAACAGTGTGATGATTCCTCAAAGTCTTAAACACAGAAGTAATGTAAGAACAGGAATCCCACTTCTGGGTATATGCTCAAAAGAATTGAAAGCAGGGTCTCAAAGAGAAATTTATAAACCCATGCTCATAGCAGCACTCTTCACAATGGCCCCCAGTAGATGCAACCTAAGTATCCATAGGTAGATGAACAGATAAACAGAATATAGTGTTAGCGTGCATGTGCGCACGCACACACACACACACACACACACACACACACACACACACTGAAATGTTATTCAACCTTAAAATTGAAAAAAATTCTGTCACATACTTACAGCATAGATGTACTTTGAGGACATCACCCTAAGTGAAATAATCCAATCATGAAAAGTAGGATTCCACTTACACGAGGTACTTAGAGTCGTCAAACTCAGAGACGCAAGGTAGAACAGTGACTACCAGGAGGAGCGTTACTGTTCAGTGGGTCCAGAGTTGCAGTTTTGCAGGTGAAAAAGTTCTGGAGAGCTGTCCTAACATAATATGTTTAACACTACAGACTGGTACACTTGAAATCAATGGTTCATATGGTAAAAAAACAAAGTAAGATACTGATGAGCCGTAAAAGCAGATGAAAAGAGTATTAGTGGAAAAAGGGTATAACTTACTAAAGCTGAAGTCAAAATGAATAGTTTTTTGTGTACATATGTGTTCTCTTCCCTTTCTCTACTCTGGGAATATAAGAGCTAAAAATAAGGCTCATGAGCCACTGCCAGTCATTCAAGATTCTCAGTCAATCCTTGCTATGTATCTGTCACCCAGTGAAGCTTTCGAGTGAAAGATGCCTAGACCCCTGGCATCCAGGGGCAGACATCTCAGGCAGGGAGACTCTGGACCTTTATAGACACAGATACTTTTAAAGCCACATTTGAAGACTACTAATTTAAAAGTAGAACCCACACTTTTGAAAGACCAATCTTTCTTTAAGAAAACACAAAACCTTTGAAAATGATTTATAGTCTGTTAATATGCAAGTTTGTTAAGAGTGTCTATCTAAATACGAGGAAAATCCTAGGATTGCTTTCTGACCCTCCCCCCTCCCCCAAGTTACTCAGAGTTGATAAATAGCTGAAAATAAGAAGCAAACAAAGATTTTACTGTGAGACCTATAAGTTAACAAGACATGTCTCACAAAATGCCATCATTTTAAGGCAGTTTCGTCCTTTCCAGCTTACAGACAGGACCGGTAACAGCAGTCTGTTCGTGCTCACCTGCTTCAAAGCTCAAGAACACAGGTGTATGTAGCTGACCACTAACTCCACATTCAGGTACAGCATTTCCAATTATTTTTTAGTTTATTTATTTATTTTGAGAGAGAGGGGGAGAGAGAGTGCAAACATGAGCGGGGGAGGGCAGGGAAAGAGGGAGAGAGAGAGAATCCCAAGCACACTCTGCTCTCTCAGTGTAAAGCCTGGCACAGGGCTTATTCCCATGAACCACGAGATCATAACCGGAACCAAAAATCAAGAGTTGGAACACTTAACCGACTGAGCTGCCCAGAAGTCCTTGCATTTTCTCTTTATAAAACATCTCATCACACCCCACTGCCTCTCTCAGGGCAGAAGCAGGCCAGATCCACAATACAGTAAATCTGGCCGAACCTTCAGAGCTGAGTGCCACCCCAAAGAGCCTACTCCCGTGTGCCTGGAACTGAGCTTGCGACCTCCGGATTTCTGCTCATGCAGGTGCAGCTGCCACATGCTCCCCAAAGACCGTGCAAATCGAGGGTATGGGTTGTGATCTCACAGAAGACATCATTCAGCACTGCTTTTACTCTTGAGGTGACAACCTATGCAGCGAAGAAAGGAAGGTCTCCAAAGCATCAAAGACCGCGGGAGAAAAGGGTGCCCTGAGAGCCCATCCCTTGTGAGTCTGACATCAAATAAAAGGTGCAAGCATTTCTAATCCGCTCCATCTCCTTTGCATATGCAGGATCCATACTTTCTCCTGCAAGGCTCAATTCAGATGTCAGTTTGTGTGGGGAGCCTTCTTGCGGGCCCTGGTCAGAGATCATCACTCTTACCACCGGCTGCCTGTGCCACTGGTTAATTACTGCATTCTGCCTTGTCAAGTGCTTCCTACACATCCTGTTCACCAGATGAAAAGCTCACTGAGCACACGAAGCAATCCTTTTTCCTCCTTAGATCTCCACACAGCTTTGCTCTCTACAGCAGGGGGGCCGCCCTTGTTACCTATGAGCACACATGAAGGAAGATTCCTGGGCAGACCTAATGCATCAGAATGGCTAGACAGGCCTAGGAATCTGCCACGGAAAATAAATTCCCCTACATGGCGCCTTGGCCGGGGCCAATTTGGGAACGGTGCTCACTAAAAGTTAGCTGAGTGAAGAGACGAGCCATAGACTGGGGCCTTTTCATCCAAAAGACTATTCCATCTGCTAGCTCAGCCTGAGTGCAGCCTCTGTTACCCCTTGGAAAGGCTAGTAAGTAAGGTATGCCCTATAAAAACTATGTCACGACGCCTAAGTAGCAACACTGATGCACTGAAGAAGAACCTGAAATCCTATGAAAATTATTTCCAACAGTCCCTCCTTCCCATGAGAACGTGTTCTGCCTATAGCATTAATGACAGTAACTCTGGTTCCGGTCCTAAAAAGGACCACATGATGGAGGCTGTTGACTAATTATCCGGGTAAGGAATTATGAAGAGGAGAGCAAGGGGGGGACTTTAGAACACGCATAACATAAATAATTGGAATGAGAGGTGCTATGAAAGTACTAAGTAATATTAATAATAACAGAACAGTAAAGTTAACCCTCACATCCCAGAGGGGGAGAAAAGCCCTCAAAAAAAATGTCAACTGCCTTATCAAAAAGTACACCAAAAATGAGCGTGGCATTCAAAAATCTAACTTCAGGGGAGGGAGAGGAAGAAACAAGTAGAAAGGTATGCCCTCTCATTTGCTGGAGCTGTGCCTCTGGACTTGACCACCATGTGACCGTCCTGCGACCCTGTCACGTTTTCCAGGGCCATGTGCTGTAATCATGGAGAGAAAAATAGGAGCCTGAGAAATGAGCCCTAAAAGATTAGCTCAAATTAATGATCAAGGAAGGGAAACAGTAAAGCAAGCCAGTATTTTCCTTTTTCACAGAATTTCCTTAAATAGGTCCAAAACAGTATGCCTGCCAAAACACAGGACATTATTTTCATGCTGGGAAGAGGATGGGCCAGGGGAGGGTACGGCGGAGGCTCGTTCGGCCCCACCATGGATTCTGAAAATAATACTGCAACTACACGCACCACAAACGAACGTTTTATGTTTTCAAGATGAGTTTCACTGTGCCTGCAGTCTACGCAGATGATATATAAATATAGAAGGAATAAGGTGTAGAAGTTGAATGACTCCTGAGAAACCCCAAATTGCTCAGGTTCCATGAAAAAAAAAACGAGTGTGCTCTCCTACCAAAGGGGAAATCCACATAAAAGCCTACTGAATGTTTACATCTCCTGGTGATTTATTTATTATTTATTTATTTATTTTTGGCACAACTTCCCAGCATAGCCCAGTCCAACCGCCTCCCTGTGCCAGAGCCACACCTTACTTAACTGGTAAGGAGTTGCACCCTGCAGCTTTGGAAAAACTACAAAATAAAACAAAAGGTTGATTCTTGCTGTGAACTTGTGGGATTATTAGCATACAGCAGAACCCCATCGTAAAGATACTCCTTACACATTTTCTTCCCTGCAGTGCAGGCTGGAGCCCTGCCACAACTACACAAGGTGTCCCTCTCTGCAACATGGAACAACGCGAGGCCTACTCTTGTCCCCCAACACCAGTATTTACGATGGAAAAACAGATTTAAGAAGATACATAACGTTTCAGTGTAAAGACCAAATTTCTCTTGGCACAAAGAACTCAAACAGTGGGATTTTGCCTTCATTCACATCAAATAATATTGACTTAATACGAAGGGAAGACTGTGTATGCCAGAGGTCTGGCTCAGCCCCAGGACCCAAAGTTATGGTCAGTGCTGCTGCCTGTCAATTTCCTGCAGCTGGCGCCACCCGCACCTCTCCCCTGGAATCTCCTCCAAGTGCCAGGGGGTCACTGTGATAACACCATGGTGAGAAAGCACCTATGATGCCAGAGATTCACTGCAGGATTTCCCATGGCTCCAAGCTGAACAAAGCAGGGGATCTCGGATCTGCAGCCTCTACATTTTATGTTTACATTTGCAACAAACACTGAAAGAGAGAAAAAATTTTCTAAAATTATAATTCAATAAAAATATTCTAATCAGAACAGCACTCCTCAACACCTACGTCAACAGGGACCCAGTGTCCTTGGCACACACAGTTTCCATCCACCTTTCTTGAACAATTCTGGGGGATCTGGGTGTGACAGTCCAGCCTCTTCCTCCTGTCTTCCCTGTCTGGTGCCCACCTCTCCTGGCCCTGCACAGGATCTCCACACCTGTGTACAGGTGGGTAATAGGGCTCCACGCACTGGTTCCCTCACCTGCACATGAGATAATAAATGCCTACTTCACCCCGTATGTTGAAAGAATGAATCTGTTAATTATACACAGTGATTAGAATAGTGCCTGGAACACAGTGAGTATTCATTAAGTGTTTGCAATTGTTATTTTCTGCTTTCATTGTTCTGGACCTCTACTCCACAGGTACTGCATGTTCCAGGACCGGGCTTCCCATGACGCAATGGACGTCTCTGTCGTTTTCTGTCCTCTACAGAAATGTTGGTTTCAAGGTTGCTGCTTGTACAGATGGCGGACAAGTAAACTGGAACAGCTTTTGGGAGGGGCCCAGGCTATATACATCAGGAGCCTGGACATGAGTCTAAGACAATGACAACAGTGACTTCGATGTGTATACGGGCGGCTTTCCTCAAGCAAGGTTCATGATGGCCCCATACTTGCAAACTTGCAGACACCCGAGACAACACCAATAAAACTATGTGAAATTCGCATGATGGGGAAGTGCTAATAAAATAACCTCCTGAACACACAGCTTAGTCTAGCCTGCCGCACACATGCTTAGAACGCTTACATTAGCCCACAGCTGGGCAAAGCCTACTTTGTAAGAGCGTTGAATATTTCCTGTACCTTGTCGAATACCGTACTGAAGCAAAAGCAGAGAGTGGTTGTCAGTGTACCAGTTGCTGACTCATCGTTACTCACTGGCTGACTAGGAGCTGTGGCCACTGCCACTGCCCGGCATCACAAGAAGACAGGACTGCATGTCCTCAGCCTGGGAAAAGATCCAGATTAAAACTCTGAAGCATGGTTTCACTGGATGTGTACTGTTGACCACACCATCGTAGAGATGGAAAATCATTAGTCGACCATCATTAATCGGGGACCGTCTATACCTCCATCCTCCTTCAGCAGTGTCTGCTCCATTCTGAAAACCCTCCGGGGGGTCAGTGCTCAGTTTTCCTATGTGTCTTTAATCCTTGCCTGAACGGTCACAATGTTCTTTCTCTAGACATCCTCCCTTCTCACTGAGCCCACCCATGGCCAACATCCGCCCAGCAGGCCTCCAGCTGGAACAAGGGGGCTGTCCCAACGCTGCACCTCATTTCACCATCTCCATGGCCTGGCATCTCCCCTCGCAAAACCCAGATACACCTACTACCCACCAACTCTCGCTTCTCCGAAACTTCCCCATGTCCTAAATAGATGGCTGGAAGAAGAATTACCTCTGCTCCTCCCAGAGCTCAATACAGATTCACCTTCTGCAACTTAAATGGTAACATCTGGTAAAATCCAGAATTCTTTTAAAGCAATATAAAACCAGATCAAGTTATTTCAGTGAGTATTACAATTCCTTCCAAAGAAGCTCTATCTCTTCTCTACAGTGCAGCCCAGACAATGCGAGGCCTCTAACATAACCCCTGTGACAACAGCACCTCTGGTCTAAGTCAGTTTTACGGTTAATGACCACATAGCGGTCCCCAGATTCTGCGGTACCCCATTCCCCAGCCCTGACATGCACACCCCGCGTGTGTAGCAATCACTTTCTTCTTCCTTCCCGATTCCACCACCACAATCTGAGTCCAGATGACAGTTACTTTCCCACAACAGTTACATGGCTAATGCCCCTCCTTCTGAAACATATGGTTATACTTTGAAAATAACAAGAGGAGGAAACCTGTGCCGAAGGGAAACTAATGAAGCTCCGCTAGGACACTGCCAAATTAAGTGACACCTCTGTGTGACACCCATTACAGTCCAAAATTTTGCCAGCTCCAGAGAAACAAACCAAACAAATCCCATGTAATACTTTGGAAGCTGAAGAGCGTTACTGCTATGGTGTAAATTTCAGATCAACTGGAATTTCTTTATTAGGAAAAAGGGTATGAAAAAATAGTTACGTATTAAATGCTGGGTGTACATACTTTGTAAGTACAACTCTACCGCACAAAGGAGGAGAATAATTTGACATCAACAGGACATATTAACTCGTTCATCACTGCTAAAAGAACAGCGTACATTGGGCACCTGGGTGGCTTCAGTCAGTTAAGCATCCGACTCTTGGTTTTGGCTCAGGTCATGATTTCATGATCTTTCTTGGTTTCCTGAGTTCAAGCCCCCAATCAGGCTCTGCGTTGCCAGCTTGGGATTCTCTCCCTCACTTTCTGCCCCTCTCTCACTAGTGCTATCTCTGTCTCTCTCAAAATAAATAAATAAATTAAAAAAAAAAACAACATCTGCATACATACTACACCAATGGTAACACCACTTCAGGTGAGTACAGGCTGTGAAATTCAATCTGAGGAAAATCTAAAGAGAAGTCTAAGTGAACTATAGCAGGTACTAGAAGCACGAGGCAATGATGGGGCACTCAAGGGTCCCCTAACTTATGCCTTCCTTTGTGTGAATGCAACACCGAGGAAAGGAGGCAAATCAAACTAAGTTCATCCGGTTAAATTCATGCTGTAATCTGATTTAAGGCGGGGAAGGATTATTCCCCTGAAACACACACTGTACCCACACGTAGCATTGAACAATGCCCATCTTCCCATAAGGGGCTTGTATTCAGGTGGGCACTGTGGGGGTAGAAGCAGTGAGATGGGGTGATCGGGGCAGGGGTGGGCAGACTGTCACGGGCATGGAAGACTCACGCTAAAGCTGGAGAAAGTGAAACACGGGCTTGGACTACGGAGGTGGAGAAACGTCTTCTGTTCTGCCACACTGGTGCCACTCCCACTGCCAGCAAAGGACAGAAAATGTCAACCCTTCTCGTGAGCCCACGTCGTGAGTTCACGTGTGTGTTCTCCACACAGAGTCTACTTCCAGAAGCAGAAGTGGCCTCGAATAGTTTTGGTGTCAAAGCCCAGAGGCAAAGCAAGTAATTTACTTACCAACATACCATTTTTACTAAGTTTGGTTTCTCCGTAGTACTCAAATTATGTAATCAGTAGTTACATTTCATAAATGTTTACTCGCATGTGCAAAAAGGGAAAAGTAATAATAATAATAATAATAATAATAGCAGCTACTATTTGGGGAGCACTTACTGTGGACCAGACCTTGTGCCAAGCCCTGTGGTTTTCTACTGATGCCCTAACAGTCTTAGAGGCTACAAAAATATCCATTTATCATCTACTGGGTCTGCAGGTCAGAAGCCAGGCACTGTGTGGCTCAGCTGGTTCTCTGCTCTGCCCTCACAGGCTGAAATCAGGGTATCAGCAGGGAGGGCTGCATTCCTGCCATCGGAGGGTGATTCAAGGTGTTGGCAAAACTCAGTTCCACGAGGCTGCAGCACTGAGGGCCCCATCTCCCTGATGGCTGTCGACTGGGAGCTCCCAGAGACTGCCCGCGGGCCCTGGCTCACACGGCCGCTTTGAAGCCAGAAGCAGTGGGTTAAGTCCTCCTCATACCTCGAATCTTCCGGATTTCTCTACTGCCTGTCTCTCTGAGGCATCCTTCTACCAGATCTCCCCAGCTGGCTTCTCCGCCTGCTGCTGCTGCTGCTGTTTTTAAGAACTCCTGTGATTATGTGGGTCCACCCACATAATCCCAGGTAATCTCACTATCTTACAGCCAGCTGATTCATGGCCTCAATGCCAAGAGCAGGGCCTTTCACTGCAGCGTGTTGACTCCTGCACTTGGCAATTCTGCCTATCACATGCATGACCTCAGTTAACCCTCAGAGCACACCCATGATCAAGTCCAGGGGGAAAGTCAGCCAATTTATGTTACCTAAATCATCTGGTTAGCTAACAAATTATAGCCTAACCCCAAATAATCCCAGATAGATTAATAATTAATGTTTAAAAAGAAACAAAAATATCACACAACCAAAAACGCCATGGCTAAATATTTCTCTATTCTTGGGACTCTTATAAGCATAAAATAAATAGAATAGCAAAGAGGAAAATAAACAGATGAGCCTAGAAATTACAAAAATTAAAGGCAAAAGCCAGATTTGGGAGAAGGGCAGGTGTTAAGTATATACCAGATGATTAACATCCCTATTATGAACTCTCATAAAAAACAAACATTTTTAAAAAAGCAAAATAAACTGTTTAGATTTCTTTTCTGAATTAACATGTTAGAAAATCTAACTTTTTTTTCTTCTGTCACCAGGAAGTCGTGGGTTTTCTACCAAATTAGCAAACCATCTTGTTAGCAGTTTTGGAAGCTAATGCTGAACGTCACTCATGCGTTAGTGACACAGACCCCAACAAACAATGAAGGAAACGGATCAGCATCTGGCGTAATTCATATTTGAACACTTGATTAAGGAAATAAGTTCAGACAAAGACAGTTATAATGAAATCCTGGAGAACTTTAAGGGCAGGAGTGAATAAAGCACGGTGTCCCCATACAATGATACTGCACCGCAATTACACTGCTCTCCAAGATACTTTGCATTATGCAGACACGGGAAAATGTCCCCGACATGGTAATACTGAAAAGTAGAACGCTACACTACCCGCAGGAGGAGGAGGAGGGGCGGGTGGTGACGAATGAGCTTTGGAGCCTGAAGCCCAAGGCTGAATTCTGGCTCTACCACTATAGCCCTATGGCTTTGGGCAGGCCACGACCCGTTCTGGTTTTCCATAAATAATCAAACCGGGATGACACCATTACCTCTCAGGGCTCCGGTCGGATTTAATGAGAATTAACAGCAGGTCTGCTGATCCTAGGAGGCCTGCTAGCCAAGCACCTGCTGGAGGTTCTCTTCAGTACACCTCAGACAATCTCGAAAAAATGTCTACCGGAGGCCCCCCATATCAGCCTCCTGTGGCCGATGTTGTAACTGAAGTACCATGCACCAGGTGAACCGAAACACCAGAAATTTCTTTCCCACAGATCTAGAAAACAAGGTGTTGGCAAGGCCACACTTCCCCAAAGGTTCTAGGAGAGAATCCCTCCTTGCCTTTGAGGTGGTCCTCAGCCTGGGGCTGCATGGCTTCAATCTCTGCCTTGGTCTTCGTGGACCTGCTCTTCTCCCCATGAGTCTGCGTCTTGTCCATTCTGTCTCCTATAAAGGCACTTGCCATTTTCCAATGGCACTTCCACACGTATATTCCATATGGCCCACCCGGGTAATCCAGGCTGAGCTCATCTTGAGATCCTTAACTTGATTATGTCACAAAGATCTTTCCCCGACATAAGACCACACTCACAGGTTCCAGGGGTTAGCCATATGTTTGGGGGGATCCATCCGGCCCACTGCAGGTGCCCAAACCCGCAAAGTTTGTGGAGTGGCAAAGTCAGATGTGGAATTTCACTACTAGTGCCACATTCCACACCAGCCGGCACCCCGCATGAAGCTACAAGTACTGTCACACGAGTGGGGCAGCCACCGGATCTACCGTGCAGTGGGGACGACTGTGCACTACACAAGCCCTCCTTGAAAGGACCACTATGCCCAAAGCCAGGGGTGCTCGGAACGGCGAAGTCAAATATCCACGCTGCCATCACTGTTCTCTTATCGCGGAAACTAGGATAGTGCCTTGTACCTGGTGAGACTACTTCAAAAAGAAGGCAGAGCCCAAACTCACTGTGGCCAGGCCGGTTGGCTGCTCTGGGGAGCAGCCTCACCACGCTCACCGCACTGTCGACGTGCGCTTTTGCTCACCTTCGATGTAGAGTGGCTCCACCACGTCGTGGTTAATCAGCTCGAAGTTCTCGTGGCCGATCCAGTGCTCCACATTCCTCTTCCTGCCAGTGAAGAAGTTGTCCACCACAGTCACCTCGTGGCCATCCATCATGAGCTTGTCCGTGAGGTGGGAGCCCACGAACCCCGCTCCTCCGGTTATCTGCACCAGGACGGGGTGCCCAAGGTCCCCAGAGAAAGCACAAGAGGACACGGTGACAACCAGCTTCAAGGGGATATGCCTTTGGTGCAGCCACAACTTAAAACTTGGGAAGAGAGCAAGGAAGGAGGACACTAATGGTTTCAGGGCAGCATCCTCTCTCTTCCTCCAGAACAAGTCGTCATACTACTGTCGATTTCTAAGCAGTCTAAAAACTTAAGCTACCACCCACTAAATATCAGTACAGAAAAGCAGCTACAAGTTTCCAAATGTCCCCTCTGACAGAGAATTTCACATTAAAAGGTTCTTATTTTCTGCCGGGTGGGACACTGAACATCACTTGTGTAATTCTAACACTCCTGCAGAGTTTCAGAATGTTTTAAAAAGTGATTGGAACATGCAGAGATTTGGTGAGCTACCAAATAATATATGTTTTTTTTTTTTTTAAAATGTTTATTTGGGGCGCCTAGGTGGCTCAGTCGGTTGGGCGTCCGACTTCGGCTCAGGTCATGATCACGCGGTCCGTGGGTTCGAGCCCCGCGTCGGGCTCTGTGCTGACAGCTCAGAGCCTGGAGCCTGTTTCAGATTCTGTGTCTCCCTCTCTCTCAGACCTTCCCCCATTCATGCTCTGTCTCTCTCTGTCTCAAAAATGAATAAACGTTAAAAAAAATTAAAAAAAAATAAATAAATAAATAATAAAAATGTTTATTTATTTTGAGAGAGAGAGTGAGGAGACGGGCACAGAGAGAGGGAGGGAGAGAGAGAATCCCAAGCAGGGTCTGCACTGTCAGCACAGAGACCAACACGGGGCTTGATCTCACGAACCATGAGATCATGACCTGAGCTAAAATCAAGAGTTATCAGATGCTTAACTGACTGAGCCACCCAGGCACCTCTGTGGCTTTTAAACTGGACACAAAAAACTCATTAAAAAAAAACTATTATCTTCCCAACTGCTTGTGAGAACAAATGAATAAGCAATAGCTACTGTCTTCAGACCTAAACCCTAAGTGATTGAGGTCCACTGTTCGGTCAATGTCTGAGCGGGAGCACAAACACTGCGTGGGGTCCACCAACGGGCCTACAGGGACGCGATGCAGCTGTGGGGGGCAGGGGACCAGCAATGCCATCCTGCCAAAACCGGAAGAGGCAATCGCGATTGAAAAACACAGCTTGAGGTCATAGATAGTTTATTCAAATTCAATGGTGTAAGTGGAGGAGCCGGATAGAGCATGTACTGTATTTTGAGGAAAGAGTAGAAAGAACAAACTCAGAAAGCAGACTCCTGAAGTCAAACTATCTTCTCTGCCCTGTTCTGTTCTCCGCCCTGCCTTCTCTGTTCCCAACTGAAAGGATTAACAAAAGGAAAAAACCCACCAATTCTCTCACTGAAAAAAGCACAAAAGCCCCTAGGCCTATGGTTTTAAACCATTTAGTTTGCAACAAAGCCCTCTGTGATCTGACACGTAATTCCAATGTTGACCACGGGTGAGGGCAAAGCTGCCTGGGGTGAAGAAGGTAGATTTGGGAGACGGTGCAGGGGAGAAAAGCCAGCCACCAGCACCAACCAGACATTTACACTTGCTCTGATGAAAATCACAGACACAGCTGACCCTTGAACAACTAGGGTGTGAAGTGCACGGGTCCACTTGTATACAGATTTGTTTTATAAATACAGTATAGTACTATGAGTGTATTTTCTCTTCCTTATGATGTTCTTAATAACATTCTGTTTTCCCTAGTTTAAGAACAAAATACATAATACACATAACAGGCAGGATAAGTGTTAACCGACTGTTTACGTTATGGAAAGGCGTCCAGTCAACAGCAAGCAAAAGGAGTCAAAAGTCACATGTGGATTTTTGACAGCCTGTGGGGGTGTCGGGGGTGGATGGTCGGTGCCTCTCGGCCCTGAGTTGCTCAAGGGTCAGCTGTATGATGGTTGAGAATGTGGATGGTTGAAAAATCCTGATGCTGAATAGCTTTCAATCAGCTGCATTCATTTAAAAAAAAAAATTATGTTTATTTACTTTTGAGAGAGAGAGACAGAGAGAGCACAAGCAGGGGAGGGGCAGAGAGAGAGGGAGACACAGAATCCGAAACAGGCTCCAGGCTCTGAGCTGTCAGCACAGAGCCCAATGTGGGACTCAAACCCATGGACTGCAAGATCCTGACCTGAGCCGAAGTTGGACATTTCACTGACTGAGCCACCCAGCCGCCCCACAGCTGCATTCATTCTTAATGGAGAGCACCACTTCCTAAATCCTTTCTGCTTCTGAGGTAAGAAACAAACACCCAGAGGAACTGAATTTCTGACCAAGGTCCCCAGGTCATCAGTAATGACAGAATAAGCCCAGCCTTCCTAATTTCATATTCTCTCCACTACCTGTAGATTTGTCTGGTTCATGTTTTATCTTCAGCACCCCTGTATTTCACCTGTATACCTGAACAATGATTTGAAAAGAGAATTTTGGGGAAAGATAACTAAATTCCAAATCTCGCTCACTATATGTGCTTAACTCAGGGGATGAAAATCCATTTTATTTTGCCTTCATTTCATTGCATTTTCCCAAGCTTCCCACTTAAGCTTATAAATCAGAAAAAATACATCTTTTTAAAAAGAAATTTAACCTCTTTTAATGTAACTCTATATCCATACACAAATGTTTCTTAAACTAAGACGTTCTGTAGCATGCTAACTTTACCTCCGCACCTAAAATGACCTAGCGACGACTCAGCTAAGCAGAAATGCGGTGTACTAAATTATACACAATTGCCTCCAACATTTTACTAGTTTTAGTGGTGACATAAAATTGCTGGAAGCACCTTAGTCCTCCTTAAAAATGCATTTGAACTGTTTTTTCTTGAAGAATTCCTTTCTATAGAAAATACTTAAAGATTTATGTAACATAGCTGGCTCTCCCTAATCAATTTCAGTCCATTAGGCAAGCATTTCAAACAGAAACAAGACTGGCAGAGGCCCATCACTTACAAGCTTCCTCAGGAAAACTAACTACCAAACCCGGGCCTACCCTCCCAATAACTAGGAGGTAACATCGAAGAAGACAGTAGGAAGAAAGGACAGGAGACCTCTTATGCTGAAATTGACTGTGCTCCACGCAGCTTTGCAGGGCTCTGCAGTTAGCAGCTCATCTCCACTGCTTGTACTTCTGCTCTGGTGGGAGCTCACAGGCAGTGAAAAGTGGTCCTGTTCAAGGGTGGCATTCAAACTCATGCTGCTCAGTAAGTCAGCAAGAAGAAAGCCTTTCTGAACAAACCTCTTCTCTGTGCTAAGGCTTCAACCATCACTGAAAAGGCTTTGGGTTTTAGCAACAACATGGCACCAGATGACTCTGAAATGTGGCTTAACCTATGAGCCAGCTCAGTCCATTTATTGTGGCTACATGTAAAGTGGCTCTCGGCATCAGCAGGGAGATCATCTCACGTGGAAATAATAATAACCCTTGCAAGGCTGTGCAGGGTTCATATACTACTGTATGGTAATAAACATTCTGATCACTCTGACATGTGGTAGCAGAGAGATCAGAAAAATTAACTTTTCTCTGCTGCTGAAGACATGGATGTATTTCTCAAGTCATGCTTAAATGCCTACACGTTTTTGATACGATAGAAATAACCCAAAAAGATGGGTGTACAAGTATAATAGACTTTAGAGTCTGCTCAGGGTGAGATTTATGTAAACCATCTAAAAAGGCACGAGGTCTTCTATAACTTCCAGAAGAGAAAGGCGATTATGTGGTATAAGTAGTTTAACAATGATTTAGGAGTATTACTTGGCTGTGTGGGACAAGTAGTCCTACAGCCTAAACAACGGGTAAAAGAACAGAAAAGCTTGTGCACCAACCACTTATATATCAAGGTCACAGATAAAGCATTTCCTACAGAATGGCACTGTGAGGTGCTCCACAGACCTGTCCCTCAGCAAAACCCTAACTGTGGAGGATCAATTCAAAAACCTAACCAGTTAAAGTCTTTGGAAATTGTCCTAAGGGTATACATACAGCAGATGAAGAAACGCTTATTCAAGAAAATCTACAAAAATTCAGTAAGAACAGTGAGAATCTGTGACACTTGAGCCATGGACCACTCCCTCCTTCCACCCTACAAGCCCAGAGTTCAGAGTGGGTGAGTGTTAGGTGTGGCCAAAACAAGGGAGCTGGCAGTCAAAAGATCATGGTATCTCACCTGGAAGGGCAGGGCTCAGGCCTTTCTGATTCCCTCCAGCTGTGAGCTGCACAGGCTAAATTCCTAAGGTGTGAGCCAAGTGGTTAAGACCTTCCTCCTCCAGCTCCCACTCACAGGGCAGAAGCTCTACCTACCCCAGGCAGGGCAGGCGGTGAACGCATGAATAATGGGACCATGGTCACCCTTGCCCAAGCTCAGTCAAGGAGTGGATTCCATGTCCAGAGAGGCCAGGCGAGAAGACCAGGGGGTACTGCTCCTGCCTGCCCCCTGCTTGTAAGCAAGAATGTCACTCCCTCCTCCAGTTCCACAGCAGTGACTCAGAGATTTTCCCCTGGGGACAGAGGCAGTCACTAAAAACACAGAGCTCCAAAGCTCCCACAGAGGTATAAACTAAGTTTGAAAGACAACGTGGGAAAGTTCAAGCATAAAGGTGATCTCAAGCATAATGAATGGAGATTTGAAGTGGTAAGCAACAGAAGGAGCCTGGTAGCTCTCTGAGAACAACAAGCTTGAGCACAGGCTGGCCAGTTTAGTACAGAGAACCAGAGAAAGACACACCTAAGAGCCCTCCTGGGCTTAACAATTGGCCTAAAAATCTACCTCTGCAAAGGGGCCAGAATTTAACTGGATCTGACTGAGGCAAGATTTATAACAGAAAGCACTGATTAAAGCATAGTTTGCTCAACTAGAGATTACTGGACCCTAAAAGTTGGTGTGGATACCACACAAAGCAGACAGCTTAACAGAGAAATCAAGCTAAAAGATGGTCACCAAGAGCCCTGCTAGAACCACTGCCATCCCAGGGTGACTGTGTCCATCCCCAAGCCTGCAGCCTCTGAGCAGTGACCGTCAGAGCTTCACCCTCCAGGGAACGCACGTCACTGAAAGAGACCAGCCAAGATACTCAACAGATAAACAAACAGGCAAAAATGAAACAAGGCTCAGGGAAAGGGGAGAACAGTATCCAGAGTTGCTACAATATACTACCTAAAATACCCAGGTTTCTATAGAAAATGTTGAGACTGGCAAAGAAACAGGAATGTGTGACCCGGACACAGGGAACACCACCAGGCCCATCCGTGCGCGGGCCCAGCTACCACGTTTACCAGAGTCTTCAAATCAGCCATTATCAATAAGTTCACAGAATGGGAGGAAACCATGCTTTAAGAAGTAAATAAAGACTAAAAAGGGAAAAATTATAAAATAGAAACAAATGGAAATTTGGGGGTTGACAAATATAGGAAAATTCACTAGAGAGATTCAACAACTGACTGGATCTGGCAGAAGAAAGAATCAGCAAACCTGAAGATACATCAAGAGAGTTTATGCAACCTGAAGAGCAGAGAGAAAAACGAAAGGAAAGTGAATAGCCTCATCCCAGTCTGAGACGCCAATAAACTCACCAACAGGCACGTAAGGGGAGCACCAGAAAGGAAGAAAGAGAAGAACCGAAAAATTATTTGAAGAAACAATGGCTGAAAAGTTCTCCCATGAAACACATGAATCTATACATTTAAGAAGCTGAACAAACTCCAAGTAGGATAAATGCAAATATGAAGCATGAACCCATATCACACTAAAAATGCTGAAAATGAGAGACAAAGATAAAGTTTTGGAAGCAGTTGTACTGGGTTAAAATACTGTCCTACAAAAGTTATATCCTTCTTGGAATCTCAGCACAGGACCTTATTTGGAAGTTGGGTGATCGCAGGTGTCATCAGTTTGAGATAAAGTCATACTGGAGTAGAGTAAACCTTGAATCCAGTATGAGACACACAGGGAGAGCACCATGTGATGATGGAGGCAAGACTGGGGAGATGTATCTACAAATCAAGGAATCAAGGACGGTAGCAACATCAGAAGCTAAGAGAAAGGCATAAAACAGATTTCCTCCTAGAAACTTCTGAGATAGCACGGCCCTGCCAATACCCTCACATTAGAATTCTAGCTTCCACTACTGGGAGAGATTCAATTTTGCTTGTTTTAAGCTACTGAGCTTGTAACTGTGACAGCAGCCTTTGGAAAGTAAACAGGAGACAAAGGAAAGGACTCAAGTACAAGGAAACCCCCAACATGATTAACAGCTGACTCTCCATCACAAATAATAGAGGAAGCAGTAGGGTCACCAACATATTCAATGTGCAGAGAGAAAACTGCCCGCCAAGAATTTTATGTACTACCAAAACTTCTAAAAATAAAAATAAATAAATAAACAAAAAATGAGAGTATTCATTGCTAGCAGCCCTGCCATTCAAGAAATACTAAAGGATGTTCTTCAGGCTGAAAGCAAATGATCCCAGAGAGCATTTCCCACAGAGGAAACAAAAGGGGGAAGGAACAAATAATTAGTAATTATAAAAGACAATGTAATTGCACTTTTTCCTTTCCACTCTTAATTGATTTAAAGACTAAATTGTACAGCACAACAATGTGAATGTACTTAAAGCCACAGAACTATATACTTAAAATGGCTAAAATGTGGGGCACCTTGGGTGGCTCAGTAGGTTAAGCAACTGACTCTTTGATTTCAGCTTGGGTCATGATCGCAGGCCCATGGGATCAAGCTCCGCAACAGGCTCTGTTCCAGTTGTGGAGCCTGCTTAAGACTCTCTCTCTCCCTCTCTGTGCCCCTCCCCCCCACTTGCAAGCATGCTTTCTCTCTCAAAAAAAAAAAATGGTGAAAATGAAAAAACGTGTTATGTATATTTTACCACCACCACAGCAAAACAATTGTAAAAAATAATAACGTGAATTACTGTATTACTTGCCCTGTAAAATATAGAAATCTATCTGACAACAGAATGAAGAGGGTAGGTGGGAGCCAAGTTGTATTGCAGTAAGGCAATGACACCAAAAGTTTACTCAAACCCACAGGAACAAATGAAGGAAACCAGACAAGGTAATTACAAGGTTAATGTAACAAATTCTGCAAATGTCTCTTTACTCTCCTTCATTCACTCAGCTTATTTAAAAGATATAAAATTATATAAATATAAAAAAATTATAACAATGTATTATGGGGTTTGTAACATGAGCTGAAGTAATACATAAAATGGATAGAAATAACATCACAAGAAGGGGTAAAGGTAGTAAACTATGTAGGAGTGGCAGGTCGACATCTCACTGGATCTGAAGTCTACATCTCAGGGTAAATCTGAAGTAGAGTATCATAAGTTAAGATGTACATGGTAAGCACTAGAGTAAGTAGTAACAGAATGAATTTTTAAAATACATAAAAAATAATTAAAGAAATTCAAATTACACATAAGAAAACATTTACTTAATGCAAAAGAAAAGAATGGAAAATGAGAGAAACAAAGATATGAGGCATACAAGAAACACAAAGGAAAATGTGTTGTAACTCCAACCATGTCAGTAATAACATTAAGTGTGAATGGATTCAGCAAACCCCAAAAGGCAGAGATTGTCAAATGGGAGAAAAACAAAACAAAACAGGATCCAACTATATGAAGTCTTAAGGGAATACACTGAAGACCCAAAGATACAATGTGCTGAATGTAAAAAGATACAAAACACAGCATAGAAAAATAATAAGAAAGTTGGAGTAGCTTTGATGGTATCAGACAAAATAAATTTTAAAACAAAAAAATGTTAAGAGATACAGAGGGGCATTCTATAATGATAAAATCCATCAAGTGAATGTAATAATTATAAACACTTATGTACCTAACAACAAAGACTCAGAATATACAAAGCAAAAGTTGAAAGAATTAAAGGAAGAAATAGAGATTTTAACAACAATAATTGGAGGCATCAACACCTCACTCCCAATAATAAACAGAGCTACGCAGAAGATTAGCAAGGAAATAAAAAGACTTGAAAAACACTGAAAACCTGCTAGACCTAGACCTAACATACATCTTTATCCGTAGAACACTCAACAACAACAGTCCTTTTAAGAGTATATGAGGGACGCTGGGCTGGCTCAGTGGGCAAAGCATGTAACTCTTGATCTCTGGATTGTGAGTTTGAGCCCCCACGTTGGGTGTAGAGATTACTTAAAAATAAAATCTTGAAAAGAAAAAAGAGTACAAGAAATATGCTCCAGGACAGACCATATTCTAGGCCATAACACAAGCCTCAATAAATTTAAAAGGAAAGGATTTGAATCATACAAAGTAAGTTCTCTGACTCTAATGGAGTGAAATTAGATCTCAAAAACAAAGAAATCTGAGAAATGCACAAGTACACAGAATTTAAACAGCACACTCCTAGATAACTAATGGATCAAAGAATAAGTTACAAGGAAAATTAGAAAGTATTTTGAAATCGGTGAAACAAAGAAACAGCACTTAGGGTAGGCAGCTAAAGTGATGAAATTTCTAAAGAGATACAAACAACGACAACTCAGGAAAAAATGGAAAATCTGAACAGGTCTATAGAAAGAGATTGAATTAAAAATGTTAAAAAAAAAAAAAAAATTAACAACAAAAAAGCCCAGATAACTTCTGTGGTGAATTTCACCAAACACTTCAATGAGAATTAATACCAAATATTCACAAAAGCATCTCAAAAAACAGAAGAGGAGGGAACATTTCTCTACCTATCCTATGAGGTCAGTATTACCCTAGTACCAAAACCAGCTAAAGACATCATAAAAAAAGGAAAATTACAGACCGAAATGTGTTACAAATACAGGCATAAAAATCCTCAACAAAATGCTAGCAAATGAAATCTACCAATATATAAAAAGGATCATACAGGGGCACCTGGGTTGCTTAGTCAGTTAAGTGACAGACTTCAGCTCAGGTCATGATCTCACCATTCGTGAGCTCAAGCCTCGCATCGGGCTCTTGTGCTGACAGCTCGGAGCCTGGAGCCTGCTTCGGATTCTGTGTTTCCCTCTCTCTCTGCCCCTCCCCAACTCATGCTCTGTCTCTCTCAGTCTCTCAAAAATAATAAATAAATGTTAAACATTAAAAAAAAAAGGATCATACATTAACCAATTGAGATTTATCCCAGATATGCAAGATCAATTGCAAAATGAACAAACTAGGGGCAGAAGGGAATCTGGTCAACTTGATAAAAGACATCTATGACAAGCCCTCAGCTAACACCATATTTAATGGTGAAAGACAAAGCTCTCCCCTAAGATGAGGAATAAGACAAGGATGTCTGCTCTTCCCACTTCTATTCAACACTGAATTAAGGATTCTGGCCAAGACAATTAGGCAAGGAAGTGAAACAAAAAGTATTCATACTGATAAGGCAGAAGTTAAACCACCTATAACTGCAGACGGTAGGATCTTATACAATATATTGAAAAGTCCTCAGGAACCTGAAACTATTAGAATCCAATGATTTCAGCAATTTGCAGGATATGAGAAAATTCAAAAATCTACTGTAGTTCTATTTACTTGCAATAAATACAAAATAGAAAAATGGAAAAAACAATTCCATTTATGCCAACATCAGAAAGTATAAAACACTTCATTCAGAATAAATTTAACATAAGTGTGAAACTTATACTGTGAAAACTATAAACAAAAAGTATGTTAAAAGAAATTAATGAAGATGTGAATAAATAGAAAGCCTCCCCTCCCCACCGTTCTCAAGGATCCAGAAGACAATATTGTTAAGATAGCAATAATGCCCAAATTCATCTATAGATTCGATGCGGTCTGTATCAAAATCTCAGGTGGTTTCTTTGAAGAAACTGATGAGTTAATTCTAAAATTCACCAGGCCTGTAAGGGATCCAGAGTGGGCAAAACTACCTTAAAAAAGAAGACAAAGTGGGGGGATTCACACTTCCCAATTTCAAAACTTAGTATAAACATACAGTAACCAAGACAGTAATACTGGCCTAAGGACAGACAGGATCAATGGAACGGAACTAAGAGTCCGGAAATAAATATTTTCACTATGGTCAGTTGGTTTTTGACAAGGGTACCAAGACAATTCAATGGGAGACGATTAGTCTCGTCAGCCAATGGCGTTAGGTATATACCCAAGAAAAAGGAAAAGCTAGGTCTTCACAAAAACTTAAATACACCTTTGGTTCACAGCAGCTTTATTCACAATGGCCTGAAGTAGAAACAACCCCAACTGTCCATCAATTGATAAATGGATAAACAAAATGTGGTACACCCATAATATGGAATGTTATCCAGCCACAGAAAGAAATGAAGTACTGATTTGTGCTGCAGCGTGGCTGAACCTTAGAAACATTACTCTAAGAAGTCAGATAGTAAAGACCACATAGTCTATCATTTCATTCACAGGAAACGTCCAAAACAAGCAAATCTATAGAGACAGAAAGTAGTTTCAGTGCTTGCCAGGAGCTGGGAGGAGGATGGCCGGCAATGGGGGTGGGGCTTCTTTCTGAAGTGATGAAAACATTCTAGAAATACAATATGATGCTGTTGTGACTTTGTGAACACACTATACATCATACTCGGTATGGATGACCTACGGTATGTGAATTATACCTCTTTTTAAAAAAGCAAGTTTTGGGGCGCCTGGGTGGCTCAGTCGGTTAAGCGTCCAACTCTTGATCTCAGCTCAGGTCATGATCTCACGGTTCATGGGATTGAGCCCCGTGTCAGACTCTGCGCCGACAGCATGGAGCCTGCTTGGGATTCTCTCTCTCCCTCTCTCCCTGCCCTTCCCCCCTTCTCTGTCTCCCTCTCTCTCTCAAAATAAATGAATAAACATTAATAACAACAACAAGAAAAGCAAGTGTCTGGATATTACAAATATTAATCAGATGTGCAAACTTACCAAAATTCTTTTACGGTCCTTTTCGGATAAAAATTTTACTGGCGGGTATTTCTGGGTGAAGCTGTAGAACGTGAAGAGATTAGAAAAGTCAAACATCTCCTGTGAAGATTTTCTCTAGTCCCAACAAAACAAAGGCTAGATTGTGGAGTTATCACTGTCAGCCCTTCTAGCCATTCCAAAGAGGCTACAGGAACCAAGCAACTCCCGGCTCGTTCGAATTCAAGAAATATGCAACCCGCTCCTTGGGCAGAATCAAGCTGAGGATCGCGAGTCCGTGCTTGAGAAGGGAACATTTGTCACTGCACAGGCTGTGAGGAGCCAGAGCTAAACACAAAACACGGGAGGTGGCAGCGTCCTCACAATGCTGTCTGGGGGTCCGGAAGGAAGAAAGCAGCCTCGTGAAGTCACAGATCCAAAGCAGGGGATTGTGCCTTGCAAGGGTAAGAAATGAAAAAACGAAGCCTGTTCCCTTATTCTGGCCGATTTCACAATTGTATCATCTGTTTCTACACCAGTGCCCCCGGACAAGATGACTGGGCATCAGCACTTTCTGTCTCCCACAGTCCGCTCTGAACCCATCTTAAGTGTCACTTTACCCTTCCAATGCCTCTTGCCCCTGGTAAAGGTTCCATGGTCCCCAACCCACACTGATGTTTCGGGGCAGGGCAACGCAAGTAGCAGATAAAACATCAACTGAGAGTTGATAAATGCAGATTTGAAACATCCATTCTTGAAGTGGTTCAGTTAGGAACAAAAGTGCTTTAAGTAAGTTCAGAGAAATCAACTTTGCAGTCATTATTTTAATTGGAGAGGTGCCAGGGGCACTGTCTCATGCCCTCCACATCCCCAGCTGGGATACAGAATGCATTTCCTTAATGGTCGCTGAACTGAACAGAATATGACAGGTCATTAGACAGAAGACCTTGAAGCAAGTGTTTCTCATCTCTTGGAAGAGTGGGAAACATGCTTAAATTGGAGCTTGGGGCAGGAGGGCTTTCTCTTACAATGCAGATGAATTCCCCTATTAAGAGCTTCCAGATTCTCAAAAGGTCAAGTTCCCCTTGCAGACTACAAAACCAGACACAGGCAGGTGGGAGCATCTGAGGGAACTGGTGACAATCTTGGGCTTCTCCCTTACTAGTTCTGTGACCCAGAGCAAGACCCCCAAGAGCTCTGTGCACATCAGGGCCTTCTGCTCCGTCAATGGTAACCACAGCACCTCCCCGAGAGGGCTGCCCTGGAACGGACTGTCTTTACCACAGGCCGCCATGGTGAGGGCCGAGTGAACGTTCTCACAGCGGCCGTGGAACAGGGCAAGCTCCGCCTGCTAGAACACTGGCAGCCTTCAGGGAGCCTGACAGATGTCTTGTTGGCAAAGTGACACTTCTTGTCATTCCAAGTACTTCCTCTATCAGTCAGCTGGAGGGGGGCCAAGCAAACGACAGCACTGCCTGCGTGCACCCCTCACATGGGCCCGATGTCCCCTCTCTTCTCTGAGCGCCCCACATCCACCGTTCAGCCTCAGTCCCAAATTCTGCAACCAGCCACGTGGTGCATCTGCAATGTCTCTCTCCTTCCAGGCCAACCCTCTGCCTACCTGCCCACTGTGGCCCACTTGTACTGGAAAGAAAACAGCAAACAGTTTTCTTACAGGAAATATACTTAAAAAATAAAACTGAAGGTCACATGTGAAGTACAGACTGATAAACCTACTTCAAACAGTGTGTGCTAAAACTTAAAAAGAAAAAAAAAAGAAGACATTGGCTGGGCTTCTTGCTGTTTTTCTTCAACATGTAGCAACCAAGTTTCAGATTTCGTATGTATGATCAAGCGATTAAAGTGTTAGAAAAATTCTCACAACCCTCATTTCTTCCTTTTAGAAGCCAGGCACACAAAGCCAGACGCAAGAGCAGGGGGAAAGCTCCTTCGGGGTCCTCCTCAGTCCGCACTTCACACTGTTTGCCTTCCTGCAGCCACAGATGACAGTTATGGGACTGCATGAGGGGACTGAGCGGCAACCCTGAGGTGGTCGTGTGAGGTGACTGCATGGCAACTCTGAGGTGACTGTGTGAGGTGACCCCATGGTAACTCTGTGACAGCATGAGGTGACTGTGTGGGAACTCTGAGGCAGTGACTCCGGGGGTGACCACATGGTAACCTGTGACTGCGTGAGGTGACTGCTTGGGAACTCTGAGGTCACCGCTTGAGGTGACTGCGTGGTAACTCTGTGGTGACAGTGTGAGGTGGTTCTGATGTGGTGCTAGCTGGGCCACTCCTTCAGCACATCATTCAGCCCTCCCCTGCTGCACTTGCCAAGCACTGAACAAAGTGGGTAAGGAAGAGGCATAGGCTTCTTTAAAGGCATGAAGTAGGTTAAAACCCTATGTAGTAGCATACTGGCTCATCCATACATTCATTTGGGAACTTTTTAATGAGCACCTATTTTGTGCCACACGCTGAGGATACAGAAGCAAACAACATAGAGGGTCAAAGGCCCTGCCCACATGAAGCCTGCAGTCGGCATTTCTGAGTATGAGAGAGACAAGCAAGCAAGGGAGGCAGAATGTAGCACGAATTGAATAATGGAACTTTTCTTACCCCCCAAAATTAATCCTTTAGTAATTATTCTATGCCATTCCAGACTCTACCCTTACTGTTCATTAAAGTAGCAATAGTAAAAACTGTTTTTACTTAGAATTTAAATTCTCATCATGACTTGCTATCTATTCACAGAAAATATAAAGATATGGAGATGAAATTAAACAAATGGCAAGCAAACTCTTAAGAAATGGGAGGGGGGTGCTGTAAAGAAGAGAAAAAACTCACACAACCCACTTACTCAGGCTTCTCAAAGGGCACTGTCCCCATTTCTTTCCTTGTATGAATATAATCTTTACCTTTCAAAAATATCCTTAAATATCTTGGGGGCCACTTTGCCCCCAGGTGACAAGCACATCAACACAATGTAGTCCAGTTATATTCTTATCTTGCTCACGTCAAGATGGGTGTTTGATCATTCTTATCATATAAATCAGTCAAGAAAAATAAAACCCGACAGAGCTCCATCGATTTCTACCACAAAGTCTTGTCCATACTTGACTTTCTAACACACACAACAACTCGGGCTCATCTGTCGCCTGACTTGATCACCAAACTGGGGAACAGAACCAGTTGAGGATGAATAACTAGTAAAGCAGCCCCAAGAGGCAAATGCTTGACCTCTACACCCATCCTAAAGGGAGCTCTCACAGCTTGACAAGAATGAGTTACTGGTACTTTCTTCAAAATTACTTTCATACTTGTGCTTCTCTTTCCTGTTTAAAAAGCACAAATATTGTCACAAAAGTATCAAAAGGAATCATAAAATTCTCCTATTTCAAGAGATCTTGTGTGTAAGCCATTGCTTTAGGGAAGTGTTATACAATTGATTCACTTTTCATAAATGAGTATTACTCTCTAAAGAAAATAATCACTGGCGGGCCTTTTTTTTTTTTTTTTTTTTGGCCAACATAAAACCTGGTTGGTTATTTCTTACCATAAGCAATTTTTTTTTAAGTTTCAACTAAAATCTCTCAAATTCTACCAGTCTTATTAAAGGTGGAATTTCTGGCTCCCATCCAGTGAAATGTTACCAGCAGCATAATTTCAGCCCAAATCACAGCAAGAAAAATTTAAAGAACAAATAACAACTTTATATTACTAACTCAATCTGCTAAAAAATAACAACTTTTAGTACAGCAAGAGTTAAAATTAATAGTTTGTATGACTGCATGTAAACTATCAATTGAGGACAAAGAAGAAAATGATGAACATATTTAGTTTGATGATTCTTCACCCTTATTTCTCTGCGATCATTTATTGCAGACACTGAAATCAAAGAAAAAATTGCTCTCCATTTCTTCTTTTATGAATCTGGGCTTGATAAAGGCTCATACAATACTGATACACATCATCCAAACCCATGCCAAGGTAAGGAAAAAAAAAATAACGTCAACTTTAATGAGGGTTTTCATTTTTCTGTTTTAAACCTCTAAAAACCCAACTGTTATGCTGGATGCACAGTTTTCCAGATAAACTCAAGGGAAAAGTTCCAGTGCCCCGAGCTCCCATGTTTTGGAGAGAGAGGGAATGTGGGTACAACAGAACTACACACAGCAGGAGGAGAGTCGGGGAAACACCAAGACAAAGGGTGAGGAGCAACTTGCTCTGGAATCTGATTCAAGTAAGTTCCCACCATATTATACAATTCTTCCCTCCCAGCCACTTCACCTGGACTCAATTCTGGAACCTTCCTGAGGTATGGTGACAAGCAAACAAGTGACCCCTAATTTCTTACAGTACTTACATATAGTACTGGGTTTTAGACCCTCAGGTTTTTTTTTCTTCTTTTGGAATTCCCTCAGATTAATCAGTATATGCTAGAAACCATCTGATCGCCTTGCATAACTTAAAAGAAGGTAAGGCCTAGCCTCAACTTGTATGCCACGAATTTTCAGGAACTGAGAAATTCACGGGGTTCAGAAAAGGAAGATTTCAACACACCTAGATCCTATCTTCTTCAAATGTTTGGAATATTTGAGTATTATATTCAAATCGGGATTAAAAACCAAAACCAAAACATTTATGTGGTTATTTGTTTAGATATGAGAGTTTGTAGAAATCAAACTGACGGGATAACAGAGGAACGACTTTTAGTGTAGGATCTGTGTGGTTGAGCTTCAGGAAGACTCCTGAAACAATTAACTTTATTGAAATAAATAAGTTTTTTTTCCTAGAGAGAATCCATAGCTTTCATCAGAAATAGTTTGTAAAAAGCAAAATAAAGGAAGATAAAGCTTTAAAAACACTGCATCAAATTTGACAGTAAACATCTACCTTCTCACAGAAAAAAGTTCTTATGTTGAAAGCACCTAACACCTCTCATATTATAGAATTACATGGTTAAAAAAATAATGACAGAGGTGAGATGAGCTTATATCAGATGCTGACCTTCTAAAGTCAGTAAATAGAAGGATTTTCCTTAAAAACATGCACATACCTTTTCTCCAAATCTCTGATTTTCTCTCTTAGCGGTTCAACAATCTAAAACAAAAATAACCAAAATTACTTTTGAAGCAAAGAGAGTTCTCCACCATCCCTCTTTGATGTTCCACACAGACATGATGTAACACAAATCAGATTTTAATTTCTTCTACTATCCACTTCCAGTTTGAAATTAAGTTAGATCACTTGAATCACACGTTAAGAATCGAGATGATAAACTGTATGTTGGAACTCTTACTCCAGAGACACTTAAGTCTCTCTCAGAAAATTAACTTTTTACTTTCCTTACTAATGAGCAAAGTGGTTGAGGCTCACAAAAAACAGACAGATCACCACCACCCATTCTTTTTAGAAACTAAAGAATCCCCTAAACGTTGCCCTCCCCTAAAAGCTTAACCTCTTGTTTCTGCACGTAATCGCCATGTCATCTGCTCAGCACATGAATGAATGGCAGGCTGTGAGCCGACCCACAATGCTGTGTTTTAACACAGGGAGCTCAATCCAAGGGCTTCTCCAGGACTGTGACATTTGGCTTCGAACCAAAATGAGGGACTCTCCATCCCCTCCCACAGCCCACGTCACACTAGCATACCTATATCTACAATTATTTGACTAAAAGCGTAAGCGATTATTTTCAAACAGAAGGTGTATAAATCCACCAGAGGAGCTAGCTTTCTCAGAGGTGGGTGTGTAACTTCCCCCATCTGTGCATGTGGGCACCCTCTGTGTTCCCGGAGTCCCAGCATCTGAGTTGGGCTGGTTTTCCTTTCAACATCTGCTCTGGCACTTGCCTGCACCCCTGGTACTCACCTCCCCCTAAGAAATTCTCGAAGGTCACTTGAGAAGTCGTAACAAACTTTTAAACCCATTTTGCCTCTGAGTAGGAACTCAGTACATCACACCTTGATAAAACAGACAAACACTAACACAGGGATGCATCCAGAGCATAAGAGACAGAAAGGCTCCTCTAAATAAGGGTAAATTTTGGAGATGTTTTCCAAATCACGTATTAGCAGCAAGCCGCCACACTAAAGACAGCAGCACCAGCGAAGGAGCTGAAATTGACAAACATAACGAAAAAACCAGAAACAAATTACGGGAAAGGAACTAACCTCTTCAATCTTGCTCTCGATTTTGAGTTCACCGTTTTCCTGCATAGACCTGTTGAGTAGAAAGCTACAAAACTGAGATCCACTGAAAGGCTTGGCGACCTCAAGATTTATTTGTGAGCAAAGCACAACACACACCGACGCCTGCAGACCACCTCGCCGCTCCCCTTCCCAAACATCGGTCCCGGGCTCCAGTTCCCTCCAGAAGGGGGTACACCAGAGGAACAGAAGACAGCGGAGGAGAGGAAACCTCAAGTTCATCTCACCCCCTCACCTCTACCGCAGAAGGGTTATTTCTATTCAACTAAAATAATCTCACTTGCATGTTACACCCAACGTGGGATTATAAATTAGAGGCAGGAAGCGTGTCTATAGGAGTCCAAGTCTGTTGGCTGGGTTTTCCTGGGGCTTTAATGCAAAATGGAGCTTTTCCAAGTGAAAAAACAGAGTTCCTTTAAATGGGATCTGAGCACCCCTCCTAGTCACACACAGAAAGAAGCCTTTGTCAGGAGATACTCATGACCTAGCGGTGGGAATCAGATCAACGCGGCCCCACCGGCCTTGCAAAATCTACTCAATATGAAAAGCCTGGTGGGGACACAGCAACCCTTTACCCTAGTGGCCTCCTGCAGGGACATTCAACTTCCAAACTCACCACGAGCACCACAACCGTGGCTGCGGCTCTTTTATTTTCACCACCAAGAAGTAGAGAGTGGAGCAAGTTTTGCTTCAAACGTAAAACTGTACTAGCAGTGCCAAATTTGTTTTTATGATGAACGCCTGTTATTATTATTTTTTTTTTTTAGAACATAAACACAAAGATTTTACTCTTCTGAGTGCCCCTCCCGCATTTATCATGAAGAACAAATAATGCACACTCAGTCGGAAGCCTCCCTGGGCCTGATCCTGAGGTAAACAGATGACCTCAGCCTTCACGGTCTGCTCCCAGGGCCAGGGGCCAGCCGTGGTTTCCCTAAGACAGCCTCTTTTTCAAAAGGCTTTAGAAAAGCGCGCCCCCTGTGTGCCTGCTTGAGCCACCCTGAAACACACCTTACATTTCAGCAGTATAAAAGCTAGGGTCAGCCCCTTACTGCGTACCAAAGGAGGGAAGGGACCCTGAGGTGGGCAATGCAAGGGAGCCAACCAGTAAAAATGGGTAAGTAGCAAAATCAGATGTATTCCTCGAGAACGTAAGGAGAAAGACAAAGCTCAGGTGTGCGGATAGCAAAAAGACCCAGTTTTGTTCTTTAAATATTCTTCAATTAACCCATGACATGTAATGACTGAAATGCATCTACAAAACCCCACCAACAGCATCCAAGTTATTAAAAAGAGTTACCTCATGTTAACGAAGTTGCCCCAAACAGCTGTAAGGGAAAGAAGAAGAAAATAGGTCAGTATTTAACTTCATGACATTCAAGGATTCCAACGAATAGAATTTTAATATTTAACCAGTATTTTCAAGTACACTAAGAAATCTGAATTACAGCTCACGAAGACAACAAAATGCACACTTTTAAAGGATTAAGTCCTACTAAAACGTAAGTGAAAAAGGATCCTATGCCTCTCTTTAATTCTGGAATACCTCTTGTGGGGTCTGGAGTTCAACTATGCTTGTGTTTGGATAAACAGTATGTCCTCAACCTTTGTTTGAGGAAAAGCCAGGCAGGAGAATCAAAGAACTGCAGGCCTGAAAGAGATCCCAGGGCTCGGTGCAACCTCTTTCTTTAAATCTCTATGAAACCAAAACCCAGAGAAGTTAAATAACGGGCCGAAGCCGTGGCTTAACCTCACCTGGAAGTCCATCATCTCTCAGCACTTTCCACGTCTCTCTCATATTCCAGTTTCCGGTCGGCTGGCCTGCCTCCTTGATCATAGACACCCAGAGGGTGGGTCATCATGTGTACACAGCTGGTGCCCAGTAAATGTGCACAAATCAGCCCCAGCTGCAACACTGACGTCCTGCCATGGCTGACTTTGAAACATACTACCAGACCACAAGCGCCCATGTGACATCACGGAACAGAGGATTACTTCATAAGGAAACCTTCTGCATGAATGGTTCTAATATTGTGTACGCATTCCTGCTTGTTTGTTTTATATTTTTATTTTATTTTTGAGACAGAGAGAGACAGAGCATGAACGGGGAAGGGTCAGAGACAGAGGGAGACACAGAATCTGAAACAGGCTCCAGGCTCTGAGCTGTCAGCACAGAGCCCGACGCGGGGCTCGAACTCACACACTGTGAGATCATGACCTGAGCCGAAGTCGGACGCTCAACCGACTGAGCCACCCAGGCGCCCCTACGCATTCCTGTTTGGCTCTTATGTAGTCACTCCCCAAATGGTGAACACCTCCTCAGGGCCAAGTGCTCTTACATGCTGGGGAAAGAGAGAGAGCAAAGACAAAGACCCTCCCCATCCTGGGGATGGTGATTCTGTGAGCTGGGAAAGGCATTAAGGTTAGTACCTACTCTGAGGCACCTTCTTATGGTCATCCTCCGGTACGTAGTAGGGTTTAACAAATATTTACAGAATAGGACTCAACTTCCCAAAATCACATTTCACTGATTCCATAAAAGCACATTCCCCTCCGAAAGGAGGAAGCAACTAATACATAAGACAGCAATAAATAACTAAAAGTGGCAAAAATGCAAGAAATGGGAGAAATTAAAATAAATCCATGCTACATTCCTTATTCATAAAAAAAAATAATGTTTTTTACCTTTGGACCATGTGATCTTACTTTTGAGTATTATCCTCAGGATACACATTTATACACAGTAAAGTTGCCTTCACAAATCATGGCTTTATACTAAAAAGGGGGGGAGGGAAAAATCAAAATATCCTATGATGGGGGAACTGTTCTATAAATCATGATACAGCCATTCAATGAAATCGCAAAGCCATTAAATATCACTGTGACTTTTATCAAACAGAGAAGAAAATAACAAGTGTCGGCAAGCATGTGGAGAAAAGGGAACCATCATGTACTGTTGGTGGGAATGTAAAGTGGTGCAGCCACTACAGAAACCAGTAAGAGGTTCCTCAAAAAATTAAAAATAGAAATACCATATGATCTAGCAACTCCATTTCTGGGTATTTATCTCAAGGAAACAAAAACGCTAACTGGAAGAGATACGCATTCTCAGGTTCACTGCAGCATTGCTGACAATAGCCAGGACACAGACACAACTCAAGTGTCCATCACTGGATGCGTGGAATATTATTCAGCCATAAAAAGAAACAAAAAAAAAAAAAGGAAATCCTGTCACTTGAGGTAACATGGATGGACTCTGAGGGCATTATGCTAAGTGAAATAAGTCAAAGACAAACACCGTATGATCTCACTTATACGTGGAATGTTAGAACAAAACAAGAAACCAAAGTTGATAGATACAGAGAATACATTACTGGTTGCCAGAGGTGAACATGTAGGTATTGGTGAAATGGGTGAAGGTAGTCAAAATAAAAAAGTCCTGGGGATGTCATTTAGAGCATGGTGACTACAGTTAATAATATAACATTGCATAAGTGAAAGTTGCTAAGAATGAATCTTCAAAGTTCTCATCATACACACAGTGTAAGTATGTGATGTAATGGATGGTAACCAGAGTTACATAATATATATTATATATTATGGGTATTTATATATAGTATATTTATAGTGTATATAGTGTATTTATATATAGTATACATAAATACATATTATGTAATATGTACTAACACATTATATGTTGTTATTTACTAAATAATACTGTTACACGTCAATTATATCTCAATTAAAAATATAACTATGAAAATACATTGTAACATGGTAATGCAATTATGACCATTTCGGATGAGAAAATACACATGCAGTATGACTTCCACTACTAAGAACCACGTAGAATAAAAAGACGGTCCGAAGATGCCAAAATATTGTTCAAATGGTGACATAATCGTTTATTTTTCCATGCATCTATGTTCCTTCCTACCTTGTTTTCTAAAAAAGGAGGGAAAAGATTTCCAAACCTTTGCTGAACTCTTTGCCCCCCACACCATGTGCCCCCCTTTCATGTGCCCCCCCACTACCATGAGGTGGCCCCCACCCAGAAGACCCAGGAACATCTGGGTCAGTGGTCAGCTTGGACACCCAGCATTGTGGACCAACCAGCAGTTGCCAAACCCCATGGATCCTGTTCTCCACTATGTATCTCAAATAAACACATCGTCTCATTTTGGCTTTAGGATTCTGCTGCTTGTCAGAATATGCCAGGAAGCAGTCCCTCTCTGGCTGCGGAACCTCAGGAGGGGGGAAATTAATTATCCATTCCTTAAGATGCCTTCAGGATAGATAACGCCTTTGACAGCCTTTTCAAATCATTCCATGGTTACTAGTTTATTCGGTTTCTTTTTAACCTTTTCTTGAGTGGGTTTAAAATGTCTCAGAGACATTTCTCAATCCTTCCATCATCCTTAGACTACCTCAGAGCACATAAGGCTGCCCCCTCTCCTAGACATCTTCTCCCTACTTGAAGTACAGACACCAGGGCTCTGAGGGCTCTCCCCTTCCCTACTGGTCCTGTATAAACACTCCTCCCCTGGGTGGCAGGTGAGGACCCTGGGATCTGTCCTGAGGAATAATGCTCATGACCACATCGTTGCCACCCTTAATGAGGGGATAATAATGGCCATCATGGCTAATGCCCAAACCTATTCTTGTGGCTCAGACTTCTTCCATTGGCTCCCTGCACTTGGACAAACCTCCTGCACTTCCCAGTTCACCCCCCGGAGCTTCATGAACCCCATCTCCCCTCCTCACCAATCAGACCTCCACGCCCACCCCCCCAAGCCCCGCCCACCACTTGCAGCTTCCACCCTCCCTAAAGCAGCTCCACCTGTGGTGGTCCCCTTGGCCAGAACGCCTCACCTGAGCATTCCGTTGTTGGGAAAGCTTCTTCAACCTCCCTCCCTGCTCCAGGGGACAGGAGGAGACCCTCCATGTTGTCACAGCACCCACACTACACACCTCTTTTTAATAGGCGGTTTACAGGTGGGTTTCCCTGAACACCAAACACATGCAGCCAGCCACCAAATTAGTGGAATGGAGGAGGTAAGGAATGTTTTCACTTTATTACACTTATCCCTCGCTTAGTACTTTTATCTTCAGAAGTGTTATTACTAATTAATCTTTAAGATGTTTTTATGTCAAATGTTTTTGGCCTCCTTTTAAATTCTCAACAGCTACACCGCCTGCTTTGTTTTGAAGAACAAAAAGGACTCAGCACCCAGCTCAGACAAAAAACACACACAGCAGGCAGGGAAAGCTCCTGAATTACTGCAGACTCATTTCAAGGGGGGAAAACACAAGCAATTTCCAACAATTACAGAGCCTTGTTCCTGGTGTTCAGTGTAGACTAGCCTAGAACCTTGCACAGCATGGAGTTTAAAAGTTAAACACTGCTAAAAATTAATGTTGCTCTTAGAATTTTGCAACCTGCTTAAGTTAATCTGACCCACCTTACAGTGTCTCAAAAGGATCTCTGAGAATTACGAATAGCCGTATTCTATTGATGTTTGGACTAAATGGAACTAAATTAAGTCAATTACATACCATATAAGGACTCAATATTAAGAAAGGTATTTTTTAAAAAAGATAATTATGGGGCACCTGGGTGGCTCAGTTGGTTGAGCGTCCAACTCCTGATTTCGGCTCAGGTGATGATCCAGTCAGGGTTGGGCTCTGTGTTAATAGCCTGGAGCCTGCTTGGGATTCTCTCTCCCCCCCTCTGCCCCTCCCCCAGTACTCTCGCTCTCTCACTCTCTCTCTCAATAAATAAATAAACTTAAAAGGAAAAAAAGATAATCATTCGCCATCACTAACAAATGGCTTAACACCAAATTCCCTTACGCTGCTTTCAAGATATTTTAATTTATTCTAATTTTTATTGCAAAAAATACTTTGCATGCAAACTGAGGCACACTGGTTTCACGATTCTTTTACTGTCTGTATCCAAATTTCATGCTATGCAAGGAAACCCTGTTCAAGAAAATCTATCACATAGAAATTTTCATTTAGGGCAAAAAAAATTGAGTGATTTTTAAGGGTATGATTAAAAATGAGTGTCTTCTCCACCAAAGAAAAAATTAAAATGCTAACTCAATGCTTCTGTGGTCTCTATTAATCTAACATGGTTTCTTAAATATTAATCAGGTATCACTTTTATTTATTTTATTTATTTATTTATTTTTTAACATTTATTTATTCTTGAGACAGAGAGAGACAGAACATGAACACAGGAGGGGCAGAGAGAGAGGGAGACACAGAATCCGAAACAGGCTCCAGGCTCTGAGCTGTCAGCACAGAGCCCGACGTGGGGCTCGAACTCACGGGCTGCGAGATCACGACCTGAGCCGAAGTCGGACGCCCACTGACCGAGCCACCCAGGCACCCCAAGTATCACTTTTAGAATGTAATTTCTCAATCTGCAATCTGTGGGTCTCCACTGAATTCCTGAATGAGTTTCAGGAGGTCTGGGAAAATCCTAGAAAGTCCACACAAAACCACACATACAAAGCTTTCAAAACTCCCCAATAAAAGTTTGAAATTTCAGAGGTGCACTGGTTTTAGAATGTTTTAGATAGGATAGATTCTGAGTTCTTGAATGCCAGACTTTAGTGAGGCACGGATTCTGCACCAGCAACCCTATTCCCCTGTTTTAAGTACCGTTGTAACACTGGATCAAACAAAAACTACCATTTCTGTTTCACACCTGACATTTTCAATGGTTGAAATAGGCTTCTCAATGTTTTGTTGGGCATTCTGATCACCATTTTCACCTAGAAAGCACATGTATTTTTGCCCTAAGTCAGAGGCAGAAGAATGAATTAGGAAAGCTGCTCCTCTGGCCCAGCTAATGGGCACAAACCTGTATGACACACAGTATACCCCATGTGCCGGCAGGCGAGGACAGCCAGACACGCTATAAACCAGCATGCCAGGGGCTCACCGACTCAGCTTGGTGATGTTAGGACAGTACAACCACATGGAGAACCCATGCAAGATTTGCCCTCTGTCTCGATGTTTGCTAAAATCCTTTCTGGCTCATTCACCAGCCAGCCAGCCAACAAAACTGGTGCCTGCAGATGCGGAGGGCTAAGAAGACCCTGTGCATAACTTCACCTGTATAGTGGGCAACATACACATGATGGTCAGCGAGGACCAGAGGAGGAGGTGAGGCTCAGCTGGAAAGAAGCAGTAGGGTCCACCTGGAACCACAAGGGGAAACAGCTTGACCCCGTTCATGCAGGAAAAGGTGGAGCGCCAGCCACCCACAAAATGATGGGGAACCCAGATCATAAACAGTCCTTCCAAGACGGGGCAGTGGGGAGAAATGGCATGCCCGACAAACTGCAGTAGAAAGAGGACAGGCCATCACATAAATGTAGGTCCTTTTTAAAAATGCAACATTTAGGGGCACCTGGGTGGCTCCGTCAGCTAAGTGTCCAACTCTTGATTTTGGTTCAGGTCACGATCTCATGATTTGTGAGATTGAGCCCCAGTTGGGCTCTGCACCGACAGCACAGAGACTGCTTGAAATTTCTTTCTCCCTCTCTCTCAGCCCTACCCTGCTTACACTCTCTCTCAAAACAAATAAATAAACATTTTTTAAACATGCAAACATTTACATATTGAGCCCCTGCTAGAAGCCAAGCACTGTATGAGGTCTTGCAGCAAATGCTCCTAATCCATGTTCCCTTTGGACTGAAAAGGTTCTGTGAGACCTAACATGGCTAAGAATTAGCAGGGGGGGCAGGAAGAGAGTGGAGTGAGGGTCTGTGTTCTCTAGTCTCAAGGGATCAAATCTGGCTTCCCAGAGCCTGTGAGGCCCTACAGACCTCTTGAATCAGAATCTCTGCAGAGGAGCCTGGGCATTGTATTTTTCAAGTGCCCGCTGGGGAAGGTAAGAGCCCGGCCCTAGGGATCTGGTGACCTGCCACAGCCACACTTCACCTTTGCCCACCTATCTGCTTATACAGTCCAGCCTCAAAACACTCTGGTCCCTCGTAATTTCTCCAACATGCCAAGGCTGTTACTCCTGCCTCAGGGCCTTTGCACTTACTCTTCTCCCAAATGCCTCTTTAACTTGCCTCCTTCAGTTCATCTAGGTATTGGGTCAAGTTACCTCATCAGTGAGGGTCTTCCTGACCACCTATTAATAGTGTCCCCCTTCTCTCCTCCCTCCCATACCAACCTGCTTCTTTTTCTTCACTGCACTTATCATCAGACAATATACCCAATGTATCTATCTATATGTGCTTGTATGTTTCCAGCCCAGAAAATGGAAGTTCCGAGACAGCACAGACTGTTTCATTCACTACTGTTCCCTAGGAAACTGAGGTGCTTCCTCGTGATATTCAGCGCTCATGCAGTATTTGTTGAAAGAATGAAGGAAAAGCTCTCCCAAATGATTAGGAATCCCAGTTCTAAGGCAGGAGTCATCAGCAAACTTTTTCTGTAAAGGGGCAGAGAATAAATATTTCAGGCTTTGTGGCCAATAGGATCTCTGAAGTCACTACTCAACTCTGCCACTGTAGTGTGGGCAGAGTCATAGATAATTCACAAAAGCGTGACTGTGCTCCCACACGACTTCATTCAAGGACACGGGAATGTGAATTTCGTGTGTGATGAAATAGGATTCCTTTTTTTTTTTCCTTTTCTTCAACCGTGTAAAAATTGTTGAAACTTTCTCAGCTCAAGGGTGGGCTGGATTTGGCTCATGGTGCATAGTTTATCGTTCTGTGCTCTACAAGAAGTAGAGGCTGCCATCGACCCAGTCCTGGGAGCAGAAAGGGGACGAGAGGTCACCGAACTCTGAAGATGCGGGCTGCATACAGGCAGGGACATCTACTGGCCTGTGCAGGGGATGCCCTCGGAGAGGTGGGAGGGGGGCAATGCTAGCAGAAATACCCTGGGGAGGGAAAGACGAAGGTGTAGGGTCACGTGGGCCATGAGGGCTTTCCTGACAAGCTCCCCATGGGGATTTTCTGTTAATGAACCAAATGTGGGCACCCCTGGTTTCCCTTCCTAGCATTCCCAGACAGCGGGGCTCTGGTTAGTGGGCGACCAGCTCAGAGTGTGATGCAGGGCAGCTGTGTTCTGGCCTAACAGGAAGTAGGGGTGTGAGGGACAGATGGGTCGAGAATGGAGAGGACAGGAGGGAACAGGCGGTGTATCAGGGTGGGGGTGGTGAATGGGTGTTATCAGGAGACGGCTGGGGGAGGGGACCATGGTCTGGGATTAGCACATATTCCCTTGGATGCATCCTGTAGTGATCCAGGCTAAAGATGTCTACTAGGCAAGTAGAAACAGAGGCCTGGAGCTGGGAAGGCCAGCGCCAGCCAGAGGTGCAGGTAGGACACCTGCTTGTGACTCATATGTCAGAGGTTCAAGAGAACGTGGCACGGACTGCTGCATACAGCCAGGTGATGGCCACAGCCCTGGGGAATCTCGTGACAAGGCCAAGGCCTGTGACCAGGAAGCACAGCGATGCCAGTGTCACCGCCAGTGGCCCCCCACAGGCCTTTCTTGCTCACTGTTTCTAGTCACAAGTCATGGAGCTATTATCTCCATTTCACAGCTGAAGATAGGAGCCACGAGGAGTCTCATGGGACTTGCTCAAGGTCACAAGGCCAGTGACAGCCCTCACTCCCCCAACACTTCCAAGTGTGAGGCCTCATTCCCAGGCCCCAGAGTCACCCCCATCTCTGGTGAAAAAAGACATCTTGATTTTGTTTTTTTCTTGTCCTGTCCTCCAAGCTAATCCCCCAGCCTCAGCGGCCCTGTGTGTGGCGTGTGCTCCAACTAAAACTGAGTGACGCTGAGGTCATGAGTCCTAAGGAGGGCAACAAGCCCATGAGTGCTGAAGACGCTCCCTATTTCAGCAGAGTGTGCAGCCATTCCCATCCCCGCTTGCTCAGGTCAAGGAAACTCTAATTTAGAGAAGCATTCAAATCAGAAGCCCTGTACAATACCAGGCACCTGGAGCTCGTGGAAAGTGAGTCTTACTGGCAGAGGAAGTTCCAGCCACGCTGAAGTACATCAACACGGCTGCACGCATTCTGTGACTCTGTTTACTGTTCCTCTCAAGGTTTTCTGAGCGTGTTAACTACAACAGAACGCCTCGTCTGGGCTATGACTCACTTTGTGCCAAGTGCTCACTGCAAAGCTGTATGGTGTCATTGTGTTTTGTACACAGTGCCTCCCTGGCGGCACTGAAGACCTGCCCGAAAATTCTTGGACACGCCTCCTGTCAGGAGGTGGGGCGTGTGCGTCCCCCCCTTGAATCTGGTGGACTTGTGACCCTCTCCAGCACAGGGGAGGGCAGAGGTGATGCCATGTGGCTCCTGGACTGGTCGCAAACAGCGTGCCCTTCCGCTAAGTTTGCTGGCACGCCGGCTCTGGGTGCCCTGGGCCGCTGTGGAAGAGGCCTGATCACCCCGCTGGCAGACAGGTCACCTGCCGGGGCTAACAGCCAGTCCTAGCTGAGCCGATCCTCAGAGGCAAAGATGTGGCAGCAAAGAAACCTCCAGCAAGTAGATTCTCCAGCCCCAGCCGTTTGAGCCATTCCAGCTGAAGTTCTGGAGAACTTCTGCATTTCCAGAAAACTTGTGCAGAGAACATCTGCATTTCAAATTCCTGACCCACTGCTTTATTACATAGCATAAAAAACGGCTGCTATTTTATACCACTAAGTTTTGAAGTAACTGGTAAAGCAGTACAACATAAATAGAAACGAAACAGACAGGTATGTCCCCAGCCCTTTCGTCTACCGATGAGGCAGACCTCGATTCAACCCAGGGTACAGGATTTAATTCCTCCCCACTCGACGTATCCCCTACCAAGTGCATGTGTACCCTTCACCGCGTCCAAGCACAGCTTTGCACAGACTCGTCGCCTTGGTAAAACCCTGGGTCAGGGCTACAGTCGTGGGGAATCCCTCCCTCCCCAGCCACCTCCGCCTGAACAAAACTTTAAATGTACTGAGGAAAGATGCATCCTTGCTCCCAGCCATGAGCCTCAACAATCCTAGTACCAGGAGACAGCAAATATCTGACTCCCCTTGGGTAGCCTTTGAAGCTTTTCAAATAAGAATACACACTTTTTCTTTCATGCATTACTCTCGTAAGAAGAAAAGTATTAACAGTGTTTAAATGGATTGGAAGGTTCAAATTAGGAGATCTTCTTCTGTTTTTAATTCTTCAAACAAGAAGCCACTGAATGGGGATCCTTGCTTTCTGCCTGACCTGAAGGAGCCTAGCTCCAAAGCCTGAACACTGGGCAGCCAGCCAGGTCTGTCACTGTCCTAAGCAGTTACACAGGATGAAAACTGCCCCACAGGAAAAGGATACTTGGGGTGGCCGAGCAGACCCCAGTAACTGGCAGGCTTCACAGGCCTCACGGAGAGCACCTGCTTATCGGACCTCCCTGCGACACTAGCTCTCTTCTGGGCCCTCCCGGAGGCCAGGCTGCAGGGACAGCACCTTCTAGAGCCTGCCCTGTGTTCCCTGCATTCGAGGCTGGCAGGTCCTGAACTTGAGCTGTAAAACACTTGAAATGATTCTGACCTCCTCACAGGCTTACCTAATAAAAGCGTACCAATATTCCCATGGGAAAAAAATTTGTCCCAAGAAGTTCCTTTTTTTTACAAAGTGGTTAAAAAGGCAAGAAAGCATGGGCTTTACACAGGACATCTGGTCCTCCAAAGAGTATTTACATGTTAAAAATGTCGATATTAAGTGAGAACAGAAACTTAGTAGAACCAATATTTTTTGCCTTTTAAAACTATACACATGTTTAAAACTACCCACAAGTGTATTCACAGAATACGTTTCTACACTTTTCTATTAATTTCTACATCTTGCAAGAAGAAAGTGTGAAATATGTTTTTTTGGTCTGGAGAGGACATTGAGTTCCTTCTGTCCCTTCCAGGTAGGGCAGCATCACAGCCTGCAAAGCACAGGGTGACCTATTAAATTCTCCCAAACTGGTGAGAAAAACTTGAAATCCAAAACGATTAATTCAATTATCATCTCAAGAAACTACTATTCTGTTTTAAAAGCCTGGATAAGGGGCACCTGGGTGGCTCAATCAGTTAAGCCTCCATCTGTCTGACTTCAGCTCAGGTCATGATCTCGCAGTTCATGGGTTCCAGCCCCATGTTGGGCTGTGTGCTGTCAGCTCAGAGCCCAGAGCCTGCTTCAGATTCTGTGTCTCCCTCTCTCTCTGCCCCTGCCCCACTTGTGCTCGGTCTCTGTCTCTCAAAAATAAAATAAATGTAAAAAAAGAAAAAAAAATTTTAAAGCCCGGATGAGAGAAACACTCTTCCGTGGGGACTCTCCATAGGTGCGCAGGACAAATGGTTGTTTAGAACAGAGCTACACGAAGTGTGTCCCTGAGCAGTGGCAGGAAGCATCATGTGGGGACTTATCTGAAATGCCTAAGGCCCAATGAGGGCTTCAGATCAGAAACTCTGGGGTGGGGCACAGCCACTGGGTTTTAACAAGGGCTCCAAGTGATGCCAGTTGCCTTACAATCTGAGCACCTCTGCAGGAAACGGCCTCCCTTTGATCTTCTCCCATGTTCACATTCTCAGACACCCCATGTTTTGTTAAGAGGACAACAGAGTTGGGGTGCCTGGGTGGCTCAGTCGGTTAAGCATCCAACTTCAGCTCAGGTGACAATCTCACGGTTCATGAGTTCGAGCCGTGCATCGGGCTCTGTGCTGACAGCTCGGAGCCTGGAGCCTGCTTCGGATTCTGTGTCTCCCTCTCTCTGTCCCTCCCCTGTGCTTACTGTCTCTCTCAAAAATAAACAAACATTAAAAAAAAAAAAAAAAGTCCTGAGCATGCGCTCCCTATATACGTACATGCACACTGTAAAGGATGAAAAAGAAGTGCATACACATACACACACACACGCACATAGATGTTCCAGAATTTCGGGGCACCTGGGTTGCTCAGTCAGTTAAGTGCCCAATTACTGATTTCAGCTCAGGTCATGATCTTGACATTCGTGAGTTCGAGCCCCACGTTAAGTTCCATGCGAGTAGAGTAGAGCCTGCTTGAGATTCTCTCTTTCTCTCTGCCCCACCCCTGATCTCTCTCTCAAAGTAAACAAACATACTTTAGAAAAGTTCCAGAATTTTTCACTGCCCCCCGCCATGTGAAGGAGGGTTCCACAGGGCACACCCTCCCCCACCCTAATGCCAGCCACGCAGGATGCACGGCTCATCCCCAGTATCCTGGCCTCCACTCCTCCACCTGTCATGAATAGGCCAGCACGGTTCCGAACATACTCAAACCTCCCTAGGCTTCCTACCCCACCGAATGTCTTAGGGATTCTTACATCATATTTCCACTTCCCACTTAGGAAATCATCAGTGCCTTCCTTATAGATGGTCTGACGTCTCTGATAGAAACCAAGTTGTTAAGATAAAGTTTGTTTAGGAATGGGTCGCTATGAGCTTGACCCAGCACACTTAGGGACAGAGCCTCTGTGTTACATTCACTGCACAGCCAAGTCCTGACATAATCACAGCATTTGACTTTCTCCCCAAAGTGGTTATTGCTCCCTCCCTTTGCCCAGGAGGAGTGCCCTCACCAAATGCAAGCCAATCCCTGGGTTCTCTCTGCCTGTCCTCCTGGGCAGGACACCCGAGGGACCCTTCTGCAGCCCCCTCCAGCTTTACTCACTGCCCTTTCACGCTCTCCCCCGGCACAGTAACACTGAACCTTGATGTCTGAGTGCACTGTGCTTGTGCTGACTTCAAATCCTGGCCCTGTTCTTCCCCTTTTCACAGAGGCCCTCCCAACCCTCCACTTCTCTGGGTCAGGTGACTCTCTTCTGTCGTCTTTCTAAGCCCTATGTGGGCCTTACCATCCCTCAGATGCCCTGTCTGACCCTTTCTTGGTACCACTGCAGAGCTTTATACCTGCTTCTGTCTCTACCTCCTCACCAAGGTCACCAAGGTCAAGGCCCCTGTCCTGTCCATCCTATCACTCTGCGACATAAACAATGTAGCAGAATGAAAATTACAATCGAACTTCCACACACTGACCTTGAAAACCCAAGACAGTCTTTAAAGTAAAGCTTTAAGGGGCGCCTGGGTGGCTCAGTCGGTTGAGCGTCCAACTTCGGCTTAGGTCATGATCTCACACTTGGTGAGTTCGAGCACTGTGTTGGGCTCTGGCCTGGAACCTGTTTCAGATTCTGTGTCTCCCTCTCTCTCTGCCCATCCCTCACTAGCACTGTGTCTCTTTCTCTCTCTCAAAAATCAATAAAAACATTTAAAAAAATAAAGCTTTAAAATTCCAAATATTGAGTTATCTGTAACAGGTGTCACTCTTATTCAAGAAAGCTGTAAGAACAAGAGTTTGAAAGGAAAGAACTCTCCCATTGAAAACTTCAGCCATGCAAAACCTTTCTTTAAATGAGGACAGCCTATGATACATACATCTATCACTGAGATCTAGGCAACCATTTAGATTTCTGAATGAAATCTGTGTTAAAAGATTTTTTCCATATATTAAATACAAAAGCAAATCAGAGAAAATCCATAATATAAAAACATTTACATTTCAAAAACACCTAAATATATTTTATGAACACATAATGCACAGGAAACTAGGTGATTCATACATACATCTAAATTGTCAACAAGTAACAGACAGGAAGGGAAACAGGGTTAGCTAGAAGGGGGAGGAGCAGGGAGAGGATCTTCCAAGTGCTTCCATACTGTTAGGATGTTAAAATTATGAATTAAAAATAGACCCCCAAAGACACATATCAATGCCCTCTGCACCTTACCATCCAAACGTAAATTACCCTTAACCACTGAAAACCTTTCTTTCCTCCGGGTTCAATTCAGCTGGGTACTCAGAGGCAACAACCTATCAACAGAAAGATAACCCGGTATTTACCATGATACTTGTAACAACTATATGTCTATTTCTTGCAGCTGGAATTAAAATACATTCTGTTCCCAAATCTTCACCTGAGAAAACCACTACTGCCTCTTCAGGAAAGGAGGCAATAAATTTGTAAACTCGTTCCACTCAAACATATTCTCAAGGTTCTACTGCATGGTATTGTATTCAATTAAGTAAACATTCAAAAACCGCTTAATCTGCACAAGACAGTAACATAAAATCTGGAGACACAGGTACGAATAAGATAGAAAAATGCCAGACCACCCTGGAAAGCAAACATGCACTTGGATTCTTCAATCTTCGCCTAAGGCTACCAAATAAGGGCATCTCCTTAGTTTTCTGACAAAAAGAAGAAACAGATTAACTAAAGAAAAAGGAGAGCAACAAAGGGTGAATCCTTCCCAGTCCAGCCCAGCATCACTGCTATGGGCAGGAGAGATGAAAGCATGCCTTTACCATCCCTGTAACAGATCACAAAGCCTAAATCACAATCGCAGACCTCACTTCTCAGGATTCACCCTGAAACTGACCCAGAGTTCTTGCCCTCTGATCAATTACTACCCAGTGGGAACAGAAGTCCATAGAAAGCCTGCATTTCCAGACCCTAGCACAGAGCAGGCCACTCAATAAACATTTGCTGCCCAAGTAGATGATGAATCTGCTGAAAACTAACAAGCAACAGCTCCGCTTCCTTTTCAACTAACTTCCAATGAGCATCACTGATTAGGTCTGATAGTAAGCTTGGTTGGATCTATTTTTAGATTGCCAAAGGCAAAGAAAGCCGGAAGAAAAGGTTTGTTTTTTTGTTTTGTTTTGTTTTGTTTTAAGTAGGTAGGAAGGAAAGGACAGTTCAGACTCTTCACCACAACTTCCAGATGGAGGAAGGAGCCTTCATGTGACCAAACCCAGAATGTGAAACTATGACAGAACACATAAAGGTGTAGTAACCGTTTTTAGAAAGTAGAACACTATGATTAAGAACAAGATGGAAAAAGAAAACGTGTATATGTGAGGATCAGTACAAAGCATGAAGGAGAAACTTTTTAAAAATGGAATATAACTTTGGGGGAAATTCTGCAGCTTGCTGTTAAAAGTTGCTGTGTCGAGGGGTGCCTGGGTGGCTCAGTAGGTTAAGCATCCGACTTTGGCTCAAGGTCATGATCTCACAGTTCGTGAGTTCGAGCCCCGCATGGGGCTCTGTGCTGACAGCTTAGAGCCTGGAGCCTGCTTCAAATTCTGTGTCTCCCTCCCTCTCTGCCCCTCCCCCACTAGTGTTCTGTCTCTCTCTCAAAAATAAATAAACATTAAAAAAAAAGTTGCTATGTCGGGGCACCTGGGTAGCTCAGTCAATTAAGCATGCAATTAAGCAGTTTCGGCTCAGGTCAAGATCTCACGGTTTGTGGGTTCAAGCCCCATGTTGGACTCTGTGCTGATAGCACAGAGCCTGCTTGGGATTCTCTCTCTCTCTCTCTCTCTCTCTCTCTCTCTCTCTCTCTCTCCCCCCCTCTCCTTCTCCCTCTCCCTCTCCCTCTCCCTCTCCCTCTCTCTGCTCCTTCCTGGCTCATGCGTGCTCTCTCTCAAAATAAATAAACATGTTTGTTTTTTTTTAAAGTTGCTGTCAATAATAAGTGTGCTACTGGATCTTTATGTAAAATACTAAAGAGAAACTTGATAGACATAAATTCCACAAAAATAAAACCTACATGAAAAAAATTATAAAACTTTACTGAGGGCCAAAAAGAAAGATCTCATTGAAAATGAAGAGACATCACTACCTGTATGTGGGAAGACATTTTACTATCCTAAAATTTGAAAGACTGATTTTATCATTGTACTTCATTCTGTTTTTCCACACTGAGTAAAGTACATTATTTTCCTATTTACGAATTATCTACTCTTATTTGTTTATTTATTTAGGTTGGGGGCAGGGGCAGAGAATCCCAAGCAGGCCTCATGCTGTCAGCACAGAGACCAACTCGGGGCTCTGGGGCTCTGGGGCTCTCACGACCTGAGCAGAGACCAAGTGTCTGACGCCTAATTGACCGAGCCACCCTGATGCCCCTTGAAGATGGTTTTAAGTTGGCCTTTTCATTTTGTATTTGAAGAGGTGGAGAAGGAAAGAAGGTGCGGGAGGGACTCAGGAGGGACATTTCAGACCACGGTGCCCACTGGAGTCATCTAGACCACAGCCACGTGTGCCACGCCCATGACCAATGCAATGATTCCCCACTGGTAGGTGGCCATCCATAGGGACAGAAGCCCATGGAATGGCTGTGTCCATAGGTCACCCGAACAGGCCTGGAAAATGCCAGCCTTCTACCCACGGCGTTAGTCAGGAATAGCACAGCCCCGGAGAACATGAGGAAAGCCCCTGACTAACATGAGGAAAGAGGTATATGGGAGAAGCCAGATGAGGGGGTGAGTGTGGCGGGGGTGTCTGTGTGGGGCTGGGGGTGAGAGCTGGGAGAGAGGGAAAGAGACATGAGTAGGACAGGACAGACTGGGTGGGCGACTGGGGAGGAGGGTGGGAGAGGGGGTGAGGGGACAGGTGGGGAATGAGGAAGGGGGAGATGGAGAGGGAGAGAGGAAGCAGAAGGGAGTGGGCAGCGCAGGGAGTAGCAGGGACTGTAGGTGAGGTGGGTGTGTGAGAAAGGGGAGGTGGGAGTGTGGAAGGGGGGAGGGGAAGAATGGATAGGCAGACGAGGGGCAAGGGTGTTGGAGCACAAGGCGTGAGGTGGGCAGGTGCCTTAGAGGCCTCAGGAAGATCCCGGTGCTCAGTGGTGGGGGACAGGGTAGGTGAGCCAGGCAGATGCAGGTACAAGACCCACCACTCTGGCTCAGAAGGGCTGCGGGCCCTACAAACTCAGCACCCTGTCATGGACAGGACGTTGCTGCTGGGACAGAGGAACAGGCCTTCCAACCACCCAAGCTGCATGGGCTTCAAGGCAGACCAGCTGCCCAGCAGCCACCTGGACCCACAATGCTCATCAGCCAGGTTACAGTCGCAAAGAAGAGGGGGTGCTCCCACTGCAGGGCCAAACGGAGGACCAGAAGCCAGCCGATCACCCACCAGCAAGGACCAATGCCCAGGAGTAGGGTCCTCTACAAAACCTCCTGGCCCCTCCGCCTTGTAGGCACCCCACTGGGGCTGCTTCAGAGTAAAACATTGTTTCAGCACAAGTGTCTGTAAAAGTCTACACTGAAGCTAAGAAATGGGGTTCCTTCAGGTCCCTCTACACCATGATGGAGTATCAGGCTAAGTGCCGGGCCAGGTGATATATACACCCTATGTCTCATTTTCCCCATCAATAAAATGGGGAGATTATCCTCGCCTCCCTGCCAGACAGTAGCATTATCAAAGCAGGCCACTCCTCATGCTGCATTATAGCATGTGCACCAGGGGTGGGAGCAGGAAGTGGGGCGGGGGGGGGGGGGCTTTCATTACTTTGAGAGCCTGGGACAGGAATTATGTCTTTTAAATAATTAAGATGCACTGGGAATAAGGAGATCAAGGAATTAGAATAAGATTCTATCCAAAAACAAAACAAAACAAAAAGGAAGAACAGACCTAAGATCCCGATGTGGCTACGTGCAACTTATGTGGAGAACCACTGTTCGTGGCCCTTATCATTCACAGCTAGTAACCATTTCCCAAGGATTGTCACTGCCCCTGACAGTGTCAGATTAATGGGATTCTTTCATTTGACTCCAATGGAGCCATCCTAACCCTCAGTCTTCTGTTGCTGGTATAACATGGCCGTCTGCTCACATCTTTCAAAATAAATAAACGAAACTCAGATCACTTACATTACACATGTCAACAGAATTCTAAATTAGAAACAGCATGTCTGTTTTCAGAAAAACTATAAAAATGTTCAAAGATACTAACAATAAAATTCCAAGGTCTCACCACCCTAACAAAATTGTTTTCACTTTCCAAGACGTTCAGACCCTTTCTGAAAAAGACTATGATAAAGCAGTCCAAGCGTTTGCTACTGATACTTTACAGCACGTAACTTATTCTGGTTAGAAACATAGAAAGCTTAACCAGAAACTCAAAGAAACTAATGGATTAACTTGATGTTCACCCTTGCTCTTCAAAGGGGTTCCTCAGTCCACCCCCTGGGGAGCACCCACTTGCCCGCTGTCACTGCCCTTCCTGAACAAGGACAGTCCCTCCCCACAGGTCACTTTCTCACACCTACACCTGGAGACATCTTTTCTCCCAGGTGGCTCATCAACTGAAGCTATCATCTCTTTAAAGAAATTCTTTCAATTCCTCATAATGCTTTTTAAAAAGTACTACTACCTGGGGCGTCTGGGTGGCTCGATCGGTTGAGCATCAGACTTCTGCTCAGGTCATGATCTCGCAGCTCGTGAGTTCGAGCCCCGCGTCAGGCTTTGTGCTGACAGCTCGGAGCCTGGAGCCTGCTTTGGATTCTGTGCCTCCCTCTCTCTCTGCCCCTCCCCTGCTCAAGCTTTGTCTCTGTCTCTCTCAAAAATAAATAAACATTAAAAAGTACTACTACCTGCAAGGTAGTAAGAGAACATAGTATTCCAATTTTATAAGTGCATAAAAATGGAACAACAGGGTTAGGTGACTGTCTCCAAGCCAAACTATGAGCCTAACAAGAGCAAGTGAAACTACCCTTCTCTGTGGGAGGAATCACTCCTCCCACATGGATCTTTCAGGAACTCCTAAGACCCAAGACATCTGTAGAACATACAGCAAGGGGGGGGGGGGGGGAGTGAAGCAGGCATTAATGTGGATTCAAGGCACATGGAGAATCTGGAAACAGGCCCTGCCTGTTAAACATCCATTTGTCAAAGCTCTTCGACATCACAACAACCACGCTCTGGGTTTCCTGGCTTACACAGCAGTACCACACAGCAGGCCTACAACCCACCAGCACATCTACACAAGGTCCGGGATGCACACAGCAGACTGCGACATCCCGGCTAGACAGGCTGCCCCCAAACGCAAAACTGATTCCACGTGACCCTGCCCTAATGCTTGAAAATTCAGGGTATGTTCACCAAAATCTCTTATCTTCTTGCGCCGTATGAATTTTGATCAAATGTTAACTCGTCTCACTGAATAAAGATTATGCTGGGGACAGACTTCAAATGCTGCCTTTAAGGGCCTGAAGGACTCCTGCTCCTTGCACCCTATCTCCTCCTCCAATGCCATGGTCATGCTGGCATCTTTGCCTTCAACCCTACCGTCCAAATCTTATCCCTCTAAGTAGCAACCCCTGGGCCTTGAGGGCATCTCCATTCCTTCATAGTCCCTGGTCTCATTTCTCTCAAGGAATACCTTGACCAGTTTCTTAAGAACAATGTGGGGAAAATAGAACTGTTGGAAACCAAGATTCCCAGGTCCAATCTGTTTGTGCCGTCAGAACACCTCTGACACCAAATGTGTGGATTTTTTTTTCCTCCACATTAACAACCTATTCTCCAACTCTCTGGACACTAACTGTATGGGTGTCCAACAATTCCAATTCATTCTGACACTAACAATCTAGAATTAGGACAGACCCCAGTTAGGGTCTCAATCCCACAAGACTGCCCCCACTTCAGATGGCAATCACAAGTCCCTATCCTGATGAAGTGGCTATAAAGCAAGGGCTCCTATGACCCCATACCTGGGTTTGATCATTTGCTAGAATGGCTCCCAGAATTCAGGAAAACAGTTTACTTACGTGCACTGGTTCATTATAAAGGATACAACCCAGAAACAGCCACGTGAAAGAGATGTACACGGCAAGGCAGGGTGATGGGACTGGAGCTCCCACAGCCTTCCAGTACCTCCTTGCATTCAACAACCGGGGAGTTCAACAAATCCCACTGTTCAAATTTTTGTAGCGCTCTATCTCCAGCACCCCATTCTCTTCCCGGAGGACGCTGGGTGGGGCCGGAGTGCCAACCCTCTAAGCACATGGCCGGTCCTTCTCATGACTGGCCCACCAAGGCTACCTAGGGACCCACCCTAAGTCACCTCGTTGGCATCAACTCAGGTGGGATCAAAGAGAGGCTCTCATGAATAACAAAAAACACTCCCATCGCTCAGGAAATCTCAAGGGTTTTAGGAGCTTTGTGCCAAGAATAGGAGACAAAGACCAAATATACTTTCCCCCCTACCACACCAGGCATGAGAAAATAGTCGCCATTCACTTCACAGAGGACAGTTAACATATATAGAGAGAGATCTTGAGAGATGAGTGGAAAAGAAGGATGCCTGGCTGGCTCAGTCAGGGGAGGATGAGACTCTTGATCTCAGGGTCATGAGTTCAAGCCCCATGTTGGGTGTGAAGCCTACATAAATAAATAAGCGCAAAAGAGAACCAACAACTCAATAGAAAAATGAGCAAACCCATAAACAGTTCTCAGAAATACATTTATATATATATATATATATATAAATATAAATAGTCCTTAAACATTTCAAAAGCAGCTTCATGACACAATGAAAGAAATGCAAATTAAAACAAGGAGATGCCATTTTCAGGCTGGTGACAAGTCAAACGTTTGCCAGCAGCCTCGGCTGGGGAGGCTGAGAGGAGACGGCTGCTCACAACCCCTGGTGACAGCATGCGCACATGTCTATTCACTGCAGCAGTATTTGCGACAGCAGCATTTTGGAAATAAACGCCTTCCATAGGAGACTGGTGCGTGCACACAGGAGTACTACGCAGCTGCACAACAGCACAGGGGGCGGCTGTGTGCCCCCACACGGAGCCCTTGCTCTCCAGGAAAGGGAGGCAAACAGTCTACGCAGGATACCTGCTCAGTAAAAACGGATAGCAAGGGCATGCATACACGTGGACTAAATGCTGACGTTTGTAATAAGATGGGTAAAACAAACCAGAAGTGTGCAGAAGGCTTGAGATTGCCCCCAAATCATCCAATGTTTCATGTAGTTCGACTCAGAACCATGTACATGGCTGAAATACTTTAGTAAAAAGAAGAAAGTTGGTCGCAAACCAAAGCACGACCCTAACTTGTTTCAGCATTTAAAAAAAAAATGATCACAAGTAGCTTCTGAACACAATACTCTAACTGCACATCCTCAGTAGGACATATTCTGAGGACAAAAAGAACTCCAAAGAAATCCTGAATTTCGCCAAGTTTGTTACTGGTAGTGGTACTGACGTAGCAATTCTGAAACTGTTCTGTCTGTATGGTAGTGGAGAGCTGATGACTTTTTTACTGATGCTAGAAATGAGATTTTCACAGTGGGAAAAAGGAGACCGCAATATGGAATGGGGGAAGGTAAGGAAGATAAAGTGTGCATGCTTCCCGGCTCCGTTCCCTACAAGCCCTGGGAGCAAGGACACCTCAATGGCAATATGCACAACCAGGGCCCAGGCTCTGATTCCTAAACAATATTCTCCAGTGAGAGAAAGCAGGGATCCTTGGAGAAATGGCTAATTCCAGGACTGAGGCAGGGAAAGATGAGCCCAGAACATCTGGAGATCAAGGTAGTGCTCAAAGACTCTGAGTCCACAGTGGTATTTTTTTTAAACAGGAGCGGTGAACTGATTGGTGACCCCCCAAAATATGTCCACATTCTAATCCCTAGAACCTTGACTATGACCTTACTTGGAAAAGGATGCTTTGCAGGTGTAATTAAGGATCTTGAGACCAAAAGATGACCCTAGATTATTCAGTTGGGCCCTAAATCCAGCACCATGTGTCCTCATAGGGGACCCAGGGGAGATGTGACAGCAAGAGGCGGCAACGTGACCACCCACAGAGGAAGATGGTAGGGATGCATCCACACGCCAAAACATCTGCAGCCTCAACGGAGACTTCGGAGGGAGAGGAGCCTTGTCAGCACCTCAATTTCAGACATCTGGCCTCTGAACGGTAAGAGAATAAATTTCTCTTGTTTGAAAACCACCTTGTTTGTGGCAACATTACAACAGGCACAGGAAATTACTACAGAAAGTGAGAGAAGATAGAGGGAGGCAAGTTCTTTTCAGAAGAATGCAAGTTAATAAACTCAAGAAAAGCAGGGGCGCCTGGGTGGCTCAGTCAGTTAAGCATCCGACTCTGGCTCAGGTCAGATCTAACGGTTCGTGGGTTAGAGCCTTGCATCGAGCCTCGCATCGGGCTTCTGCTCGGAGCCCGGAGCCTGCTTCAGATTCTGTGTATGTCTCTCTTTCTCTGCCCCTCCCCCGCTTGCGTGCGCGCACGCACGCTCTCTCTCTCTCTCTCTCTCTCTCTCAAAAATAAACATTAAAAAATAAAATAAAAAATAAATAAAAAATAAAATAAAAATAAACTCAAGAAAAGCAGCATTTTGGATTTCCCAGTGTGAAAACTGATCTAGGCGAGGACTGCCAATGGGCACTGAATGCACTCGCTGGACGAGAAGCCACTCTGTCTCTGAGAACCACCTCTGGGACTTTGTACCAGGAAAAGGCACCTTGCACCTTTAATATGAAGTGCGGCGATGGCCAACTCTTCCAGGCATCAAACGTGTCATCAACAGTGGGGCAACCCTGATAGAAGGCAAATCATCAAGCACGATTATAAAAATGTTCAGCTGACTTTAATTATAAGGAAGCAATCAGACAAATCACATCGCAGAATGTGAGATGTTTTACAGGACAACTGGCCTGGGCTTTTTTTTAAAGGTACATGTTATTAAAAAAAAAACAAAAAATTTAGAGACGGAACAGGCAAAAGCAACATATAAACCTTAACTGATCCTAGAGTTTAAAAAAAAAAAAGGTGGGGGAGGGTGGGGAGCACCTGGGTGGCTCAGTCTGTTAAGCATCCAACTTCAGCTCAGGTCATGACCTCATGGTTCGTGAGTTCCAGCCCCACATTGGGCTCTGTGCTGACAGCTCAGAGCCTGGAGCCTGCTTCCGATTCTGTGTCTCCCTCTCTCTCCGCCTCCCCCCATCAAAAATGAATAAACATTAAGATTTTTTTTTTTAAAGGCTATCAAAGACATTGATGGTACAACTGGGGGAAACTCAAACATGGACTGTCCACTAGACAGTATTATTTATGTTAATTTTTAGAGCGTGTAATGGTGATATTATACAGAAGATGCCTTTAGTCCTAGGAGATCTACGTGAAAGTATTTAAAGGTGGGGTAACTTTCAAATATTTCAACACAAAGATGTACACGTTAAAACAGAGAAAAAGAACAAATGTGGAAACAAAGAACAGCTGGTAAATCTAGGCAGAGGAGTATTTGCCTGTTTGCTGAATTAGTCTTTCATTAGGAATAAGAGAAAACAGGTGTGTAAATTATTAAACTAAGATGCTGAGGGCTCAAAACAACTTTGAGGTGCCCCTCCCAACCCCCAAGGAATGGATTCCCAGGGTCTCAAGGATCCTGGGAACCTGCACTTCACAAGCGCTGGCTGATCCTCATGCTCAGGTAAGTCTGGAACCAGCACCTGTACTATTTGCTTTGTCTTCCCCCCCCCCCTTTCCTCCCTGGAGGCAGCTGGCATCAGGATGCTGTCTAACTCTCTGTGTCTCCCTGGCAGCAGGCCGGTGGATGTTTACCGAATGAATTCGAGGGACAGTCCCTAGTCACGCGGGGCTGATCAGATTAAGGGCAAAGCTGTTCTAACGAAAGCCCGAATCCGACAAGTTTGCAGTCTGTTTCCATAAATGCAATGCAAACACACATAAACCGCGCTTTTATATGGTTTTCAGTGTTTCATTTCGTAGCGTTTCTCTTCAGTGGGGTGCAAGCGACAGGACTGAAGGGTGCCACGGCTACAGTGTCATTACCACAAGATCCCTGATATGCCAAAACTTAAATGAGGATGACAGGGTATCACAACTCTAGATTTCACGAGCTGAGGGTGAAAGTAATGGCTCCTGAAATCACTACAGCAGAAAGGAGACTTCTTTTTCATTCTTGTTTAAGGTCTGGGCCTGGGGGGGTGGGAAAAGGGGAACACAATGCAGCTAGAAGGCATGAGGAGGATGAGGCAAAGTCAAGAGAATACCTGGGACAGACAGTGGGGAGGCCCAGCCGCACCCGGCAGAGTCAGGAATGGTCTTGCCTTGTGCATCTGGAAATGGGGTGACAAGTCCACCGAGACAGGAGTTCTGGCTTTCAAATGTGTGCAAACAGCAGCATGACTGGCAGCTGTACTCCCCACCCGGCAGCAGATGGGCAGTCCATTCTCTGGAAGGGGGTCTCAGACTGGGGAGCCCCAGGTCCACCTGGGACGATGATCACGGTACCGCTCAGACCTGAAGTCCTGTCCCCACGGGGGCTCCAGGATGCGGGCAGCCAGGCCTCCTCGTCCAGCAGACAGCTGGCAGAGCCTGGGCACCAGGGCTCAGAGGACAGACCTACAGCACTCTCTCAAATAGGAGTGGACAACCTAGGGCCACCAGAAGGCCAACGAAAGCCTCCAAGAAGAAAAGTGGGAAGGGACTAGGAGGGAAGAGATTCTTTAGTGAGAATGAAAAATAAAACTACCATGAAAAGAATACAGCCATGCAATAAAGGCCACTGCTTTTGTTTGTTTCTGGTTTTTTTTAATCCAGAGAAAAAAGAACTCATTAATGAAAAATGATAGCAAAAATAAATTTTTAAAAAAATCATTAGAAGCTTTAAAATGTAAAGTAGGGGCACCTGGGTGGCTCAGTCGGTTAAGCAACCAACCGTGGCTCAGGTCATGATCTCATGGTCAGTGAGTTCGAGCCCTGTGTCTGTGCTGACAGCTCGGAGCCTGGAGTCTGCTTCGGATCCTGTGTCTCCCTCTCTCTGCCCTTCCCCCACTCATGCTCGCTCTCTCAAAAATAAATATTAAAAAAAATTTTTTTTAAATATATAAAGCAGAAGTTTCTAGAAAGTAGAGCAAAACTTTTAAAGAGTGGACAGGCCGCCTGGGTGGCTCAGTTGGTTAAGTATCCGACTCTTGGTTTCAGTCATGATCTCACAGTTCATGAGTTGGAGCCCTGCATCAGGCTCTGCACTGTCAATGCAGAGCCTGCTTGGGATTCTCTCTCTCCCTCTCTCTCTGCCCCTCCTCCACTTGTACTCTCTCTCTCTCTCAAAATAAGTAAACTTAAAAAAAAATTTTTTTTAAGGAGAGAAAATAGGAAATAAAAGGACTAGAGCAGGTAATACTACATCAGCGTAATAAGATTCAGAGAGAGAAAACAGAGAATGAGGAGGTGAAACAAAGAATAATTTAAGAAAATCCCAGAACTGAAAAGTAAGAGTTTCTTGGGTTGCAAGGACACAGAGGACCCAGTGCATGGGGCACAGGTGCTATGTGCACCTCCCACATCAGGGGACAGGTGCGTCAGGGCAGGCTCTGCTGAGCTGCAGCAATGAGCGAGCCCAGACCCTATGAGGCTTAAAAACGAAGATGTATTATTCAAGTTTGTGTCACTCTAAGGAAGGGGTGGGGGTAGGAGGGTGGGGGTAGGCTCTTCACTGAGCACCATCACCTTGAATGATGTCAGTTATCAACCCAGAGGGGAGGAAACATGTTTACAACTAATCGCTGGGCCCAGAACTGAAGCAGGGGACCCCCCTCGGCTCCTGGGCATGCTGACTGCGTGAGGCCACCAAGCTCTGGGAGAGAGGAAAGGCCAGGCAGCAGACAGCTGAAAACGTGTGGTCTACGATGACCCTTGTGAGCAAAAAGAAGATCCTGACACCTTCCAGAAAGAACACACAAGCCCCACAAAAGGCACTGACCTGACACAACTGGTCTACGGTAGAAGCCAGAAAGTAATGCAATAATCCCTGAAGAGTTCTGAAGGAATCTTCGTCTAGAATTCTACATCATCAATCTACCAATTAAACGTGAAGACAAGACATTTATCACATGTCTCAAAATTCTCCTCCAATGCACATTCAAGTGAAATAAGTGCGAAATAAGCAAGAGGAAGTCAGGGAATAAGACATCTGTAATGGGCAGAGCAGGTCTGAAGGCTGTGGGGGCCATTCTTCAGGAAGGTGCCCCATCAAGAGGTCCTGATGCTTCTGAACATCTTAGGGCAACTGACAAAACATGTGGAATTGAATCAGAAATAGTAGACAGAGAGGGGAAAAAAAAAAGAAAGAAAGAAAGAAAAAGAAAAAGCCATTTATTAGCTCCAGCGAAAACAAAAGTCATGCACAACACAGCTCACTAACAAGAAGAACAGCATTTAGTCATACACATATACACTAAATGCTGATCTCAAAATTACACCACATCTACATGGGGGATGGTGAACACAGGGGAAGCAGGGAGGTAAGAAAATAATCATCTTGCAAAGGATAAAGTCACTAGGTAATACCTACAAATGAAAAATCAACAAGCATATGTTTCTATGGCACAAAGATAAACACCAAAAACAATCAGCTAAGGGAAGTGCTTGCCTCCCGGCAGGGGAAAATAGTGGCAGGGACTCTGTTTTGCCTAACAAACCCTGAAGACTCTATTTGACTTTTCAAACTATGTGCATGTTAAAGAAACACTAAAGGTAATTCCAGCTGAGCCTCTACCTGGGGAGCTACCTACCTAGTAGGTTGGCAAGATTTTCAATCAGACCTCTGAGCTCTTCAGTACTCCATGGGCTGAAACGCTGAAGATAGAAGCCCTGTTCTCAAGGACTGGGAATTTTACTGAGAAGAAAACACACGCATGGGAAAGACCTTTAGTGCAGAGCAAGGTGTCATGGGCTGACTCCCCTAGGCATGGTCCAGAAGAGTTCAGATGCACGAAGGGAGACTCCGGCCCAAGTAGGCAAAAAAACAGCCCTTTGAGAAAGATCCAAGTGCAATGAGAAAGACTGGCAGAACTTGAGAGAGGAGCAGACAGTGCACTTCCAGAAAGGGAACTGGCTAGCTGTGAGGCTGTGTTAAGTGGGAGTATGGACAGTTTTTTCAAAGAGATTTCACTCTTAACAGGGAGGGCAAGATTGTCGGTAAGACTCCCTGCTGACTTACATTCTCAGTATCCTTGGACACCACCTATCAGGAGCCCCGTAACGTTTTTCCGGCCGTGTCTCAGATGTACCATCCCTGCTCATTAGTAACACTGCTCCACCCTGTTCTTGAGCCCCTCATAACTAAAATCAGATTTTATAAGCTGGCACCAGGCCTCTCCCAAGCCGGCCAGCTCTTGGCCCCTGTCTGGTCAGCCTCATCACTGTACCATTTTCACGCTCCAAAAACACTATCTTTCTTTGCATTCCTACAGCCCTTGGCTGCCACAGGACCTCTGCACATGCTGGTCCTCCTGGAACACATTCCCCCCTAAGCCTCCCTATTCTACACATCATTCAATTCTCAGCTCAAGCCTCAATTCTCACAGAAACAAATGTTCCTGATCACCCTAATTCAGGAGTCCCATGCAGGATCTCTCATGCATTCCTTTCCTTTATACCAGTTTGTAATTCAGCCCTCATCGAGGCGGTTATCTCATTCTTGGCCACCTTACCTTCTAGACCAGTGGTCCCCTGACCATAGCAACAACTTCCCAGGTGACGCTATTACAAATACACAACCCAGACCTACTCAATCAAAACCCTGAGGTGGGAGGCAAAAATCTGTGTTTTGAAAACCCTCCAGGTGATTCTGATATATTCCCCAGTTTGAGAACCACTGCTCTAGGCACCAAGATGGCACTTCCTCAGTGTCCCCCAGCACCATTCACAGTAACAGACAAGGGAAAAGACTTGGCAGGATTTCCTGGTTGAATGAATGCTGAAAAACTTCCCAGGGCTCCCTAAATCTCCCTTTATTAATTCTAATCACGATGGAGCACCTGGGTGCCTCAGTTGGTTGAGCGTCTGACTTCAGCTCAGGTCATGATCTAATGGTTCATGAGGTCCAGCCCTGCATGGGGCTCTGTGCTGACAGCTCCAGCTCAGAGCCTGGAGCCTGCTTCAGATTCTGTCTCTCCTTCTCTCTCTGCCCCTCCCCCACTCACATTCTGGCTCTCTCTCTCTCAAAAATAAAACATCAAAAAAAATTTAATTCTAAACACCTCTGTCCAACCTAGATCAACACTGAACCGTCTGCAGACCTGGGTTCTACCCCCAGCTCCCTGGCCTTTCTAGGTTCAAAACTTGGCTCTCTATAGCTTGTCATCTGTATAATCATCCATAAATGTTCCTAATTCCTCTTGGTCTAAATTTTCCCACCTCTAAAATGGGAATGACCATAGTATTTCCCAAGATTGTTGAGATAATTAAATAAGCCAATGAGACTCATGCCTGCACACATATGTAAACACTCAGCAAATTTAGGTGCTATTATTATTTCATAACAATAATTATGCAATTTTAAGTGATCTTTCCCCTGGGTCTCAGCTTTCTTGCTCAAGATTGACCACATTCACTTAAGAGCTCTTTCTCCCTTTCAAACTACTCCCATCTAACACCCAACCCGGCATGAAACTCTGCCTAGGATCCAAAAGCCCTGCTTGAGGTTTCTCTCCTCCACCTCCTGGAACAGCTGGGCTATGCTGGACAATCTGGGTCTTAATAACACATGTCCTCCTAGAGCTCAACTGAAGTCACTTTCCCAAGTCCCCTCTCATCTCGGGAACCAGATCTTGGTAATTCAACCAGTTAGCAGGTTGTTTCATTTAAGAGCATGTCTGTGCGGTCACTAGGATTCAAAGGGAGCTTACACTGTAAGCTATTTCTAGTCCAACTGCGGTCTTTGGTAAAGTATTAATAGCAACAATTATAATATATGCTCATCGAAAAGATCTTAACATAAAAGGGGGGTGGGGGTTTCTGCCTCTTAGAAAACACAGGGTCCACCACCTGCCTGCGAAGTGCCCCTCCTGCCCTGTCTCAGGCAGAGGCCGGGAGTCAGGATAGACACGAGGACCTTACATAGCAAAGCACCGCCCCGGGTCTCCGGGAGCTGCGCCTCCCCACTGGGCCGATCCGCCGCGCCCCGGGGACCCTGCGCGCCCGGACATCTGGGCGCGGCCAAGGGCCGGCGGGGATCAGCAACACTTGGCTCCCCAATAGTTAAATGCTGAGTAATTTTCCTGCGGAGCAAACAGTCGGAGCGGGGGCTCTGCCAACGGCAACAGTATTTTTATCCTACTTAACCAACACGGCGGCGCGGCCACGACTGTCCCCAGGGTGTCCCCGCGCGGCACGCTCGGGAATCGCCTGCCGGACCCTCGCCGGCTGTCGGGACGACGTGGACGGGAGTCCCACGCGTCGGGGCGGGGGGACTGGGACACCGGGCTGGGGCCTCGGCTGGCGCCTCGGCCGTGCCGGGCCCGGCAGTCCCAGAGCTCCGGGGCAAGGACCCTCCGCCGGACCGCCAGGTCTCCGCGCCGGGGCCTAAGCGCTCGAGGGTTTGCGCCCAAGTTGGCCAGCTGCTTTGCCGCAAGAGCGGAGAAGGGGAAACGGGTCCTCGCAGCCCCCGAAAAGGAGTGAAAGCAGGGAGCTTAGGTCCCGCCGGTACGCGGCGGGAGACCGGGCAGCAGGGCCACCCTGCCCACAGCCCCCCGACCCCCGGCCCCGCTGCCGCGGCGTCCGGGAATGAATGGGGCTCCCCGCCGGCCGCGGGCGCGAACTCACAGGCTACGTAGGCGAGCAGCGCGATGCCCAACAGCAGCTTCATCCTCCTGCGGTTGACGGCAGACACGAGGCGCAACAGCGCCTTGCTCACCATACCCGGGAGCCGCGCCGGTCCAGGGCCCTTGCCGCGCGGGGGCCCGCCTGCTGCACAATGCGCGGCGGCGGGGACGGCGGCGGCGGCGGCGGCGGCGGCGGCGGCAGCAGCGGCGGCGGCCGGGGAGAGCCCCGCCTCCTGCCTCCGGCCCGCGCGGTCCCGCCCCCGCGTGCCGGGTTTCCTGCTGGCGGGGCCACCGCGCATGCGCCACTCCGCCCTCGCCCCGCCTCCTCCCTCGCCCTCCCAACAGGCAGCCCCTCCGCCTGCTCTCCCCGCAGGCGCAATTGCGCCTCTGCTCAGTTTTCGAAGAATGTGGCCGCGAGCCGAAGGCGGGGCGGGCGCGGCGCATGCGCGTACCGGCGTGTTTTCCCCCTGCCGGAGTGCTGCTGGCGCGCTGTACCGAAGAGGTACGTCCCCGACCCGAGGGCGGGACCGCGGTCGCCAGTTTCCGAACCCGGCCCAGGGGGTGGCACGCTGTGGGCATTCATATGTGGCGATCAAAAGAAATATTTATGCTAAATTTGGCCATGTCTTTGAAGTTCTTTGAACGCCTCTTTCAGAAAGTTGACTAATTCTGTGGACTGTTGTGTTGACTTCGTTAGGAGCAGCAGCGAAAATTATTAATCCTCTAAACACTGCTAAAGTGAAAACCCGATGCCTTTTTTCTCTGCTGTGATCGACTGGGATGTCTTTCTTCTTAAAATATTTTGTTATTATTGTGAAAACGTAATGCTGGTGATATAGAATTAGGACAAACCGGGAAAAGGAAAGGGTGAAGCCGAGCTTTGTCTCTGCCTAGAGAAAAACGTGTCATCACATGTGTTTCATTCCAAGCTTTTTGTTGAGTGCATATACTGTAAAGTAGTTATGGAAGTGAATTGCGGTGGTGTACCGATTGCGTGTGTGGTGGCTGAATGTATTTATTCCGTAGGCATTTATTGAATGCCTGCTGCAAACAAGGAGGTGTGTCAGACATGGACACCAGAAGCTCGTCATCGGAGCCACAGAAAGCTGGTCCCAGTAGAAAAGAAAAGATGGTACACATAGGTCTGTGATGCCTAGTCAAGTGAGACCCCAGAAAATGTTGGGGTACTGGCTAAAAGTGCTGATCAGCCACAGACAGAAGTCAGAGGAGCCAGCAGCATCCGTGGAGTGCCAGGCCATTTTGCCAAAATCAAACACTTTGTGTTAGCTTTATTAGAAACCTCCAAGAAAAATAAACAAGTAGCAATAAATCAAAGCAGCAATATGTTACAACCTTAAACTACACAGCCCAAATGCTGTGATTGTATGATTCTAAATACAACCTCCCCCCAAACCTGGTCTCCCCAGTAACTTGCTGAGAATCACTGAATGGGAGGAAACATGCTGAGGGGTTTTGCCCTAGGAAGAGCCACCCTCCAATCATGCCGCCCACAAACGGAGTGGCCTACTTTCAAGAAGCCCCATCCCAGTCTCTGAAGTATCAAAGGAGGCTGCCAAGTGACATTTCCTTCGCTTCCTTTGGAGGCAGAGGCAGCCCTGCCTTGGGAGCCAGAAGCCTAGGTTCCCACAGTGGCAGGGCTTCCAGAGCCCAGCTGTGAGCCTGAAACAAACCACTTTTTGCCTGTGAGGCTTAGTTTACCTCTCATTAACATTTTGGGTTTGGGTTAGTTCTATACTTGTTGCACAAAAGTGCCTAGAGCAGGTAGAGCTTTGGGCTTTTCTGATTCTAATATTTTTAGATTAAAGGTGAGGAGCAGAGACGTGAGAAAAGATTTTTGTTGACACTTGTCCTACTGGGAAAATCAGATTGAAGCTGTAAGCAGATTTCAAGCATATTCGGTTATCGGCAGGATGTCGTTGATAGGTATCTATCAATTCAGACGGGACAGAAATTGTGAAATACATGCTATTTCTGTACAACAGTGTGTAATTGCATTCCTAGTCGAGCGTCTCTTCTGCCACCACGCACCAATGCCAGTGCTCCATTGCTCCTGCCCCACTGGAGTAAATACATGGAAATGCCATCAGCAGCTATAGGTAAAATTCTGCTGCTGTCGTTATTACCACCAAGAAGGCTGTTAGTGGCCCAGGATCCCGATTTCCAGCTCCACCAAAGCCAGAATTGGGGTGTAGGCAGTAGTACACGTTGTGCCCAGTGGAGGTGGGAAGGCACAGGGGGAAGGGGATGCCAAAGAGGCCCTCCAAGCTCATCAGGGAAACCGCAGGCTTAGGTCTGTCCTTACCTGTGCTCCTCTTCTCTGTTTTCTCTGGTCTTTTTCCAACTGGCTCACCTCCACTTCCTCCAACAGGTCCGGGCTCACGTCCCCAACCCCTACCCCGTCCTTGCTATCAGTTACTTCATTCTTTCAATGGATATGTTAACAAGAATATTTTTGAGCAATTACTAGTTACAAGGGGTGATTAAAAACTGAATCATAATATGGCTCTTCTCCTAGAGTGCTAAAAATCCTAAGAAGGGTAGGAAACTGCACTTATTAAAGCTTCTACCACGTGCCAGGGACTGTTACGCGGGATGTTTTGACATGTTGCCTCATGTAATTTTTTTTTAAGTGTCTGTTTATTTTTGAGAGAGAGAGAAACGGTGTGTGCATGCACCACTGGTGGAGGAGCAGAGAGAGAGAGACAGAGAGAGAGAGAGCGAGAGAGAAAGTGAGAGAGAGCGAATTCCAAGCAGGCTCTGTGCTGTCAGCACAGAGCCCACCATGGGGCTTGAACTCATGAACTCTGAGATCATGACCTGAGCTGAAATCAAGAGTCAGAGACTCAACCGGCTGAGCCAACCAGGCACTCTGTTTCTTTTAACAGCTCTGCGGTATAGGGTCGCTGCTGCTGCTGCTGTGTTTAACAGAGGAGGGACTGAAACCCCCGGGGCTGGGATTTTAGCTCATGCCTTTGCGCTACTTAAGGATGCTTTTCTGCAGGAGGGTGAAGAGGTGTGCAGAAACAACTGTAATTCATGGTAGAAAGCAGTGAGTGCTGTGGGACAGACTCCATGGATGGCTAAGGAATTTCACAAGACAGAGACACTGCTTCCGGGTACTGTGGTACACGCTCACCAAAGCGGAGTGGCCGCACCTCCAGTGGGAGCGTTTATACCATGGAAATGAGCAGTTGCTCTGAGTCAGGGCTTCTTCTTTTTCTTTTTCTTTTTTTTTCCTTTTAACCCACACACTTCGGCTTCCAGGTGAGAATAGTGAGAGGAACATTTGGCAGAACAGGAGCTATGTGAGCAGAATTTGAAAGCATGGGGAAGATTTTTACTCACACACGTTGGGCAGGGGGTACCCTCAGGAAATAGCCAGGGCGGGGACACTGGGGAAGGAAAGGATACCATAGGGCGTAGTGGGGATGCTTGTTTGGCTGGAGGAGCAGGGATTGCGAGGAGAAGGTATACATGTTGGAAAGGAAAGATTCTGGAAGGCCTTGAGGGTTGGTACAAACCAAGAGTCAGTCCGGTCCTGGTCAAGGGTCACTTTCTTTGCTAGCTACTTACCAGTTGCCTCAGTCTCCATCTGTGCTTGTTCTGCTGGGGCTGGGAGTCCATGCACTGCATAATCCAGCTGCTGGTAGGTCCTGCCAGTGGGAGGCCCCAGCGGGACAAAGAGACATCTGCTTCTGGCTCTTCCAATGTGGCCATGGCTAGCGGTTGCCGGACGTTGCTAGCATTTGCTAGCGAAGGTGGGTGATTCCGGACCCCAGCCGTCCCGAGCCAGGCAACATCTTGTCAGAGAATCAAGGCCTCTCTTCTGGGCTGCTCCAGGGCTGACCACCCGTGGGTATTCACTGCTTCTCATCTCTGGGTATCGCTCCATTCTTTCTTGTTCTTTCAGAATTCCTCTCCTTTGTCTTCTTAGGCCTTCCAACAGCTTTGTAACCGATCTCCTGCATTAAAGTCCTTATGTTTGAAATACTTACAGTAGTTTTCCTGACTAGACCTTGGCTGATACATCTTCTGGTAAGGTATTTGAGAAAGAAGAGTCTCAGCTTTACTCTGGAGTTGCCTGTCATGAAGCTTCTCCTCCATGCCACTCCAGCTGTGTTACAGGTCACTGCTGTTTTCCTTCACTGGAGTCCCTCCGTAAAGGACATTACGTCCATGGGTCTCAGAAGAGGGACAAATGGGAGGTAGGTCTCTGTACTCAATCTCTTTGTTTCCTGCCCCAGTGTCACATCAGAATGAATGAGTGTACTGTACCTTCCATCAGGCTTGGGGACACAGGAGGGTTTAATATGCCAGCCACCTAAGTAGTCTGAAATTGTATATCTAACATTCCCATTCCTATGAGTCTGTAAAAAAATTTTTTTAATGTTTATTCATTTTTGAGAGGCGGAGAGAGTGTGAGCGGGGGAGGGATAGAGAGAGAGGGAGACACAGAATCTGAAGCAGGCTCCAGGCTCTGAGCTGTCAGCACAGAGCCCAACGCAGGGCTCGAACCCATGAACCATGAGATCATGACCTGAGCCGAAGTCAGCTGCTCAACCAACTAAGCCACCCAGGGCCCCCCCCCCGCGATGAGTCTTTTTTTTTTAAGTATATTTATTTATTTTGAGAGAGAGAGAGAGCACAGGCAGGGGAGGTCCAGAGAGAAGGAGAGACAGAATCCCAAGCAGGCTATGCACCATCAGCACAGAGCCCAACGCGGGGCTCAAACTCATGAACTGTGAGATCACGACCTGAGCCAGTATCAAGAGTCAGATAGGCCTAACCAACTATGCCACTCAGACCCACCATGAGTCTTCTTTAAAAAATAGACTTTATTTTTTATAACAGCTTTAGACTTAAAAAAAAAAAAAAAAAGAACAGCTGTAGACTTGCAGAAAAATTGAGAAGATGATACAGAAAGTCCCCACGCACCCATTTCCCCCTGTTGTTGATATCTTGAATTCCCATAGGATTTACGTCCCTTCACGTCAGGGCTTCATACTGTCAACATGATTGTGACTGCTGACGTTGGCCTTGACCGCCAGGCTTAGGTGTGTTTTTCTGGTTTCTCTACTCTGTAGCTACTCTTTGTCCCCTTTCCATTCTGTCCTCTTTGCAAGAAAGCCATTCTGCACAGCTCGCACATACAAAGCGGGGAGTCACAAGTCACCTCCTCGAGGATGTAGTATGTATATGAATTATCTGGAACTCTTCCTGAAGGGACTTTTGTCTCTTCTACCCCATTCATAGACATCCAGTCATTTAATTATCCAATCCATCCTCCATGGGACTCGTGGCTGTTGATTTTGTACTTGGAGTTATAATGCCATACTGCTTTGTTTGTTTCATTGCTCAAATTGTCCCGGCTTGGGTCACTAGAAGCTCTTTGAATTGGCTCCTCTGCACCTTTGATATACTCTCTTCATTGTAGTTACTTTGCCTTTGTTGGTTTAGTTTCCTGGGGCTACAAGTGCTCCAGGTTCATCTTGTATACTTCCTGCCCCAGCCCCAGAATCAGCTACTTCTCCAAAGAGTCCTCGTTCCTTTTATTGGAGAATGATACTGGAAACCACCATCTGGGTGCTGGATGTGCTAGTACAGGAGTGTTGTTGTTTCTGGGCTTTCCTAGATGACAAAGCAAAGAACTGTGTGTGTGTTCACATACACGTGGCGGTAAGCACTTCTGCAGGTAACAGTGTGTGTCAAGCTGAGCATGCGTTCATCCTGATGTCCCCAACTCCGATCCATTGCCGCGTGGATCCTTCTACCCTCCTCCCTTACTTGGCTGCAACTTCCCACTCCATCAGTGAGAAACCTGGCCCCTGCCATCCACCATCCATTCGCTTCATTGTCTGATTCCAGTGCTCACGTACAGCAGCGTCACCCAAGAGTTCTTTGACTACTGCATCCCTGGGGATGGCCGTCTGTGCAGTCCTCCACCCCGTTCTCCCTATACACACACACACACACACACACACACACACACACACACCGGCGCACGCATGTGCCCCTTTCCCCTCCTCTCTCCTCTGCCCACTGCCACCTCCAGGCCCCCTGTCCCACCCCAACCCTGGAATTTCTATGCTGGGTGGTTTGTTTCCCCTGGGTTAGTCCATACCCTGCTGGCCTCCCCTTTTTATCTTTCTAAGCAAACACAGTTCCCTTTCTAAGAAATACTTTGGTGTCACCCTTAAAATACCTTCTTTTTTTTTTTAAAGTTTATTTTGAGAGAGGGTGTGTGTGAGCAGGGGAGGGGCAGAGAGAGAGGGAGAGAGAATCGTAAGCAGGCCCCACACTGTCAGCACGGAGCCTGATGTAGGACTCGAACTCACAAACTGAGATCATGACCTGAGCCAAAATCAAGACTCAGACACTTAACCGACTGCACCACCCAGGTGCCATGAAAATATCTTCTTAAGCTCGATCAGACTCCGGGTCTGGTCTGTGGCCTATAGACAGTGAGTGTGCTGGGCCGGCCCTGAGCAGCAGCTCCCGTCGTCAGGCTGGTCTCCTGGTGTCACGGGAGAGGCACCTGGCATGGACGGCTGACACGACAGCCCAGGTGGACAGGAGCAGGAACACACTAGCAGTCATGGTGGAAAGGGCATGGGGTCAAATTTGAGGGTTATTTCAAAAGTAGAACAGTGGAAGTTCTAGTTGATTGCAGAGGTCAAAGGGGAGAAAAATTAATCACATAAGACTCTGATGTCACATGCTGGGGTGACAGGTCTTCCTGAGGTGTTACTCAATGAAGACTGAAAGCATTTTTCCTCCAGGGGTTTGCATTTTAATGAGACTCCTGGTCTTGAATTCAGAATTGGCAAAGAGGTTTCAAATGCATGCCAATTGCAGCAGCAATGTTGCGGTTGCCCGAAGCAGGAGTTAGGAAGGGCTCCTGCATCCAGACGTGGCAGGAAACGTGCTGTGATGTTAGTGACGCCTGCGTGGCTGGGGAAGAGGGGGGCAGGGTCTCCCAGGCCTTTTTTGGTTGTTGTGGTTCTATCTGCGAGCTTCCTTCTAGTTCAGGGATTTTGTGGTTAATTTTACATACTACAAACTACCATTGGAGGAGATCATTTTGAGCAAAGCCTCTGTATCGTATCCTGTAGGCATCATCCTTCCTTGTCTAGTCTAAAGACAGTCCTGTATTCCAGACTAAAATAACCAAGGAGCTGGAAGAGAGCCTGGTAACAATGAGTGCCTTAAAACTGACCTAGGACTTTGGTCAGAGCATTGTGTTACAAGGCAACAGTGAAGTAATCAGTTACCTTAGTGGGTTAGGTATTGGACAGTAAACCATGCTTTTCAGACCTTGTGATACTTTACATATTAAGGAAGAAAGCTTAAAATGAGAATTTTTAGGCACAAACAGTGGTCAGGAGAGAAAATTCTGTGTGTGCGTGTGTGCATGTGTACATGTGCACACGTGTAAGCAAACATCTGCATGGGATCTTCAGAAGCAGAGAATGCAAAATACAGCATTCTCATAGGAAGCAGAAAAAGGCTCTTCTTTCTCAATACGCCTTCCTCCTATCTGGCAGGAAGTTGTCATAGTAAATACATAAATCTATGTTTTCTATGATAGTATGCCTTTAATCAGTGTACAACCTGCACAACTGTATGTGGTATACATGGCCAGGAGTGGGGTGAGATGTAGTGACACTGCAAGAAGGGGAGAAGATAGTAAGAAAATGGCTTCCCCGTAAGCATAAGAAGCCATGGAGTTATAACAATGAGACCTGCTCTGATGGGTTTTCTGGTGCACAACTAATGATAACTTAGTAAAGCACATCAAGCAAGCAAGCACCCGAGTCATGAAAAAACATACATGAAATAGTCTGCATCTTCACATCCTCCACGTCCACTTCACTGTCTGGGCCCACAGTCACTGACAGCAGCAGGGTAAGTTGGGATGCGATGGAATGGAATTAAGTCAAGTAGGGAGGAGGTAATCAACCATGACAGCACCCTGTGCCTATAAAGTAATAAAACCCATAACACAGATGTGAAGATAATTCCCCAGACATTTTGAGGAGGTGATAATTTTGAAGGACAACATATATTTAGACATACATTTAAAAAATCAGTTACTTTATGTTTCACTTCATATGCAGCTTCCTAATTGCTTTTAAATTACCGACATCAGGGAAAAGCAGAGACCTTGTGCAGGTAGCAGATCTCTGTCATCAGGGAGTGTCAGAACCAAGGTTGAGATGGGGGGATTTTCCAGGGTTAATGGGATAACAGTGAAGTGTTTGGGCAGAACAAAACCCAGAGTGGGAAGGCAGAAAAGGCAGAAGATTCAGTACAAGTAGATATCAGTTTATTCGTTTTAAAGATAGGTAAGCCTCCTTTCATATACAGGTTCAAGGTGACCCGTGAAGCAGTGATAAAACAGCAGCTCAAGAATTGCCAAAGGACTTCCTCCCTTCATATGCTGGAAGCAACTTGTCCTGAATGCTGGGTTGGCTTAAGGGAGATTTTCACTGGAACAGAAGAACCTCGAAAGAGATATCCCCAGGTGAATTTCTAAATAAAATTAACACTACCCAGGTGTTCAACAGCAGATGAATGGGTAAACAAAATGTGATGTATACACACAATGGAATATTATTCAGCCTTGACAAGGGAGGAAATTCTGACCCGTTCTACAACTTGGGGGAAGCCAGACACAACAGGGCAAACACTAGGATTCCCCTCGTATGAGGAACCTGGAGTAGACACATTCATAGAGATGGAAGGTAGAATAGTGGTTGCCGGAAACCAAAGGAGAGAACAGACAGTTACACTGAATGGGTACAGGGTCTTTAGGACAGATGGAAAGTTCTGAGAATGGATGGTGGTCTTGTTTGCACAATAGGAATACGCTTAATGCCACCCAACTGTATGCTTACAAATGGTTAAACTGGTAAATTTCATGTGATGTGTATTTTGCACAACAAAAAAAGAGGAACACTGCTACTTTCACTGATAAAGTGATAAAGTGATTCTAACTTGATAAGAATCTGAACTTCATCAACTTGTAATTATGTAACAGATGTGTCACTCTTCTGGTTTGGTATATTCTCCCGGTACCATAAATGTATTCTTAACAATGAAAAAAAAAAGACATTAAAATACCCACCGAAGCCCTTTCAAAGATGTCCGTCAAAACCTCCCAAAGGAAATTCTTCTGAATTATTTCATCAAATAGAGGGGGTCGTTTACTCTGTGATTTGCTGAAATTAAAGCAATGCCATCCTACAAAGCAGCAAGGGCCTCGTAGAGTAGACTATAACATCTCGTATGCAATTTGCATGAACTCTCACTTAGAAGTTCAATTTCTTTGCCTCGATAACCTTTCTGAAGCTTTATAGAACTTTATAAAGGTACATGTGTCTGATTGCATTGTGGCCACTGTTGTGAGTAGTTCCCCATCAGACCCTTCTTTGACCCTCACTACAACATCCTTTCTTTGAAAAAAAAAAAAAAAAAGAGGACATCTTCCTTTGACTTACGCATGTTGTCCAAAAATAGTATGAGTCCTAGGCATTGGTGACAGCTTGTCACTCCCGAGGATTTTTTCTGATCCCCATACTCTTATGTCCCTCCTGCTGAGAAGAGGTATGTATTTGTGCATGTTAACGTGAGAAAGCATGGTAGCCTTCTTTGGCAATTTAGACTAACGTTTCATCGAACAGAGACCCCTGCATCACCCTGCCACAGGATGGCTAGTAGCCACACTGTGGGCGAGGATGGGAGGGCACAGTATTTAACATTTAAAGTCAAGTCATGATTTCAGATTCCAGTTCTGGCCCCATAACCCGAACTGGCTCTGGATATGGTACTTAGCCTCAGAGCCTCCATCTGTAAAATGGGTTGAATAACACCTTTCAGGGTTGCTCTGAGGATCGGAGACAATATATGTAAAGCCATACAGTGCCTGGCAGGGAATGGACACTCCATTAACACTGGTCACTGTTGCTTTTATCATTGCTGTCCTTGTTAGAGTGTTTGCTCCCAACGGCGGACTCTTAAAACAATAAATATGCTTTGGCAAAAAGTGTGCTTTTTCAAAACTTTGATATTAATGCTGAATTTAGAGCGTCCATAATGAGCAATAGCATTATTGGTTGATTTCAGTAAAATCCTTCACATCTGGATTTGTTAACTCTTTGAACTTTTCTGGTAATTTTCTGGAGAGAAACTTCACATTCGCAGGGACAGAAATACCATATGGAAAATGTCGTATTAAAGCCTGCTGACAATTGCCTTCACTAAGTGAAGAAAAAGGAAATGTCTATTTTTAAATGTGTTGCATCACCTTATCAGGATGATCACACACAGCAGATGTTGAAAACTACAGGTTGTGGACTTAGCAGTAGGTGCCATAAGGAAGTCAGTCACCAGGAGAAACGTCCCACGAACCCTCCTCATCCCTGCAGCAGTTTTCATCAGATTAGTGAAATGGAGCCTTCAAGTGTGGTGTTATTACTCTTACAGCTATGTCTCTCTTAGCATTTGAGAAGCAAATGTTTTTGCCCAATCTGAGGTTGCTGGCAAGTGACTGTTAGGACAGTTACAAGTGCAAATGACCAAATTCATCCTAGTCTTTCCCCTGAAGAAGGAGGCTGGAATTACTCACACAATCAAGGGAAGGACAATAGGAACTGGGGCCTTAGGGCCTAGAACTGGGAGCCCAATAAGTGTCTAACACACACACACACACACACACACACACACGGGCACACGCACATATGCACACACGCTCAAATTCTCTTACCCTGGATAAGACTGCCTCTAAAGACAGGAAACATGGTCCCCAGGAGTTCTAGGATTACTGTACAGAATCAACAAGCTACTGCCTACTGACTACCTGCTTTTGGGTAGCCTACACGTCAAGAATGGTTTTACTTTTAAATGGTTAAAAACAATCAAAAAGAGAATGCTGTTTTGTGATGTGAAAATTGTATCAAATGTACACTTCCATATCCATCAAGTTTTATTGGAGTGTTGGAACATAAACACACTCATTCATTTGGTTGCACTGGCACCACAAGGGCAGAGTTGAGTAAACACAAGACACCATGTATGACACTTGTCACTGTAAACACTACACATGGCAGTGACACTGAAACGTGACGGCGTTTCACTGCCGTAGATACCAGTAGATTACAGGGTCTTAAGTTTTATCACCAATGAGTACTCATTATGCCAAAATACAAAAGCGAAGAGAAAACTGGGCTTTGAATATCTGCCTTTATTTTTTTTTTTTTTTAATTTTTTTTTTCAACGTTTATTTATTTTTGGGACAGAGAGAGACAGAGCATGAATGGGGAAGGGGCAGAGAGAGAGGGAGACACAGAATCGGAAACAGGCTCCAGGCTCTGAGCAGTCAGCACAGAGCCCGATGCGGGGCTCGAACTCACGGACCGCGAGATCGTGACCTGGCTGAAGTCGGACGCTTAACCGACTGCGCCACCCAGGCGCCCCTGAATATCTGCCTTTAAGGCACAGGAGAATGTAGATTACTTTATTGGATTAGATGGCAAAGCATTTTTTTGTCATGCAATGACACTACAGCATGCTAACTGAATATGACATAGATTAGTGTTATCAGACTTAATGCTCACAGCAATATTCCCAATTCACAGGAAAGCAACAGTCAGAAAATTTAGAACATTTATTTTTCTCTCTCTCTTTTTTTTTTTTTTTTTATGTTTTACTATTTACTTGAGAGAGACAGAGACAGAGTGCGAGCAGGGAAGCGGCAGAGAGAGAGGGAGACACAGAATCGGAGGCAGGCTCCAGGTGCTGAGCTGTCAGCACAGAGCGGCTCAAACTCACAAACTGCAAGATCGTAACCTGAACTGAAGTCAGATGCTTAACAGACCGAGCACCCAGGCGCCCCTAGAAAAATTAGAACCTTTAAAATAGGAAGTGTCATCATGCAGATTCCTGCACAAAAATGAAACGGGAAAATAAGGCTACAAAGTAAGTTTCCTAATAATTCATTTGTTAGCTAAGCGAGGACAGCTATTTACCAATGGTGAGTAAATTAAACCATATTTTATTGCAGCAGCCAAGGAAATGTGTCCAGAAAAAATAAACTTATTTAAATATATTATCTTTTGGTGAGAAATAGTTCCTCTCAGATTTGAGGACTTTTTTTTTAAAGGTAAATGATTTCAAGTGGTTTTCCTTTGTCCTTGATGAATTAGCAAATGTTACTGAATGTGGTTCAGCGGTCCTTGTTTGCTTAAGAAATCGGTTGGGTGTCCGACTTCAGCCAGGTGACGGTCTCGCGGTCCGTGGGTTCGAGCCCCGCGTCAGGCTCTGGGCTGATGGCTCGGAGCCTGGAGCCTGTTTCCGATTCTGTGTCTCCCTCTCTCTCTGCCCCTCCCCCGTTCATGCTCTGTCTCTCCCTGTCCCAAAAATGGATAAACGTTGGAAAAAAAAAAATTAAAAAAAAATAAATAAAAAAATAAAAAAATAAAAAAATAAAAAAAAAGAAATCAATGGTGAGCTTGAAGTAACCCAAGAATTAGCTCCTCTAGTGTGTGTGGAAGAGCTGAAGGTCAGAATATTTCCAAAGAGGCTGAGAACATGTGAATTGAGTACAACTTGAAGTGGAATCTCCTAAGATGTGTTATTCTGATGGTGATATAAATGTGTGTAAAGTAGAAAAACAGCCTAGTTGGAGAGATTTACAAAATTTGTGAAAACCTAAGGTGTTTAAAGCCTGTAGTTACTCATTGTATTATTTATCAGTAGATACTTGGTAGAAAATATTTAAACATAGTATGTGCTACTGAATAAATAGCATCAACAGTGGACTTCATTCACTCTAATGGGCTTACCCATTGTCAGTTTCATGCATTTGTTTTCTTTTTCTTTTTCTTTTTTTACCAAATAGAAGCTGCATATCCTGAATTGACCAACCACACAGCAGTTCAGTGGCTTGGCAATGGCAACGTTTTATTGCAATAGTTTCAGCTCAGGGCTTAGATTGAATTTCTGAACAAAAAGAACTGCACTTAACCCCGATTATCACACATCGAATAGCTCTCGAAATTAACTTCTGCTGCAGGCTTCATAATGTTTCTTAATGAATTCATCCTAAAACTAGAAGGCAAAACAACACTGTACGTGTTGTTTTAAACTGTGGTAAAGCCATTTCAATAGCAACTAACGTTTAAATCACATATAGCATCAAGCAGCTTTATACACTTCTCATGCTGTCAAAAGTTAAAATAAGAAATGATATCTCCATTCCCACACAAATTTGCAGACGATATATATATATCTCCTTAGCTCAAACTGCAGTTCTGGTAGTGTTTATCAAATCTTGAGGCAAGCCAAAAGGAAAAGGAAATTTCCATATTGCAAAATCTATTGAGCTGTGCGATTCAGGAGCTTCCCCTAACCTTCCATTGGGAGTGGTTCCTTTTATTTATTTATTTTTAAAATGTTTATTTATTTCTTTGAGAGAGAGAGAGAGCACAAGCAGGGGACGGGCAGAGAATGGGAGACAGAGGACCCGAAGAAGGCTCTGCGCTGACAGCAGAGAGCCCAACACAGGGCTCAAACCCACAGACCTTGAGATCATGACCTGAGCTGAAGTCAGACGCTTAACTAAGCCACCCAGGCACCCTGGTAGTGGTCCATTTTAAATGCAATGGAATGCTAAATACAATTATCAAAAGAATCACAGAATTGTTGCAGTGCTTTCCAAGGAATGAATATTCTCGGGGCGCCTGGGTGGCTCAGTCGGTTGAGCGTCCGACTTCAGCTCAGGTCCTGATCTCACAGTCTGTGAGTTCAAGCCCCGCGTCAGGCTCTGTGCTGACAGCTCAGAGCCTGGAGCCTGCTTTGGATTCTGTGTCTCCCTCTCTCTCTGCCCCTCCCCTGCTCTCGCTCTTCTTTCTCTCTCTCAAAAATAAACATTAAAAAAATAAAAAAAAAAAAGGAATGAATATTCTGAATAAAATCATAGGCTCATGTGTTTATACCAGTATTTGGCCATACTTACCTGTATGGAAAGACATTTTCAATGATGAAGTATATACTGTCTCAGTATTAGCGTATGAACATTTGTAAGTGATTATAATAAGAACACTAACATTGAACACCAAATTAGCAAAATCGTATCTCACAAAAAAGAATTCTATTATTCTCATTAATAAACTTATTATGCAAAAGAGCGCTCAATTATTATTACATTTTGAATTTTGTCAGTAAAATTCTTGTAGAAATGTGTTTTGTCTCTTACCATATAAGTACTTACACCATATCCTTATTTTGCCTCTTATTTTGCAAAGTCTAAAATATTTGCTAGGTGGCTCCTTAAAGAAAAAGTCTGCCCACACTTGCTCAAGAAGAAAAGAGACTTTTACCTCTGATTCCACTTAGAAAAGTGAAGAATTAGGGGCGCTTGGGTGGCTCAGTCAGTTAAGCATCCGGCTTTGGCTCAGGTTGTGATCTCACGGTTCATGGATTCGAGCCCCGCATCAGGATCTGTGCTGATTGCTCAGAGCCTGGAGTCTTCTTGGGATTCTGTGTCTCCCTCTCCCTCTGCCCCTCCTTCACTTACATTTTGCCTCTCAAAAATGAATAAACATTTTAAAAAATATGAAAGAAGGAAAGAGGAAGAATGAGCCAAACTCTCATCATGATCCTATCCCTGAATCAAAAACTGTGGCCAATAAGATTATGATCTATGATTGGATGGGCCTGGGCCACCGGCTGGTCCCTGCAGCCAGAGGGATGACACAGAGCCCGAGCAGTGCCCATGTAACTGCAAGGTGGAATGACAAAAGAGAATGAGAAAAAGTCAGGAAAAATTGTCACTGGGTGATCTGAAAAGCAGTATGTTAGTTGAAAAGAGATAAAAAAGCAGACTAAGACCACATTACAAGCGGTGACATATATGTTTTAGAAAGAAAAAAAAGTTAGACATTGCAAGTTTTTAAAAATGTATTAAGTTTACTTATTTATTTTGAAAGAGATGGAGACAGCATGTGGGGGAGGGGCAGAGAGAGAGAGAGAGACAGAATCCCAAGCAGGCTCTCCGCGCTGCCAGCACAGAGCCTGACGCGGGGCTCTAACTCACGAAACTGTGAGATCATGACCTGAGCCTAAATCAAGAGTCAGATGCTTACCTGACTGAGCCACCCAGGTGCCCCTAGACATTGCAATTTTTTAAAAACCTCATTGGATTTTGATCTGATGAGAGCTAGAGTTGACACCATGAGGAATGTAACACAGAGGTGTGGAAAATACCGGATGAGAGATAAAACACGTGGAATCAAAAAAAAAAAAAAAACCCAAAACAAAACAAAACAAAAAACCCCATGGAATCAAGAATGAGAGATCCAACATGTGACTAAGAATCCAGAAGGAGACAATAGAGAGAAAGGGGTAGAAGCAGTGCTTGAAGAAATCGTGTCTTAAAATTTTTCAGAATGGAAAGAAATAAGTCCTCATATATTAACAAACACACAAACCCATACAAAGACCCTCCCACCAGAGAAACTGCAAATACTCAAATTCAAAGAGAAACTTCAAGAAGCTAACAGAGGGAAAAGACCTATCAACAGTTTAAAAGACTAACAATTACGTTATGAGTAAGCATCTCAGTTACCAAAAATGGAAGCCAAAAGATAATGGGACAACTTAAAGTACTAAGGGAAAAGTAATGGTCAACTGTGAAGTCCCTACCACAGTTAAAACATCATTCAAGAAGGAAGGTGAAATGAAGACATTTCTAACATCAAATACTGAGTTTCCTACTTACAGAAGGACACCAAGACTAGTCGAGAAAGAAGGATAAACAGCTGGGGTGGGAGGAAAGAACTCCTTTTATTTTGGACACTTTGAGATGTATACCCCCCCCCCGGAAAATGTCCAGTAGACAGATACAAATTTGAACTCGAGGCTCAGAAGAACTGAATAGAATGATGTCAAAACATTAACTTGCTCAGGGAGACAGACTGCAGTGAGAATAAAGGAAGGCTAATGACAGAGGAGTAGAGAAAGCAGAGAGTGGAAGTGCAAAAACCCAGAGAAGAGTGAGTGGTGAGGCAGCAATGTGGGATGCTACGTAAAAGACAAGAAGCATCAGGAGAAGATTTGGATTCAAAGCATTAAGTCTGTACTGGTAGGGTTATTCTTTAAGCCAGAATCCCATGCAATCTTCCTGTTTGTAGAGACCTCATGGGATTTTTTTTTTTCCTGCTCAATGATCATTTGATTAAGTCAGGATCCAACCAGAAAAACAGCAACTACTCAAAATCTTTTTTTTTCATTTTTTAATTTTTTTTAAGAGAGAGAGCGCAAGCCTGGGAGGGGCAGCGGGACAGGGAGAGAGAAGCAATCCCAAGCCGACTCCATGCCCAGAGGGAAGCTACACATGGGGCTCTATCTCACAACTGTGAGATCATGACCTGAACTGAAATCAAGAGTCAGATGCCTAACCGACTGAGCCACCCAGGTGCCCCACCGCTCGAAATACTTTAAATGCAGAGAATGCCAAGGAATATAATACAGGGAATTTGTTACAATGGTGACAGCTGGGATGGTGAAGCACTCCAGCGACTGGCACGGGCAAAAAATTACTGCCACCCTGCCTTCCCACAAAGGACTGAATGTTTGCGACCCAGTCTAAGGTACTTTAGCATATAGCAGCCCAGACTGAGTAAGACACCCCCACTGTCTAGAGGAACAAAGGTGGGTTGCCAGTGTTTCCAGAGCACAGAAGCCAGGGTCACCAGCAGGTGCTATAAGCACCATGAGCCTGTTCAGTAGGAGCTGGAGCCACGGAGAAAACAGGTACCGCAGGAGCTGGGTCTGAGGTTTGAGCAGGAAAAGGGCTGAACACACACCCAGCTTCTCTCTTCTTGTTGCCTCTAGCCATCTGGCCGTGCCTCCTGGCTAACCAAGCTGGAGGCCGGCTGGTTGGGGCTCTGGGAAGTGCAGCCTGAGCCCCTGCGAGATATGGAACACAGCAGAGGAATGGCAAGAAATGCATCTGAGAGCAAAGAGGCCGGGTCTTGAACCTCGGGGCACTTTATCTGTTTTTCTTCCTTCTCCTCCCATTAACCTAATGCTGGTGGAACTGAACTCAGGCGATTGCACTGACTCCCGTGATTCTCTGAGTTTAATCTTATGCTCTTTGCTTTGCTCTTTAAAACCCCTCACTATCCACAATGTCCAGCTGAAATGGCACTTCCACCATGAAGTTTTCTTGATCCCCTGGTTAGCAGTCATCCCTGTCTGCACTGGATTTTCTCAGCATTTTATTATCTCTTCCGATAGACGGAGCTTCTTGAGGGTGGGGACCACATGCCCATTTTCCTGTTTTCCGTGGTGTTTTGTTCATTATAGGCATTCAATGCAACCTCCTGTGGTGGTAGAATAAATGTAGGTAAGAAGCAATCACTTGTATGGATTGAAATGACCCCATGATGATGATCTCACGGTCCATGAGTTCAAGCCCCGTGTCGGGCTCTGTGCTGACAGCTCAGAGCCTGAAGCCTTCTTCGGATTCTGTGTCTCCCTCTCTCTCTCTCTCTGCCCCTCGTCTGCTCACACTCTGTCTCTCTCTCAAAAATAAATAAACATTTAAAAAAATGTTTAAAAAAATGACCCCATGATTCAAAAATGAAACCAATGTGTGTTATAAGGGGGAGAGGGTATATACATGGAGACACCCTGGTTATACTATGGCAGAGGAGAGACCATAATCTCTGTTGTTCCTGAGGACAATGGCTTCAGCCATTGGTGTCTTTATTTCTATTATTACTCTCTCCATTGCTTGGTCTGTACTTTGCTACTTACTTCAATTTAAAGAGAAACTAATTGTGGTGATGATGGCCATGGTGATGTGGTAACAGTGTATTAAGATCTTATTTAGATTCTCAAGAACCACGGATCTAGCCAGAGGTTCTCAATTTGGTGGCACATCGGAATCCCCTGGGGCACTTACAAAAAATAGCACCCCTTAGGGGCACCTGGATGGCTCAATTGGTTAAGCATCTGACTTGGGCTCAGATCACGATCTCACAGCTTGTGAGTTTGAGCCCCGCATCAGACTCTCGGCTGTCAGCATGGAGCTTGCTTTGGGTCCTCTGTCCCCTCTCTCTCTACCCCTCCCAGGCTTGCATTCTCTCTCTCAAAAAAGTAAAGAAACATTAAAACATTAAAAAAGAAAAAAAGCACCCCTACCTACCCCCACAGAGATTTGGCCTGAGCTGATCTGGGTTAGGGCCTGATCATCACTTGCTGGTTCTAATGTGCACATCAAGCACTGAAATTTTGGACTCTTTTAAAGAAGGAACAAAATATATATTCTCAAGCAGTTGTCTCGCTTTTTATGAGCAAGAGGTATGAGATCAAGGACTTTAGACAAATTACCTGGTGCTTGGTTTCCTCTTATTTTAAGTGGAATCAATAATAGTACCTGCCACATAGTGTTGTTTTATGGATTAAATGAATTAACACGTGGAAAACACTTAGGAAAGTGGCGTATTATAAATGCTCAATAATATTGGATATTATTCCAAATCTTTGGTCTTTAAGAAAGCCATCAAATTCCTACTGGTGAGCAGGGTTTATTCTATTCTGTCATAAAATTGTTTCCACTTTTATACTCTTAAGTGTGTCATTGTGATGACCAAACAAGTTCATGTACCATCTATTCCCTAACATGCAGCAAAGGGTCTCTCCTTCCTCTAAAGCTTGCTCCTCATTAAAAAAAAGTCACCTTATACTTGCATTACGAAGATTCAGAAAATGAGATGCAATCTCAATTACTTTATTTTGAACATGTAAGCTCGAAAGGGACTTAAAAAATGCTAGTTTTGGACGTTTCCAGAGGTTACCTAAGGAATCATTTATTGAAAAAAAAAAAAAAAAAAAGGAAGACATCTGGCAGAAGTTTAATAATGAGCCTGAGGGTATGATCTCAGCTTTCAACTACTGAATGTCATAGCACACAGGCTTTGTAAAGATCAGTTAAGAAAGGAATCGAGTAATTATTCAAATTATGGAGATCGTGAACAGGATAAACGAAAAATCAACTATCTAAGGACTCTAAGCCTGGAACTTACACGCAGCAGGCTTTTATGGTGTAGCAACGAGCCTAGCAACTGTCTGTACGTAGGCTTTCCCCCCTTGAATGGCCAGCACGCTCCAAGGAGATCAAGGCCCGCCACCCAGACATTCCTTGTCACAAAAGAGACACTCTGGGGCGACCACCCCTTGAGCCCCTGACCTTGAGTGCCCAACAACAGGTTCTTCTACATGTTCTGCTTGATGGAATGTAGAGGAGGACAGGATCTGTACATTCTCAAGTCGTGATTAGCAGGGGCAATCAGGGTGTGCCTGCACAAACCAGCCTTTCAGCACGTACTATGAGAATGGGTATTTGTGATTCGGGCGGAACTTTCCATTGGCCGCGTAATACACTGTTCAAAAAGTTCTCTATCTCAACTTAGTCAAGGGCTAAAAGTTGTGGGCTCTAGAAAATGGTTTTAGAGCCTCAAAGTTGGCTCTGGTAATGAGAGAGATGCTTATGTCAACACCACATAGTTTGAATAAAACTGAAGAAATAAGAGAGTGTGAAAAGTAATATTTCTACATTTATGTATTAGTGAATATATTTTTGTAGCATGTATCACAGCGAAATTAATAAGTGAGAGAAGTATTACAGGGAAGCATCTGATCAAATCTATATTCACCCTGATCAAACTTCCGTACTCTAGTGGTCTACAAAAGAAAACAAACGGTTCTGGGTAAATACTGAGAGCGTTGAGCACAGGACCTGGTTCTTAGTACGTGGTAATAAATGTTTTCTTGGTTTTGAATAGAAATCTTGCCTCATCAGACCCACAAACACCCTAGCAGAATGGACACCTGCTTTCTGCCTTTGTGACTCAGCATGGCCTTGTGGCTGCCCTCGGAGCAGGGGTCTTGCTCGTGAGGGCAGTAGTCTTGCACCTGTGAGTTAGAGCTTGCGGAGAAGAGAGGGAGGCGGTCAGGTTTGTACCAATCAGCAAGAAGCTAAGTGCCTGTGTGATCACCTCCATCAGATAGCCTCCCAGCAGCTGCCTGCAGGAAGAACTGGAAGAAAAACCAAAAAACCAAAAAGCGAGGAAGAGGGGGATTTTGCCTCTCTTCCCCAGGCCCTCCTCCCACGGAGCTGAGGCCTGGTCTGGGCCACACGTCTGACAGTGATGCCGAGCCCTGGGGGACACTTCTTGACCCCTGTGCCACTCCCTGTCCCCATGTAGACCTGGCATGTGTGCGTCCTGCCCTAGCATCATCTCACCGTGGGCTCTCGTCGTCGGAGTGAACAGCGATCTTTGGATGATTGTTGAGGAGGTGACAATATTGGGGGCAGCCACGCTCCACCTCCCCTCTGCTGCCTGCAAGTCCCTTATTGAAGGGGCCCGATGGGCTCTGGATTGAGCTTCCAGAAGCCAGTGTTGGCTGGGAAGCAGTCTGTTTCACTTGAGACGGTGAGGAGGCACCAAATACCCGAGGGACTGAGCCGGGCAGAGAGCCAGCACAGCTGGGACACCCACAAGCCGGACAAGAAATGCAGGGATGGTCACGACCACAGGGAATAAATGGGAAGCTGGTAACACAGCCAGGGAGAGCCAGTCCCTTAAGTATGTGTGTTATGGGGCATGGGGGCCAGTTCTGGGACTCTTGCTTCTGTCCCCTGCCGGTGTTTGAGGTTTGCTTTTATGGGGCAGACAGAGTCTGTTGGAGGGTGTGGGCTGAGTGAGGCACGTGAAGGAGTCAAGGACCTTGAAGGCTGTTTGCAGATATAAGATGACAGCATTTTGGTCCCCCTCGCTGGCATGCCCTGGAGCATCAGAACAGAGGATTTCACTGGCAATCTGCTAAGTCCAAGTTTAGAAATAGATCACTCTGGCGTGACTAGTAATTTTTGAAGTGCTTAATTCCAAGCTTCTGTAGAACTTGGAAGATCTACAAGAAGAAAACACAAAGACCTGTGTGCCGAAGTATCTGTGAGTGAGGAATAGAGTAGAAAAAAAAAAAAAAAAAGAAGCTTTCTTCACTAATTCCTTAAGGCTTTCCCTCTTTTGTCCTTTTGCAAGAGGAAAGCGTGAACTGTCATTTGTGTATCTGGGTGGTAACATTGTCTCTCTGCTTGGGAGAGGTTTCTGATGAGTAGGCAATAAATTCTCGTGGTTAATGGGCATGCCAGCTGTAGCTGTGGATGCTCTGTGAATACTTATCGACCAACTGACTTTAGGGAAGTGCATTAGACAGGCGAATTACATTTTTAATTTGTTATTTTGTGAAGTTTGCATTACCCATTAAAGAAGCTTATTTCTCTGGGGTGTGTTGAGTAATTAACTTCCCATCAGTGGAGAAAAAAAGCAGCCGTCAGATACACAACACCACGATTCACAAAGTCTGCTTTCGAAAATGGTTGTTATCAAGTTTAGAGGCAGACTCCTTGCCTTTTAAATCGTCACCTTCATCAACTATAAATCTGTTCATTATTAGAAGTCCAATTAATTTTAAGCACTCTAATTACATGGTTACATACTGATACCAGACAATTTTAAGAGTGAAAATGCAAAAGGCTTGCAGAAAAAGTGTTAACAGCCCATGTTGGTTCTTCCTTTCCCAAGAGGAGAGGTGAAACCTGTTTGAGATGGAAAGGAAGGTTTTGAGGCTGTTTGGAAAAGATGGTCCTGGGGCGCCTGGGTGGCGCAGTCGGTTAAGGGTCCGACTTCAGCCAGGTCACGATCTCGCGGTCTGTGAGTTCGAGCCCCGCGTCGGGCTCTGGGCTGATGGCTCAGAGCCTGGAGCCTGTTTCCGATTCTGTGTCTCCCTCTCTCTCTGCCCCTCCCCCGTTCATGCTGTGTCTCTCTCTGTCTCAAAAATAAATAAACGTTAAAAAAAAAAAATTTTTTTTAAAAAAAAGGAAAAGATGGTCCAATACACAGATGCTTTAATTAGTGTGTAAATTGCAAATCAGTATTATCTATTACTCTTCATGTGGGAGGACAGCCTTATAAAGCATGCTCCTCAATTGGCATTGCATAATGTCCCCCTCTCTTCTTTCCTTTGACCAGATGCAAATTATGCTCAGAATGGGCTAAGGAGAATGTGTTTCAGAACTTAATGTAGGCTCACCTAGAAACCATTTTGCCTTTTAAATTAAAAACAGTTATAGCTCTGTCTTAAAAACAGAAAAGCTGTTGGGAGCTTTACTGTGCATAGGCCAACCCTTTCAACACTTTCCTCGGGATTACTTAGAAAGAACACTGCGGTTTTCTTTTGGCATAGCTCATCGTTTTAGAGCAATGTATAGCAATTCGATGAGCAAGCTGAAATCATACATTTGTTGGTGAACTGTTCAAAGTGCTGCATGAAAGGTCCCCAGTTGCCCACAATCATTTAAGAACTGGCACCAGCATTGCCTTCCAGTTGTTTCCTACTTAATATCCTAGATACAGTGGGGGATGCAGACAAAACAGCTTCTTCTCCAGGAATGTCTCATCTTATTGGACAGGCTCAATTGGAAAAAGCACAAAACCTCAACAAGAGGAAATTAATTCAGTGGAAACTAGGCATTTGAGACCTGGAGGGGGTCATCCTGAGTTATCCTGGAGAAGCCGTTAATCTGGAAGGATCAATCCTAAAAGTCTTTCCTCAGGAGATGAGTTTTGAGTTGGAATTTTAAAAATGACAGGACATGACCTGGCTGGAAGAATAAGGGGAAGAAGGTGGAGTCACCGTTAGAATGTGACACAAAGTTGTGCAGAGGTGGGGTGCACATTGGTTTTATTTTTCCTAGGATCTTTGTTTTAAAAACCCTGCATTCTAAAGGGTAAGGACAAAGGCAAATCATTTTAGACTTTGAAGCAAATATTTGAAACAATTGGAGTCTGGAAGTCATCACCTCCCTGGACGAATTTGGTGTACATGCTCAGTGGGCATCCCTCCGCTTTCTTCTGCACAGAGGCTGACGCTCCCAAGCATGTGTTCTGGCTCTTGATGGTTTGTGCCTCCTCCTTTGTATTTTGGGGCTCATAAAAATACCTTGTTCTGCAGTTTTGTTGCAACTGTTTTCTATGGATTTCTTATTTTGATTTTTAGGTTTGGGAAGATTTAAAACCTATACTGCTATGCTACTGCCGTGTTCCCAGGTCTGTCCCAAGTGTGTGTGTATGTGACTGTGTGTTCCAATGATTTTCTTAAAAAACGACTTTATTGGGGCGCCTGGGTGGCGCAGTCGGTTAAGCGTCCGACTTCAGCCAGGTCACGATCTCGCGGTCCGTGAGTTCGAGCCCTGCGTCAGGCTCTGGGCTGATGGCTCAGAGCCTGGAGCCTGCTTCCGATTCTGTGTCTCCCTCTCTCTCTGCCCCTCCCCCGTTCATGCTCTGTCTCTCTCTGTCCCAAAAATAAATAAACGTTGAAAAAAAAATTAAAAAAAAAACAAAAAAAAACGACTTTATTGAGCTATAATTTACATACCATAAAATTGACCTACTTAAAGTATACATAATTCAGTGGTTTTAGTACATTCACAGACACGTGTTACCATCACCACAGTCAATTTTAGAACATTTTCATCACCCCCAAAAGAAACCTCATATGCTTTAGCTACCATCCCCCTATTCCCTTCCCTTCATCCCTAGGCCTCCACTAATCTACTTTCTGTCTCTGTAGCTTTCTCTGTTCGGGAGAAAATACATTTTTTTTTTTTTATGTTTACTTATTTTTGACAGAGAGAGAGAGAGAGACAGCATGAGCAGGGAAGGGGCAGAGAGAGGGAGACACAGAGTCTGAAGCAGTCTCCAGGCTCTGAGCTGTCAGCACAGAGCCTGACAAGGGACTCGAACTCACGAACTGCAAGATCATGACCTGAGCCAAAGTTGGACGCTTAACCGACTGAGCCACCCAGGCGACCCTTCACAGAGTTTTCATTGACTTCTGAGGATTTGCTTAGAATTAACCAACCAACCAATTGATCAGCCTACTTGTAATATAGAATGAAAGAAAACAATTTCACAAGGCAACATCTGCTTCAACTTGACACATTTTGTGTTAGGAATTCCAGCAGGCGAATTGCCCAAAATACATAGGAAAGCCATCAGAGTGTTTAGAGACGGGTATTGACTTATGTAATTTTGAATTAAAGAAATATATTTTTTTCCTAAATTGTCCCATAAGATGATTTAGCCAAGGAGAAAATATAGTTACATCTTGGTACAGTTTCTATAGATTTGGATCAGACTCTTCTTACTTACTAAGGTCTTCTGAAGTTTCATTAGTGACTTGTCTTTGGACAATGAATCAAAATCAGATATTAAAAGCTTGTTTAGGGGCGCCTGGGTGGCTCAGTCGGTTAAGCGGCCGACTTCGGCTCAGGTCATGATCTCGCAGTCCGTGAGTTCGAGCCCCGCGTCGGGCTCTGTGCTGACAGCTCAGAGCCTGGAGCCTGTTTCAGATTCTGTGTCTCTTCTCTCTGACCCTCCCCTGTTCATGCTCTGTCTCTCCCTGTCTCAAAAATAAATAAAACGTTAAAAAAAATAAAAAAATAAAAGCTTGTTTATAAATTTCCATTTCCTCCATGTTGTGCCTGGTTCCTGCATTACACAATCAAATTATGTCTAGACAGAATATTAACATTTATCCTGGCTTCCTTTGTCCCCTGTTGTGTCTAAGGTATGTGTGCATTGTTCGGACAAGATTCCACTGAAAATTGCATAAAGTCTCCACTTAGGTGTGTTCCCTCAAATATCCAATTTTAACTAATGCTGTGAAAATTTCTTGGACACAAAGGTATCTAAGTATGAGAAAATAAATTGATTTCAGCATTCCTGCAGATAGTCAAAACTTGGGGTGTTCTCTTTCTCTTATATAGAAAAATCAAAAAGACAATTTTAATCTGAGGTAAGGTGTTATAGTTTACAGCAGGAAAGAGGGGTACCATGCCTTCATTAGAAGAGATCCACATTATTCTTCATGAATCTCCTATTCTGCATTCGCTAGAACTTGGAGAATAAAACAAAATTTAGCAATTCTGTGGTCCCTTTTAATCTCTAATTTTTTTGTTTATTCATTTGTTTATTTTCTTAACTTATTGGGAGTGCTTAGACTCATGTTGGCCTTTTAGTGTATTAATTGTGAAAGTCTATGTAAAAAAAAACAAACAAGAAAACAAAAAAACAAACACAGAAACAAACACAAAAACCCAAATCACCACTAACCCGTGAATAGTTTCTGAGAGAAAACATGGCCTTCAGTTCTTTTCTTTTTCTCAGCTTTATTGTGGCATATTTGACATTGCATTTGTGTTATTAACCAAGAAGAAAGAAGTCAGAGCAGTGCAGACTTCCAACTAGTTCATTCCATGATCTACCCACTGAGGCAAACCTGCCGAGGACCAAGAAGAATGGTGGATAGGCCTTTCCTCCCTGCCCCCACCCCAGGGTGCGTTCGCCGAGAACCGGGGTCCACTGAATAAGGAAGAAGAGGTCAGCAAAGGACAGAGGTCAAGGAAGAAGAAGGAAACAGAGCCTCTGGGTGGGCAGGTTCAACCTCTTGGCCCCTCATTCTCAATGGGGATGGCCACATGCCCCAATTCCAAACTCACACAAGAAACCGAGCATGAGTACACTTGGTTCTATCCCTGAGACCCCCATCTCTCTGATAATACCATGCTTCTAAACAGAAAAGTGTTAGACTTTGGCATAGCAGACCCGGGGTCAAATCCTGACCTTGCTGTTTAGGAGTCTGGCCTTGGGCAATTTACTGCATGTTCCTGGGCTTCAAAACCCAGCTCTTCTCTTCTTGAGAAGAGTACGAAACATATGTATCTGGAAGTGCCCAGTGCCCTAGTCATGGGACACAGGAGGCTCTCGAGACAGGGAAGAGCAGCAGGATGTCTTTGTCCCATGTCTTGACCCACTTAGTTTGCACTGGACAGCATTGCCCCAAGCCTTAGATTGCCCAGCCAAGTGCTGGCACGCAAGGCAGACACCCATAAGTGCTGAAGGGACACAGCTGTAAAACCAGCTGCTGGGTACAAAATGACCACCTAGCAGTGTTACCAGTCTGCTTATCCTGTGCCAGCCATGGCGCACCCAGCAGGCCTCATTCGTCAGCGACTTGCTCTGCTTTTGGGGATGGAGACACCACACCTTTCATCTATAAGGAGTTCACACAACACGTTTGTGGATAGTGTTACGGATTGAGTTATGTCCCCCTCAAATTCCTATGTCCAAGCCCTAACCCTTAGAACCTCAGAATGTGGCTGTTTTGGAGACAGGACCTTTAAAAAAAATTTTTTTTGATGTTTATTTATTTTTGAAGGAGAGAGAGACAGAGCATGAGGGGGGGAGGGGCAGAAAGAGAGGGAGACACAGAATTTGAAGCAGGCTCCAGGCTCTGAGCTGTCAGCACAGAGCCCGACGCAGGGCTGGAACCTGTAAACCAAGAGATCATGACCAGAAGCTTAGCTGACTGAGCCACCCAGGCGCCCCTGGAGACAGGACCTTTAAAGAGCTGACTAAGTCAAAATGAGGCCTTTGTTAACTCTAATTAATGCTATTACATATTATACTTGAAAATTGTTAAAAGAGTAGATTTTAAATGTTCTCACTGCACACACACACACGCACACACAGGTAATTAATCATGTGAGGTGATGGAGGTGCTAACTAACCCTGTTATGGTAATTCCCCAACATATCAGTTTATCAAATCATCACATTGTACACCTTAAATTTACAGATTGTTACAGGTCAATTATATCTCAATAAAGCTAAAAAATAAATGAGGCCTTTAGGTGGGGACCTAATCCAACCCGACTGGTGTCCTTGTAAGAAGAGGAAATTTGGACACACACAAAGACTAGGGATGTGCATGCACTGAGGAAACACCATGTAAGCACACGACATGAAGGCAGCCATTGCGACCCCAGGAGAGAGGCTTCAGAAGAAACCAAACCTGCCAACACCTTCATCTCTAACTCTTAGTTTTCAGGACTGTGAGAAAATTAGAAAATTAATTTCTGTTGCTTAACACCCCCCGCACCGCCCCACCCCCCCAGGCTGCGGCATTTTGCTGTGGCCGCCCTAGCAGACGAGTACTGATGTGCTTACGACATTCGGATGAGTCAAGTAATGCGATCCCGCGTTCACAAATAGAGAAACTGAGGTGTAGAGAGGTTATCTGAGGACCTTCCAATCACACAGATGACTAGAATTTGCATCTTCTGGCTCCAAATCCAATGCTCTTCCTTCGACAGCAGATCTGTCTCCTCCACAAGGTGCACGTCTTTCTGGAAGGATGGCCCTTCCTTCCATCCTCTCATGGGAAAGTACAGGCACACTGGAGGAGGAAGAACTTTCCTTTTTTTTTTTTTTTTTTTAGTTTATTTATTTATTTTAATTTATTTTAAGAGAGAGAGACAGCACGAATGGGGGAGGGGAAGAGAGTGAGGGAGAGAGAGAATATTCCAAGCAGGCTCCGCACTGTCAGTTCACTGTCTGATGTGGGGCTCAGAGTCATGAGCCGTGAGATCATGACCTGAGCCCAAAACCAAGAGTCAGATCCTTAACTGACTGAGCCATCCAGGTGCCCCAAGGAAGAACCTTCCTAAGTCATATGTGATTTTTTTTAAATTTTTTTTTAACGTTTATTTATTTTTGAGAGAGAGAGAGACAGAGCATGAACAGGGGAGGGTCAGAGAGAGAGGGAGACACAGAATCTGAAACAGGCTCCAGGCTCTGAGCTGTCAGCACAGAGCCCGACGCGGGGTTCGAAGTCTGTGAGCTTGAGATCATGACCCAAGCTGAAGTCGGACGCTCAACCAACTGAGCCACCCAGGCGCCCCAGTCATATGTGATTTTTAAACAATCCTAGTGAAGGCAATGCTATCAGCACAGCAAATCGATCTCGATTTTTTGCTGCTGTTTCTCTTTGCTTTGAAAATGAAAGAAGCCTTTAATTTTGGGACTGTCAGAAAGTTGGCAAGTGTTCAGTTCCCTAGAGTACTGTCAGAAATACACAAAATGGAACCCCAAGCCCAAGACGGTCGGAAGACCTCTGACTCTCACTTTGAATGAAACATTTCATAGATTCATAGATTTTAGAGCTGGAAACATCAAGATTATGTGGACAAATGGGAAAGTGAGGCTGCGAAAGACTGTATGGGTTGCTCAATTATGGAATATTCTTCTAAGTTTGGAAGGGCTCAATGTCTCATCTCACAGACAATGGTAGGAAATTAAAGGCAGGGGTGGGGATGGCCGCTGCAGGCACAGCGTCAGCCATGAGAAGTGACAGTCTGACAGCAAAGGAGGGAAAGCCAAGCCAACCACCAGATTCAGCATTAGCCATGCCTCTCAGCCCAGGGCAGTAACTCTCAAGACATTCCTGTACTCACAGCTTAGTGAAATCACTAATGTTCATGATGACCTTTGGCCATCCAGAAAATTTAAATTATACTCTATTTACTCTGATTCCTAAGGCTGGGACTTACATGACATATTTTATGAATAACAACAACAATAATAATTAACATTTATGGGGTGCTGTGTGTCAAGGTCTGTGCTAAATGCTTCATAGGGGTCATCTCATTTGAGAACTATTTCCATCCAAAATGGTTTTCATTAAAAATGTTTTGGTACTTCAAGTTGCAGTTGGTTGGAAAATTCACTAGCATGGAAAAACTCATTCGCTAAGGAGGATTCCATTACATGATGGCTTTTGTCCTCTGTGTGTGTGGAGACATGAAGTGGACACCTGAGGGTAATTCTGCTTCTGAACCAGTCTCCATGCAATTCCTGGTGCCACATGCTCTTCTGTCTTGCAGCTCATCTATGTCGCATGTGTCCTTCAGGAGCCACTGGAGTCTGACCTCCTTGGGGCAAACTCCTTCCACTGTTCCAGCCCTGAGACCTCTGCCGTCTCTGACCACCACAGCCCTCACTTCCTTTCCTGTTCATTTAGTTTCCATCATGTGTGATCTGACTTGGCCATTCGTCTTTTTACCCAGTTGGTGATAGCCCCTGATGGCAGCCCCAAGTCCCTCAAACAATCAGCATCTCGTGCTGTGAATACTCTACCGGCTCTTCTGATGCTTGTTCCTGACAAAGATGATCGCTTGTGTCACAATCTGTCATTCGTTCATCCATCCTTTGAGGCCTTCAGTCTCTCATCAGCACAACGGAGATTATACTGCCTGCCTCAAGGGGGTTGTTGTGGGCATACCCGGAATAATGTGAAAACAGTTTTTTAACTTCAGCATTGCTATATAAATGTTAATTACTTGTAGTGCATTTTGAGTAGGACGCGATCTCCCGAAATGTGGTATGCACATAGCTTTTCAGCAGCATGCCTGTTGTGGATGATTTCAGGGGGTTCTGCCCAGCCTGGGCCACAAGAAGGGCCCCACCTCCCTCCTCCAGATGTACACAATGGACACTCGACACAGCTTTCTGGCCATGCTTCCTGATCCCCTGACTCAAGCTGGGCTACTCGGATTTTCTCCCTCGACTTCGGGATTGAGTTCTAGGAATACTCTCTATCAGGTTCCTGATGTGGAAAGAACTGTAAACCCCGACTCACCTGTAGACAAGTCTACACTGGAATAGAGACAGTGGTTGTGCAGGAGTCACAGTGAGACCGACTTGGAATAAACAGCCGGGATAGGACCGCACCTGATCAGAGATAGACAGGATGTCCTCAGTCCCCTTGCTGGTTTCTGGTTCTTCTTCTAGGAGGCCCGGATGTTTGTCCTGCCACCAGGTTCTAGCACATGCTATGCTTCTAGATGTTACATACATTTTTGCCTAAGCTGTCTTGGGTGATTTTTTATTCTGTTTTTAACTACAAAAGCGTCAATTAAGGCAACCTATTGTGAGAGATACACATCCTCTATTTTCTAATTGAGCCAACTATTCTGAAAGAGCCATAAATTTCGGAGAAGTAATATTAGGCTAGTTTATGAGACACATGCCCTTTTATTTGCGAAGGTCCCCCGAAGGACTAAAAAGATGGTCACAATATGTTTTCCCAGAAATTTCTTTTCTGAGTTTGAAATGTCAAAGGGATGTATTTTGTTTTTCAAAACACACTTCTGCATTTCATAAGCACTAGTAATTAGTGCTTATAAATTACTGCAGCACAGGCCTGCTCCAACGAGCAGGTGGGGCAGGGACAAGTCCCACTCTGCTTTTCTCACCTCCAGGGCCAAAATCCACTTTGAGAGTTGATGCTCTTGACCTTTCTGTAAACTTTGACACTTGTTGTCAAAGTTGTTGTTGTTGTCATTCATTCAAGTCACTTATTCATATGGGGTGCCCTCGGTTGAACATGTTCATTTCATGCAGACAAATTATCTTTAAAAAAATTTTTTTAACATTTATTTATTTTTGAGAGAGAGAGAGAGAGACAAAGCACAAGTGGGGGAGGGGCAGAGAGAGAGAGAGGAAGACACAGAATCCGAAGCAGGCTCCAGGCTCTGAGCCATCAGCACAGAGCCCAACGCGGGGCCGAAACCCACAAACCGTGAGATCATGACCTGAGCCAAAGTCAAGTGCTCAACTGACTGAGCCACCCAGGTGCCCCTATCTTTTTTTTTTTTTTTTTTTTAAATCTCAATGGCTTTCCTTTGCTGACTTCTTAAACATAAGCTTCCTTAAGATTTATTTTCTTCTCTTTCTCTTATCTTTTTTTTTTTTTTTTTTTTTTTTGGTGTTGTTGTTGTTTGTTGGGACATGTCCCATGAAGACATGTCCCAGGTCTTCTGGGCACGTTCCCATGCCCATGAATTCGTACATGACTCACAGTGGCCTACTAACAGAAATCCAAGCTGTTTACCATGGCATTTGAGGCCCCCAGCCCTTCGGGATGGGACTTTTCTACTTTCCAACCATATTTTCTACTCCACACACCCACTGCCCCTTGTGCTGGGTACACGCCTGCCCTGCCTGGAGCCTGCCAGCCATTGTCATGTCACGTTTGGCTCATTCTCTCTCCTCTTTGTGGCTTGGTTTCCCTCCTCTTTGCCCATTGAAACACTCTGGGAAGCCTCCCCAAACCTTCAGTTGGATTTAACTGTCCTCGCTCTGGCCTTCCACAATACCATGCTTGCACTACCGTTAGGACATTTGTTTCCTTGTGCCTGGCATCGGACCTGCACAATCTTTTTTCTTTCTTTCTTTCTTTTAATGTTTGTTTTTGAGAGAGAGAGAGAGAAAGAACACATACCCATAAGCGGGAGAGGGGCAGAGAGAGAGGGAGACAGAATCCGAAGCAGGCTCCAGGCTCTGAGTGGTCAGCACAGAGCCCGACGCGGGGCTTGAACCACGACCCGTGAGATCATGACCTGATGCTCAACCGACAGAGTCCCCCAGGCGCCCCAGGGCGGCACATTCCGGTTGCCTTCCTCACCTGATGGCTTGTTCTTTCTTCGGAAGGGCCACACTTCTTGTTTCTTTCCTCCACTCACTGAACGGTGTTTTGCAAGTCGTAAGTGTTCAAGCACTGGTTTGCACAGTCTGGGAGGCTTTTGAGTGCCTGGTGAAGAGAACCGGATCCTGACGGCACGTGACAGAGGACTGGAAACCGGCTCTATTCTGCACCCACAGGGCACAGATTTACCTTGGGCGCATCCCCCAAACCCTCCCCAGTTTTAACTTCTACGTCTGTGAGGTGATAGTAATAACGCTTGTGTCATCGTTTATTGGTGAGCATTAAATGAGGTAACAGAGGGTTTCGTATAGAGCCTGGCACATAAGCGATGCTCTATGTTAGCGTTTGTCGTAAATTAACCTAAATGGTTTGGGCATCATTGAAAACTAAATCCCAACGTATTTGTCCCCAAGGGAATTTGTAGAGAGAGAAATGGCATTATTATTATTATTTTTTTTTTAAACCTTGCTGAGGGTTTTTGGGTGTTTATAGATTGGTTTTAAGCTGTTATGACTAGGGCTTTATTTTCTCAGTGTCTGTCTGAGATAATTCTTGCCCTGCTAATTTCCTCCTAGCCACTCTCACAGAGATTCTTAAACTTTGATGAGCATGAGGAGGCCCCCGGAGGGCGTGCAGCCAGCACAGATGGCTGGGTCTCACTGCAGCATTTCTGACTCAGTAGGTCTGAGAAGTGAGGGATGAGAATTTACATTTCTGACAGGTTCCCAGGTGATGCTGATGCTCTGGGTCCACGGACCCCACTTTGAGGACCACTGCACTGTGATGACTCAGCTCCCTAATCAAGGGTCTCATTTATAGACTTTTTCTCGGGTAGTCTTCTCTGGAAAACATGGATTATAATTTCATACAGAAGAAAGACTAGCAGAAAATAGACGACCCTTCGAAGTCTAGACTTGACTGAATGATTGTGTTGATAATTGGCAGGTTATTAACTTGCCAGTCTCTAAAATCTTTAAATTATTCAAGTTGGCCTCTGGAGTGGAAATATTTCAATGTTACATTAGACAAGTGCTGACATGGGAATTCTCAGGTTACAGGTTACTCTATCTCGGTGGCCTTGATGCAGCAACGTTGGCCAGGCTAGCAACACCTAAGGATGCATCTTCCTGCTTTGGTGTTAGCAGCCCCTGCTGGGATGTGGCCCTAGCTTGGTCAATGATGTTGGTCCTCCTGTCCTTCTGGCGGGGAGTAACTTCCTCTCTTGTCAGTCGCAGAGGCGGATTGGGAGGGGAGACGGAACACGAGCCCGGAGAGATGGAATGCACAGCCCTGCAGTCTATAAACAAGCCTCTCCTTCCAGCTGTGCTCTCTCTGGGATGGACACAGCAACCCAGAATGACAGAAGGTGCATGTCTTTGGGAACATGGGAGTTCTTAAATCTGAGATTACAATATTGTTATTTCTACAGGGTGCGTGTGTGTGTGCGTGCGTGAGTGTGTGTGTGTGTGTTCAGGCACAGGGAGCAGACATCAGCTGGTTTAATGATCACAACAACCCTCTGCAAGAATATTCGCTGGTACCCTCATCTTGTAGACAAGAACATTCCTGTTGCTTGAAGAGTTTCAGTAATGTTCCTGAATCTCACAGTTGGTAAGAATCAAAACCAGGTTACAAGCCCGGATTGAACCCTCACTCAACTGACAGGTGATGGAGTTAGAGAAGCGATAGTGTCTTTTCTCTCATTGCCTAGATAGCTAGTTGCTTCATTCATTCATTCATTCATTCACTCATACACTGATTAAGCACATACCACACACAAATTATTATGTAATGTATTCTGAGGGGTAAGATGAGGTATGTCCCCAAAGATGTTAACCTTAATAGATTAGCCTAGTCTTTTTTTTTTCCAAAAGAAAGTACTCATTTATTATCGAGGCAGCCTATTAATAGGAAGTATAAAAGCAAAAACAGTGAGTAAAACCAGTAAAAAAATAAACGGTAAAACCTGTTCAACTATTCGGAGTAGTGATTTTTTTCAGCTTGCTTTGGTAAGATCCTAGTGATGTTGAGGCTGCATAAATATTTGTGCTAGCACTTATTCAATCTCTTATAGACCATCTTGTTGTTCCTCCAGTGTCTCCTCTTGGAGTCGTACCTGATTTTGTTACCGAATTTCAATCAAATCAAATGAGAATGGATTAAAGTTAGCAACTAATCATAACATGACAGAATGGAAATATTAGCCATCACATTATCTAATAAAAGAACAACTAATAGAATATGGGCAGCTAAGAGGCTGGAGTAATGGCAAATTTAGATTTTAATATGATCTAGTGCTCCCACCATCAATAAATTTTATTACAAAGATGACCCATCGTCATAATTCAGGAAGTTGAGTAAGAACAGTTGTTATCAGGTAAGGTGCTTTTGGGATGCAAATAATCTTAAGTCGGTTGACTTAAAGCAAAGACACTGGGTGTCAAAAGTCCCTGGAAATCCAAAGAAGGGGCACGACACAGCAGTGGTCCTGGAATCTTATCAGGTATCAATTTCCTTCATCTTCTCTGCTGTGCCGCCCTCAGGTTGGCCCTTGTCTGAAGGCTGCATCCCAGCATGGCTTCAAGATGACCACAACTGTCCCAAGCATCACATCCAGACACAAGGTACGGTGGGAGGAGAGTCGCCGTCTTCCTTGGGGCTTTTTGAATGACTGAAGAAGACTTCTCCAAGAAGTATCCTCGGCGTCTGCCGCCCTTCAGGGCTCATTTGGCCGCTGCTAAACCAATTCCTGGTATGGGATTGCCAGGTTTGCCTTGGATCCGTCACAATGTACCTGAGTCTCAGAGCAAAATGGGGTTTCTGCCAACATGGAGGAGGGAAGTGGCCATTGTAGGTAATAAATGTGTCGGCCTAAATGTCAAGACGTTTAGACCAGCCTAAAGAGACACAGGGTAAGACATGTCTGGAGAACAGTCCTGAGGGTAAGCCCCCTGTGGATTTCTCACTTTCAATGAAAATAGCAAGTGAAGTATACTGCTTTTCAATGGCTCATAAATCACTACGATAGGCATTTACAATTGTCTGCATGCAACTGTCAGCAGGCTATTAGCGATTCATTTGAATAGAGGCCCATCAATTTTCTGGGATCTATTTCTGCGCAAAGGAAAATAAAGACATGTTAATTAATGGGAACTATGGTCACATTTTCAGTAATTGTATTAGAAAACAATTTCTCCCAAGTGGAACTTCAATGTGGGGGCCTGTAAGAACTCTGGGAGTTACATGTGATAACATGATTTAGGAGAAGGTGCAATGTTCCCAGGTTCGAACATTCTGTTTGGTAAAAAAGGACAGGCCCCTAGCTGGATGGCTTGTCATCACCTTGGCTTGGGCGCTGCCATGCCACCTGAGCTTGAGGCTCTGGGTTAGAATTGGCCCAAGAGAAAGACTCATGAGGTCTGGAAGGTGGAACACAGTAGGGGCTCATTTGGTGAGTTGCTAGGGGCAGACGAAGCAGGTTTCCATACCTTTGCCCAAGTTCCACCTTCATGGTCACAGCAGCTATGCAGCTTTCTCCAGGGACCCCTGCTTGTGGGTGTGGTGGGTTCTAGCTCTACCTTTACCTTTGGGCACTTAGGCTAAGACTTTCCCTGTGGACTTCGCTGAACTTCAGCGGCTGCTTTCTGAGATCTTCTCTTCCAGCTCTTCCAACAGCCACGAAGCCCCGATTCTGTCTTAAATGCTTTGTGCTCAGAATGGCTACTCTTTTTTTCATCAAACCCTGACAGATCGAATTCTCCTGCCTTCCTCTTTCCAAATCCACCTCTCAACACACACACACATGTACATACACACACACAGGCGCATAAACACACATCTTTAACAACTTTGTTTTCTGACTTCACAAATATCTCACATATATGGCATCTCAAAGCATTCATACACATGAGGTAGGTTTAGTATGCCATTCACATATTTAGCAACATTCTTTTTTTCCTTTCCTAGAGTTTGGATATGTTTTTGCAATAAGGGCATTACCTTTGTTATTTTTGAGAGTTCCATCGTATTCTCTCATATGGCTACAATGCAATTCGTTTAATAACCGTTCCCATATTGATGAGCCTGTAGGCTGTTTCCAACATTTTGCCGCTATTCATAGCACTGCAGTGAACATCCTTGTAAGGTTATCTCTGGTGCATGTCACAGGTCTCTGTGGGTTAGACTCTAGGGGTGCAAATGGCCGCTGCAGAACGCATTCCCATTGGATCTCTGATTTGGTATCTATCGCAAAATGCCCTCCGAAAGCTGTGGCCATTTTTAATCCCGTTGACGTAGCCTGATTACTAATGCCTATTTCCTGCACAGAAAGCCAAGACAACGGGCCACGTACTGCTTCTCATAACTCTACAGTCTTTTCAAATTCGTATTTGGCATCACTTTGTCTCTTCAACCTTCAAGGTAGATGTGAAACGAAGTGCCAAAGAGGTTGTGGAAAAAAAGTTTTTGAGGAATGTTATCCAGAGTGAATGTTATCCAGGTCTCTCAATGTGCAATCTTTAGGACTAAATCTGTCTTTTTAATTTGGCATGGCTCTCAGCCTGGGACTCTTTCAAGAAGGGATTTCAAAATAATTATTAGAAGCTTAATATTAAGCTGAACCACATCTAGACTCTATTTTTGAGAATTATAATGGTCCAATGTCGATCATTTTGTATGATTCATCCTAGTGCCAAAGTCCAGGAAACACTGCACACATCAGTTTAACATCTATTGATGGACTTATTGTATGCTTATATATAAGGCATTATGTACAAGGCAGTATGTTGAATTCCAAGACAGTATTAGGGATGATGTAAGGATAACATTAAGCTTAAGGAATCCACAATAATGAGAGTGGAGAGCAGTTTCTTGAGTCTTTGTGGTTTGATATCTAAGTTCTTCTTTTCTTTCTCCCAGGATCACAACACTTGGAGGCAGACATTCAATCTGTCACTTCTTTTGTCCCAACTAAGAGGACGCCTTGCATATGGTAGGTGACACAAATAACTATTACAGAAAGTGGTTTCAAGCTTCTATTCTGATTGGAGACAGACAACATAAAAGTAAAAAGAGTAACATACCTGTCAGGAAGAGCCCCTCCTCGTCATAAGTATAATTTACCCCGTAAGTGCCAAGAGTAGACAAGAGACATGTTGGTTCAGAGCAAAAGAGTTTATTTTTTTAAGTCTATTCATTTATTTTGAGAGAGAGAGAGAGAGAGAGGCAGCACAAGCAGAAGAGGAGCAGGGAGAGAGGAAGAGAGAGAGGAGAGAATCCCAGGCAGGCTCTGCACTGTCAGCGCGGAGCCCGATGTGGGGTTCAAACTCACAAACTATGAGATCATGACCTGAGCTGAAGTCAAGAGTTAGACACATAACTGACTGAGCCACCCAGGTGCCCCAGAGCACGACAGTCTACTACCCATAGCACAGCAAATGGCAGAAGCATTAACACCCTTGTGCTAGTTCCCATTACCCCAGGGACTGTGAGTTGAGGCCGTGCTGATGTTACATGTGCAACAGGCCACTCTTTGCCTGAATGAGGTGGGGCCAGGGGCTCAGCACCTTGCCAAGTGGGCAACCAAGAGGCCTGTTCCCCTTCTCCGAGGGAGGGAGCACTTACATAGGGGTCATGCCGTGGCTGCCTTGACCTACTTAGTTAATGCCTTTGAAGAAAATCAGACAAGTTGAAGATAGATAAATAGAAATGATGTAAACTGAGACACAAAAATTTAAAAAAAACCCAACACAACAGTACAGAGAATCCTGAGAGGCAGCATCAGTAGGTCTAACGTGCATGTTATTAGAATCCCCAAAAGAGAACACAGAGAGGAAAGGGCAGAAGAAATATTTGAAGTAGCAATTGCTGCAGATTTCCCAAAGTTAATGATAGATACCAAACTATGTAACCAAAAGCTCCGAGAATACCAAGCAAAGTAAATAAAAAACAAAACAAAAAACCAACCAACCACAAAATAAAGAAAAAACCTATGTGCCTAGGCATATCATTTAAAATTTCTCTCTCTCTTTCTCTCTCTCTCTCTCTCTCTCTCTCTCTCTCTCACACACACACACACACACACACACACACACATACACACATGGGATAGAGAAGATTCTGAAAGCAGTCAGGGAAAGAAATGGGGAATAAATAGAATTACAGTAGACATCTTGTCAGAAGTTAAGTGAGCCAGAGACACCTTTAACAAGCTGAGAGAAAAAAAAGCTATCAACCCACAATTCTACATATACTGAAAATGTGTTCTAAAAATGAAGGAGAATAAAGACCTTTTCAGGCCAGCAAAAAACTGAGAATACATGGTCAGCAGATTTACAATTCAAGAAATGTTAAAGGAAGTTCTTCAGACAAGAAGGAATATGATACCAGACCAAAACTTCTATCTACACAAAGAAATAAAGAACACTGGAAATGAAGTACATGAAGATAAAATGTTTTCTTCCTTCTAATTGCCCTAAAAGAAATTTAGCTGTGTTTGTAGAGCAAAACTAGTGGGAACATATGATGTGTTTATAGAATATATAAAAGCAGAATGCATGCCCACAGTAGCACAAAGGAGGGTACGGGAGGGGTTGGGAATACACTGTTGTAAAGTCTTTATGTTACATGGGAAGTGGTGTAATATTTGAAGGTAGACTCTGATTAATTAAAGATGCACATTGCAAACACTGAGGCAGCCACTACATTTTTAAAAACCAGGTATGTTCTTTCATCTTGACCACCAACTTGCTGTGCAGACAGGGGAAGACCCAGAAACTTCTGAGCCATGTGAGCCATAGCCACGGATGTGGGAGGCCAGGTAATGCTGGAGGCAGAGCGTCACCACAGGACCAATTTCGACAAATATCGCCCAGGGAGGGTTGGTGTCAGGGGTTACCACTTAAACAGGACCCCGAACTTCTGCCCGACTGTCAACCTTGATAATCTGCCGACGTTGGTCAGCAAGCAAATATGGGTAACCACTGCCAAAAGCAAGACTGTGACGCTCCCATCGTTGGTGTGGCACATCCAGACTGCTACAAAGTTCTGGGGAAGGAAAAGTTCCCAAGGCAGCCTGTCAGGGTGAAGGCCAAATTCTTCAGCAAAAGAACCGAAGATGAGGGATGTGTGTTTGGGGTGGAGGGCTGTGACCTGGTGGCTTGAAACCCCATGGGAGGAGGTTCACTAAATGCTTTACAAGAAAACCAAAAACAAGTGTAAATAATAACTCAACAGTGGAAATAAAATGGGTGATTGAAAAGTTCAATTAACCGAAGAGACATCAGGAAAAGAGGGCAAAGGGACAAATAGAAAACAAGTAGAAACATGACAGATTTTACTTCAAACTTACCAGTGGTCATATTGAATGTAAATGGTCGAAACACACCAATGAAAAGACTGTGAATATTAGATTGGATGAAACAATGAGACTGAACTTTATGCGATCTACAAGAAACCCACTTGAAATATAAAGGTGTGATAGGTTGAAAGCAGAAGGTTGAAAACGTATGCGGTGCAAACATTAATCTAAAGAAGGCTGGAGCAACTCTGTTAATATCAAAATAGACTTTGAAACAGGACGTATTATCAGGGGTAAGGAGGGACAAGACTTGATGAAGGGGTCAGTTCTCCCAGAATATATAGGAATCTTACAGGTGTATGCACTGAACGAGAGAGCTTCTAAACACGAAACGAAAACTGATAGAAAGGAAAGGAAAAGTGGGCAAATGTCCCATATGGTTGGGGACGACAACACTGCTCTCTCAGTAACCAAGAGAGCAAGTAGGAAAAAAATTAGTAGAAATAAAGAAGACATAAGCAACACCATAAATTAACTCAACCCGGTTGACATTTATGGAACACACACATTTATAGACCCCTACAGCAGAACACATATTTTTTTTCAAGTGCCACATGGAATGTTTACCAAGATCAGCCACATTCTGGGCCCTAAAACGAACCTTAATACATTTAAGAGAAAATTCCCTAACAGTTAGAAATTAAATATCATACTTATAAAAGACTTAAGAGTCAAAGAAGCCTCAAAAGAAATTTTAAATGTTCTGAATAGAAAGGAAACGAAAGGTGGTATATCATTTTCATGCTGTTGCTCACGCAGTGCTCATGGGACATTTGCAGCATGAAAGACTTATATTAGAGAAGAAGGAAGGTCTTGACTTGGTAATAAAACCTTCCACATCAAGAAACCAGAAAGAAGAAAAGCAAGGTAAAGTCCAAACCAAGCAGAAATAAGAAAACTGGTAAAGACAGAGACTAAAAATGACATTAAAAGCAGAAAAACAATGGAGAGAACAACAGAAATTGAAAGCTTTGAAAGAATAAGTAGCATTGATACAGAGGTGCAGACAAAATGGAAGATCCCCAAATCGGCAATGGAGTAGGGCTCGTCACTACGGGCACTAAAAGGTAACGACACTGTATGAACAATCCACCATGTCCATAAATACAACAGTGCCACAACATGAACGGTCATTGTCAAGTAGGCATAGAAATACACTAATCTGGTCTTCGAGTGTATCCTTGTGGTCCATTTAGTGTACAGACCACAACCTTCTCTGCTAGTTCAAGATGAAGATAATGAAGGCTGTGGTAGTTTCTTGAGATAGGGGCTTTGATTAGAATCTTTCAGCTTGCTCACTAACCATCCCTCCCTAGAGCATGTATGCCTGATTAGAGTATTAATCCACATACACCCTCTACCAATGCACATATATATGATTGTTCAGATTGAAGGCATTATTTTTTCAAAAAAATTTTTAATGTTTATTTATTTCTCAGAGAAAGAGAAAGAGAAAGAGAGAGAGACAGAGACAGAGAGATAGAGCATGAGTGGGGGAGGGGCAGAGAGAGGGAGACACAGAATCTGAAGCAGGCTCCAGGCTCTGAGCTGTCAGCACAGAGCCTGACTCGGGGCTCGAACTCCTGAGCTGCAAGATCCTGACCTGAGCTGAAGTCGGGATGCTCAACTGACTGAGCAACCCAGGCGCCCCAGATTGAAGGCTTTAAAGTGTCATCATGGTATGTCTGAGAATGCCTCTCTTGGACACGGTGCTACAGAGAGCACATGTGGCCAAGGAGCTGGTTGACGTCCCCCAGTGCCTCCTCTGAGGCCACACCTTCCTCCGGTGGCTCATCGCCATGACTGAGTGCCTTGAGGATATTGAAGCGGATCTGGTCTTGACAGACATGGGGCTCCTTTATTGGCTGATGTTAGCTCAAGGACTCCCCAACAATCTTCTGCAAATGTCCTGCAGAGTAGTCTAGGACCCTCGCACCCCATCTTCTCTCCCTGGCTCCTTCAGGTGAGGGCAAGCTCTGTGTTGTGGTCTGATGGCTCTTCCAGCCTTTACCACCTCTCTCCCTACTTCTTTTTCACACAGGCATGTTCCCTAATAAAAGCCTTGCCTATTTCAGCCTGCCTTGATCCCTGCTTTTCAGAATATTCTGACTAACGCAATGTTACAGACTGGAAATCTTTATACAAGAGTTTATACAAGAGTTGCCTGAACTTGGTCATGATTTCCAAGGGGCACGCGGAAAAGAGTTTCCCAAAGGTGTTTCTTTAAGGAGATCATTATTCCAATTACAAAGCAGATTCAGTGAAATGGTCAGACAGTGACAGAGGTGTGAATGGAGGTTGTCCTCGCCCTGTATGCCAAGTTCACGTCATGTCGCCGCAGAATTACATGGCCAGCCCTAGGACCCGGGGGTGTTTGGAGTGGATGCATGGCACGTGAAGGGGGTGAGTAGCAAATTCATTCAGAAAAGCAGGAGAAGAGTTTGAAAAGTGCCCTTGATGGGTGGCGGTGGCAGCAGAGGTGGTGTCCGAGAACCTCCGTCCACCAGCAGCGAGGTTGTGCTGTGCTTCTTCACATCCGTTCTCTGCCCTGGCCTGTCCACACTGCTCCCCCTGGGCTCCCTTGCCCTCTGACTTCAGTTGGGCGCACAGGATCACAGCGGGTGGGGTGGGGTGTGTGTCCCATTTATTTCTCCTGCTCCCTCTTGCCTCCTCACGGTTCGGTTCCTCTTCATGGCTCATGGTGCCCCCTGCAGATAGCTCTCTCCATCTCCAATAGCTGCCCCTTGCAGGCTCAGGGGAGGTGACAGCTTCTTCTTACTGTTCCTACCCCGTGGGGGCTCCACCCTCTCTTCCTAGTTCTCTTGCCACCCAGCTCTCACCTCTGCAAATATCCCCCCTCGCTAAATCCCTTGAATGTCCCACCTGTTTCCCGCTGGTCCTGGACCAGTGCAGATGTTAAGAAGGTTGACGGAATGAGAGTTGCAAAATACCACGGCCTGGGGAGCGCTGCGTGGGCGGGGAATTGCTTTGCTATCTTTCTACCAAATCACATTTCACAGACTGCTTCATATACAGTCTGTGAGGTGGCGCCAGGAATTCACGGAAAACCTGCCACTCTGACAGGGCGCCACAAAGCTAGAGGGCATTACAAAGCCTAATTTACTCCAGACCCCGTGCTGTCTTGTTCACATCGCACTGCTTTAGAATTCTTGTCAATAGAAATAAAGGGCTTAATTCTTGATTTCTCTCCAGTAATGACATTTAACTGATATTTCACTTACTTCAAGCTTGCTTTTAAGGCGTTTGGCTTCAACTGCTGGCTTCCTATAATTTTTCTTTTATCCTGTTTAAAAAATGTTTCCTGTGGTCCCATTATTCCTTGCAGGGTTCCATTTGATCTAATATGCAGAGTATTCTTACTAACACAGCATCAAAATATTTGTACCAGCAATGTCCTGTGCCAGGTGACTTCTCCGTAAGAAATACTGCCTTTGTTGATTTTCCTGTAAAGGGCAGATCTGTTTGCAGCTATCTAACTCTGTTCGTGGGAACTGCACCGTTTCCCCAGATGAACATTTCAAAGAAAAGGAAATGCAAAGGAAATTAATTAATACTTGTACCAGATTAATGATCCCAGCACTGTTTGTAAACCAAATAAATCATTTAGTCACTTTAAAAGAGCCTTTAAGGGGCACTTGGGTGGCTCAGTGGGTTAAGCATCTGACTCTTGATTTTGGCCCAGGTCATAATCTCAAGGTTGTGGGATCAAGCCCCACACTGGGCTCCTCACTGAGTGTGGAATCTGCTTGAAATTCTCTCTCTCCTCTCTCTCTGCTCTCTCTCTCTCAAAATAAATAAACTTAAAAAAAAAGAGCCTTTAATAACTGATTACTTATTTCTTCCTGTAACTTCCATCAATCAAACCATTAAAATGCAGAGAAATTGAAGTTTACTCTTCAACTGGAAATCTATAATTTAGTCATCAACAGGTAATTCTTGGTAGTGGTAACATGATTATAATGTGTATCCATTTGCTTGGTTAATCAGTAAGCCATCCTGTAATCCTAATGCATTTTTAAGGGCAAAGCAATCCATCTTAAAATTGGTTGCTAGTGCAACATTTCAGCAAATTCTTAATGACACCTGTAATTAGAGACTGGGGGGAAATTGTCTTAATCCTTAAAGCTTTAGGTAGTGAAGCAGGCACTTTCATTTCAAAGGCCTTTTCCAGTTTTCCTTGGAAAAGACTGTCAACGCAGCTGCTCTTTTGAATGGGTGTTCTGCGCTCTGCTATGGGATGTACGAGTCTTTTGGACTCTGTGGCGTCTTGAGTTTCTTTTGCTACTCTGGTTCAGTCCCTGTGGAAGAACCCCATGCTTGGTATCAGTTGACAACGGCCAAGTCTTGGGGAAAGTTTTGTTTTCAAAACCCTCCAGGGTGGTTGATAAAGGACAGTGGTGATTTTGCCCTCCGGAGGACATTTGGCAACGTCTAGAGACATTTTTGGTAAGCATGACTCAGAAGGGGTGCTAGTGGCATCTGTGACACCAGACACCAGAGCCATTGCTAAATACTCTACAGAGCGCAGGCTAGCTCCCACCACAAAGAATCTTCTGGTCCTGAGAGAAGCAACTGAGAACGATGGAGGGCTCTCTGCCTTTCTTGAAGACTGCAAGGGCCTCTCCGGTCAGCTCTGACGCAGCCATCCGAGGAAATGTCAGCAGCCAGACCTCAAGCCGGCACATAGAAACATCAGGTCTCACCAGCCTCTTCACTTCTGTCCTCCAGCAGGACAGACTGGGAGGTCCTCACTGATCTAGATCCCAGTCTCAGGAAAACTCAATGGTTTATCAGGTCAGGAAGCTACACGCTTTAGGCTTTTTTTTTTTTTTAACATGTTCTGAAAGGTCAAAAGAGATATATTTTAAGCTTGACTAAAGTCAAGGAAATATTTCCTTTGGGTTTCTAAAAATTTTCCTTTCCTTCTTTTCTTCCTTTTTTTTTTCCCCCAAAACTGCTTATTGACCTTCAGTGACTGCCATTGTCCATTGTGTTACAGATACAAAGAAAACAGGCTGAATGGTGGGAATTTTTTTTTTTCCAAATAGGGAAATCCTTATCCCAAGATAACCTTCCACAGGCATTTAAAAATGTTTTTGACCACTGAACACATTGAAGTCATATAAAAACCCTGTGCTGTACCATGAGCTTGCGCTTCTCATTTTCGCAAAAGGCTCCTTTTGTTTGGGAGGAGGTAACGGTGAAGGGCGGGTTCCAGCGGGGGTGAAGGGGGGTGGGCGGGACAGCCAGTTTGGACCCCACAGCCGGAACTGAGCTGGGTCTCTCCACTGACTTGCAACACCCTTGGCTGCAGAACACTGCATGAAAGCTATGAAAATCGATGAAAAATCATTTGCAAAGCACTTCGGGCTCCTTGGAGGAAGGGTCTTGGGGATGGAAGCCGTATCATTATTCACATTAGACCCGGCGCAGTCATAAAACGGAGAGGAACCCTCTGAGTGGAGTGCTTTGTGATGACTTCATCTTTTTCCGAGCTAATAGCTATTAGTACAGCTAATACAGCTCCATATGGACAGCTTGTCACATAGCTCATATTATTGGCCTGATGGTTTTGTGTGAGTCTCTCTTTTTCAAGCTCTAGCAGAAAAGACGGGCAAATGAATTTTGAAAAGGCACAGCCTGAGCCCTCAATCAAGGCCTAATAACATTTTCAACTGGATATACTTCAGTCAGTTTTAAGGATTTGTTTCATTGGTACTATTTTCACACAGATGTCACTGTAAAATGTTTTGGAGTACAAAGATAAATGTACACTCGGAAGAGTAGAATTTGCACCTCCTTTAACACCTCATCTTATTTGCCCCTTAGCATATCAGTTAAGAATCTATCAAACACCTTCTTTTTTTATGGAAGAGCTCAAAACAGACTATAAGATGCAAAACACACTTTAAATCTAACAAAAACAAGAAAAGTAGATGCAAATCAGAGATAAGAGAAAATAGATAAGTACTTACCATATGGAGAAATTTTTAAAAAAATTTTTTAACGTTTATTCATTTTTGAAAGAGAGAGACAGAGCACAAGCAGGGGTGGGGCGGAGAGAGAGAGGAGGGACACAGAGTCTGAAGCAGGCTCCAGGCTCTGAGCTGTCAGCACAGAGCCCAACACGAGGCTCCAACTCACGAACCACGAGATCATGACCTGAGCCGAAGTCGGACGCTCAACCGACTGAGCCACCCAGGCGCCCCAATGGAGAAATTTTTATAGCAAGTGATACCTTTGTTTGGAATGTACCCATTGTGTTAGTGGGATTCTCCACTGACTACAAAGATTTCAATACGGACAGAAAAGATATTGTGCGGATTGCCTCCTAAGGATACTGGGGCCTTGGTCAAAAATAGGAACCACACGACAGCAACAGCAAACACCTTGCGGCCTCTAACAGGTGGGAAGCTGTCTGTGCTGGGCGGTCGGGCTACCACAGATGATGTTCTACGTGGGCTCCCACTAGGGCCACAGGTCTTGGAGGGACCTCTGCAGGGCTGCTTAAAAGCAAGGCTTAACACAAGCCTTAACATGAGCCAAGAAAGTCGGAGGAAAACATCATCTTCCTCAAGAAACCATAGGTATTCATCACACAGTCAGGAAAGGCCATGGGCAAATTTACCACACGATCAGTGTTGTTAAGATCCGGGTGAAGATTCCTTCAAAACTAGAGGGTTAGACACTTAGAAGAATAAAAAAAATCATTTGACACAATTCTTCTTTCTCTCTTTCTTTTTCCCTTCCCTCTCTCTCCTCCTTCCTCCCTCCCTTCCTTCCTTCCTCCCTCCCTTCCTTCCTTCCTTCCTTCCTGCCTGCCTGCCTTCCTTCTTGCCTTCCTGCTTTCCTTCCTGCCTTCCTGCCTTTCCTGCCTTTCCTGCCTTCCTGCCTTCCTTCCATTAAGGAACCTATTGTATGTCAGGCCCACTGATCTTCCATCACTGAATTAAGCATTTCTTACTTTTACATACAAAGTGACCTGAAAATTAACACAAGTTGACCTCCACAGTCATCAGCAGTAAGCTGAATTCTGAATTTGCCATTGGGTCACTGTGTGTCGCTGGGCAAATTCTTTAACATTCCCAAGTCCTATTAATTTCTCATCTTCCTTACAATATTGTTAGGCTTAGAGGTCATGGATTTTAATAAGACTAAGAGGGGGCCTGGACTATATGGGAACTTACAAAGTGCTAGCTCTCATTGGAACAGAGTGGTCCCCAATGGACTTGAAAAAAAATCAAACACCTTTTAAGTGTCTAACACATCGGGGACTCCAGGAATGACCCAGGGCCAGGGAAGAAAGTTATGAGTGTATACCAGAGAATGTTTTTGAGAAGCTTGACCACCAAGCTCATGGACATTTCAGTGTTTGCTAAACTGAATCTTAGTGCTTATCTAGAGAAGGTAAAGAGAACAGCAGGGCTGTAAGCACCCCCAAGAGGCATAAACCTAGTTAATGCTACAGATCACGAACACCAGATTCTCTGATTCAATTTACGTGCAAAAAGAAGCACCAAGGGTAGAGGCCTAATTCTTCCTCACAGCACCTCCTGTGTGCTATCTCGTTTCCTCTCCTGGTGCTCACTTGACTTAGGCATCACCTTTGTGCTTAGCAGAGGTTGAGAGGAAATTCGGGTCCGTTCTCCAGGATACAGAGCAGGGCAGAGGCTAGACTGGTCCCTATTTGTAAGCACTCCTTAGGCCATTAATAATTGAGGCAGATAAAGAGCTTTGTTAGTATCAGCAAGTGCTTCACTTTGTCTGATTGCTTTTCCCACCGGAGAGAATTGATAGTGTCTCAGTCTAGATTGTTCCTTAGCTTACAATCCAGATCTGCTGCTATGACTTCCATGTGGTCAATCCCACTAGTCTCTTTTCAATTTCACACAGTAGAGAGAAGTAGGTGTCCGCCAGGTCTGCAATGTGGGAGCCTGAACCCGCACTACTTATTTCTCACCTGCTGCCCACTTAGTTTCCATTTCGTTCTGGGCATTTGAAAGCTATTGCAGGGGAGACTTCCAGGCTGAGGTGGAAGCTGGAGAAAGTGCAATCATGGGATCTTCCTCCTTGCGTACTTGCACCTGATGGAATTTTAAAAAGTAAAGGAACAAAATCTAGCAATCAGAAATAACTGGCTGCAATCAAACCAAGAAAGGAAACAAAACAAAGTAAAACAAAACAAAACAAAGCAAAACAACCCCAAACACAGCCTCGCGTCATGAGAGCCAAAGAAAGAGAGTGAAGGAAGTAAAGAATCTGCCGTAAAAAGCAGCGCGGGGTAGTTCCATGAACTCAAGAAACCATTGAGTTAAACATTTTTTATAGGTGTTCCATGGCAATCATTTTTGACTGATATACAGATAAATAAAGAAAATTGTAAGGGGAGGATTGAAAAATTATGTTATTTGACCCAGATATTCCAATCCTACTTTTGTTCCCTAGAGAAATGTTCACACCCATGCTCAAAAAACTATATCAAAGAATGTTTCAACTTTGTTTATAAAAGCTTGAAAAGTGGAAAAGACCTAAATATCTATTGGCAGGAGAATAGATAAATAATTATGGTTCATTCGCATCATGTTATACTATAAATCAGCAAAAATAATGAGCCAGAGCTTGACAAAGAAAATCATGATAAATTTCAATTTCATGTTGAACTAAAAAGAGAAAGTTGCAGAAGAATACACGGAATATATCATTTATGTCAAAGCTTAAAAGCAGGCGGAAGAACACTGTACATTTGGGGCACCTGGGTGGCTCAGTTGGTCGAGTGTCTGACTCTTGATTTTGGCTCAGGTCATGATCATATGATCACGGGATTGAACCCCGCGTCGGGCTCAGTGCCAAGTGCCTCCCCTGCTTATGCTCTCTCTCTAATTAAAAAAAAAAATAGAAAAAAAGAATATTATACATTTATATGGACACAGAACTGTACTTATGGGGTAAATACATGCATTTACACCTGTCAAGTTCCAGAGAGCTGGGTGTGGGAGCATGGGGAGGATTTGGGGGGAGAGAGAACAGTCAGGAAGAGGTGGAGGAAGGGGGTTCCACTGTATATTCTCTGTTGTATGTCTTAAGATCACTGATGAATGTTTATTCTATTCATCTTTAAAGTTTATGCATCTTGTTGAAGTATTTAACAGGACTAAGGAAAGCTATGTTGTTGAGTAAAATTTAACCTCTGATGACTGAAATCCATCTCATTATTTTTTTACTGACACACACACCAGCTCAGCAGTTCATAGAACCTGTTCTACACCCATAGTTATTTTCTTGTTTCCTTCTTCCTTTCTTCTAATTCTTTTCATGACTCTTTCATACTTCTTTCAAATTGATGATGCGTCTAAAAATTTAGATGTATATCCTATCTCTATTTGTCTATATCCATCTATCTATCTCTCTCTGTCCATCCATCCATCCATCCATCCATTCATCTCTCATCTATCTAGATGTATATTTATATCAAACATTAAAAAACAAAAAAGTAAATTTGAAAGACCTTATTGGCTTTATTCAATGATTCATGAACCAAGCAGCATCTCACCCAGCAGGAAGAAAGGAACTCTGAGGAATGGTACAAATGGAAAACTTTTATAGGCAGAAGGGAGTAGGAACAAGGAAGTTGTACTGGGCAAAGAAGTGGGCTGGTTGAAACAAGGCTGTTTTCCTTTAGGGGATAGCAGGTGTCCATCAGGCAGGTTACCTAGTTAGTACTGGTGAGGTGATTCCTGAGTGAGTAATTTTAAGATTCCATTTCTGGGAAGGCTGAAACTAAGTCTCAGTTTGATGGCATGGGGCTTAGCCTAAGTGACTCCATTTGTGGCCAGTTGTCTTGTTTTTGACTTAAATCCCTCTAGTTGATGGAACCAGTTCTAAAATGCTTTACACTTTGAGTTTGGGAAACGCTTCCCCAAAAAGGAGGAAAGGAGAAGCAAAATCCCACCAGACTTCTGGAAAATCTTAATAGTAGTTACACTGGGTTTCTCGAGCCCTCTGAATTTTGTTCTGAGCAGAAGATGCCAGACGTCCTGTGATCTTTTTCAGGTTGCTGGAGCTAAGTCACTGGCTATTATCTCTTATGTTATTTGTCACTTGCTGATTTTCTTGAAAGAGCTTAACTTTTGCAGTTTTGTTTTAGCCTTACTCAGGGCTTCCATCCCACAACTGCTGAGAACCTGTTCGTCTATCTTATATCTCTCCCGTTATTTGGAGTAAGATAGAGGTCAGACTGCTGGGGGGCAGGCGGGGGAGGTGCTAGGGGGAATGGGGGAAAATTAAATCTCGAACAATTCGTGGCTTTTTTTTTTCAGAGTTCCCTGCGGGGTAGCATCTAAGTGTTTAATCTTGCTGTCTCTTTGAGGCATTATTAAAGCCAATTATCTGGGGGAGTGGATTGTTACACTGTTGCTATTTTGAGAAGAGTGAACAAAATGTTTAGCTTTTTTCTGTATTCATACAACGGACACGAGCAGGGTGATTTGGTGACTTAGCTGCTTAGGATATTTTGCACAGGCTTTGGAGATAAGCAGGCTAGGCTGTTGCTGTGGCCAGATCCAAAGCAAGAAATATCAGATAGTGGCCTTTAATTCTGAATGTCCCCAAATACTTTTCCCTAGGGCATATGAATATGCATATCAGAAGTCTATACAGAGACATAATCCATACTGGCGAAGAAAGGAGCTGGAGATGGCTCGAGGTTTCCCCAAGATCAAGAAGACCTTGCCCCCTACTTCCAGCAACACCTTTATCTCTTCAACTTGGGTGAGTGCCACTGAAGCCATTGTGGAGCCAGTCACTGAACTGTAGATTAGAGGACACTCATGGGTTTACCAGGGCACCAGTGTCTTTCTTGTCTTCAAGAGGGCAGGCAGGGAACCTGAACTTTCTTCATGTCCGTCTTAAAACGAAGAGAGTATTCGCTCAATAGATATTGATTAATGGACCAAGGCTCTAATTCTTGATACTGTATCATGAAGCCACAATCATTAAAAAAGTTTGATTTTGTCAAACCAATATTACTAAATTACTAAAATGCTAAAATGGTATAGAGGGTCCTGAAGGAGCCCCAAATACTTAAGGGAATTAATATAGGATAGTTTCAAAGCAGTTTGGAAGAGATCGATTATTTAATAAATGGTTGGGACAGCTGAAATAAAGTTATAACTCGACATTAAATCCATTCCAAATGACTTAGAAATTTAAATGTAAAAACGTAGGGGTGCCTGGGTGGTCAGTCAGTTAAGCGTCCGACTCTTGATTTCATCTCAGGTCATGATAGCACGGTTTGTGGGTTTCAGCCCCATGTTGGGCTCTGCACTGACAGCATGGAGCCTGCTTGGGATTCTCTCTCTCTCTCTCTCTCTCTCTCTGTCCCTCCGCTACTCTCTCTTTCTGAAAATAAGTAAACTTTAAAAAATGTAAAATAATTTGGGGCGCTTGGGTGGCTCAGTCGGTTAGGCATCCGACTTCGGCTCAGGTCGTGATCTCGCCGTCCATGAGTTGGAGCCCCGTGTCGGGCTCTGTGCTGACAGCTCGGAGCCTATTTCAGATTCTGTGTCTCCCTCTCTCTCTGACCATCCCCCATTCACGCTCTGTCTCTCTCTGTCTCAAAAATAAATAAAAACTTAAAAAAAATAAAAAAAATGTAAAATAATTTAAATGTAAACACTTAAGTGGGAGATTTTTTCAAAATGAGTATTAAGAGGTGGAAAGGTGCTCACTTTGGCAGCACATATACTAAAATTGGAATGATCCAGAGAAAACTAGCATGGATTCTGTGCAAGGATGATGCACAAATTTATGAAGCATTCTATATTAAAAAAAGGGAGGGAGGCTGTGGAAGGTCCTTCTAAGTAATACTTAAAACCCAGAAGCCATAAATAAAAAACATTAATGCACATGACTACATTAAAAACATTTCTACACAGCAGAAAGCATAAAAAGGAAAATTAGAAACCACAACCTGAAGAAATACTTGCAGTGTATAACAGAAGGGCCTTATCATTCAATAGAAATCATTACTGACCAGTAAGAAAAAGGTCTTAGAAAATGTGCAAAAGACCCAGATAAGGAATTTATTTAAAAAAAAAAAACAAACAACAAAACAAACCCAACAAAACAAAACAAACAAAGTGGTTCCACCACATAAAAGGATGCCCGATCTCATTGAAAATGAAAGAAATAGAAGTTAAAATCATGAACACCGCTTTTCACCTATCAGATATATCAGATGGTCTTGCAAAATCAGTAAGTGAGAAAATACACACAGGCTGGAAAAAGGCAGTCCCATACATCATTGGTGGGAGTATAAACCTCTCTATCTTTAGAAGGTACACATACTTTTTTTCCTTAAGTTTTTCTAAAAAAAATTTTAAAGTTTATTTATTTATTTTGAGAGAGACAGAGACAATGTGAGTTGGGGAGGGGCAGAGAGAGGGAGAGAGAGAATCCCAAGCAGGCTCCACACTGTCAGCACAGAGACTGATGCAGAGCTCAAACCCCCGTACCCATGAGATCATGACCTGAGGTGAAACCAAGAGTCAGACACTTAACCAACTGAGCCACCTAGGCATCCCTCAAAGGTACACGTACTTTCATAACTGATACTTCAACCCCTAGGAATTGATTCTACTGATAGTCATGCACACAGGTGCATAATGAAACAAATACTTATCGTGCCACTGTTTGTAGTAACCTAATGCTAGACAAAATCTAAATGTTAAATAGGGGGCTGGTTAACTAGATTACAAAATAAGTTGATAATGGAATTAATAATATAACTATTGCAAATCATGTAGATCTATGTAGACCAACATGAAATTATCCTCTACATATACTATTTAGTTGTAAAAAATGCACAGAATAGTGTACTCCTATTTGTGGTATTTCAAATAACTGAGCAAATGATCAAATACTCTAAAAATGAAATTGAGAAAGTGGGTACCACAACACATACAAAATATAATTTATACTTGAAACAGGCAAGAACTAAACATATAATAATAATACCATATGATGCTTATAGTGTACTCATAAGCATTTTAAGAAAACATAAACAATAATAGTTTTTATAAACTTGGATTAAGGAAGACCTTCCTAAGCAACTACAAAATCCAGTGATCCTGAAGTTAAATAAAGGGAGTTAATGGGAGAAAATTTTGCAATGTACCAAAGAGACACATGAATATATTTCGATATGTAAAGAACTCCTACAATCACTATAAGAAAAAAGGTAAATGACCAAACAGAATAGGGTTTGCAAAACCAAGGGTCTACCAAGATTAGACAAGTCATTGGAAGAGATCAGTGCCCTGTTTCGAGAGAAGAGGGACATGGGATCAGGGACACCACCTGCTCCACAAGACGAAGAAGTCTTTCTTCTGTTCTAGTCATTTATTGCTAATGGAGGCCCAGTACTGTAGAGCCTTCAAATACTCAGGAGAAGCCCGAAATGTGGATTTAAAACATGTTAAATATTCCCATTTCTAAATGTTGGCAACTAATTTGACAAGAACTATAAAATGCTGTGTAGAATGACCAAAATATGTGTCTTCAAATTTTGTTATAGAAAAATAAGCAGGGGTGGCTGGGCGGCTCAGTCGGTTAAGCGTCTGACTCTTGACTTTGGCTCAGGTCATGATCTCACAGTTTGTGGGTTCGAGTTGCACTTTGAGCTCTGCACTGGCAGTGTGGATCCTGGTTGGGATTCTCTCTCTCTCACTCTGTCTCTCTGTCCCTCCCCTGCTCTCTCTCTCTCTCAAAATAAATAAATACACTTTAAAAAATTTAAAAAAAAAGGAAAAAGAAGCAAAGGCTGAAAATAGGCCATTCACAGGAGCACAAATGGCCAAAAGAAATTAAAAAATATGGCTAAGTTCCTTTAGTCAAAGAAAGGCAAAATGAAATAACGAGATACATTTTTCACCCATCACAGTGGCTGAAATTAACAAGAATAGATTGTGTGCTTGAGACAAGGTTTAATAAAATGGTCAGTGGTATACCCAATTGGTAGGAGTTTAAATGTTGATATCCTTTTCCTGGAGAGCATTTCGACACTATCAAAACGAAAATTTTAAGGGTGTGCCCTTTGATTTAGTAATTCTATTCCTAAGCGTGTATGCTACTAAAGTTTTTTTCGGCTGTGCACAGATATGCATTTAGTGTTCTTTGTAATATTGCTTATAATTATGAGACATTTGAAACTCTCATTCCCTATGGAAGGATGGTTATATTAATTAAATTTTGGTTGAATCCTGATTGTATACTACTGTGCAGTCACTGAAAAGGATGAGGTAGCTCTCTGTGGCATGGAAAGAGGTCCAAGCTATATTACTTGAAAAGAGCAAGTTGCAGAACAATACATACTATGGAATCTCGCTTATGTGTATGTGTACATACATGTGCATATTAATGTATTGAGAGCAGCCTATATACTCAAGTGTACTCAGAGTATTAGCCCTGTTAACTCGGAAAGAAGCGTGATCGATAGCGGTGGTAGCAATGCAGTACTGGAGCATTTTTTACTTTTTTCTTTAGATGTTCTTTTATCCTGTTTGGGTTGGCAAACTTAATGTGTAAAGGAGCTCATAGTAAATATTTTAGGTTTTGTGGGCCAAATGGATTCCATCACAAATACTCAACTGTGTGGTTGTAGCAGGAAAGCAGCCATTTACATATTGTATGTAAATATGTAAACGATTGGGGTTAGCTGTGTTCCAATAAAACTTTACTTATCAGAACAGACAATGGCTGGATTTGGCTCCAGGGCTGTGGTTCGTCAGTTCTGCTTTAAATGCTTCTCTCTTTTCTGTAGATATTTGTTTCTTTAGATGCTTGAATCTTTTGTTAAAGAAAATATATTTTGTACTTGTAAAAATTTCTACCCCACCTGCATTTTACTGGGGAGAAGGCAAAGGCAATTGCATAAAGTTTTCTTTACTTTTATTATTATTATTATTTAAAAAAAAATTTTTAACGTTTATTTTTGAGACAGAGAGAGACAGAGCATGAACAGGGGAGGGGCAGAGAGAGAGAGGGAGACACAGAATCTGAAACACACTCCAGGCTCCGAGCTGTCAGCACAGAGCCCGACGCGGGGCTCGAACTCACAGACCGCAAGATCATGACCTGAGCCGAAGTCGGATGCTTAACCGACCAAGCCACCCAGGACCCCCTTTCTTTACTTTTAAATATTGAGCTAGTTTTTAAAAATAACCACTTGTTGATTAGTTTATCTATCTCATCACTGGTTTAAAATAGCACATTTATTGTGTACTAAATTTTTATATCTACTTGGGTCTGTTTTTGGACTCCCTATGTTCCTGCACCAGAGCCAAACTTTAAACATTACAAAAACTTTATAAATCCACTTGTATGTGTTAAGGCTAGTTCCCACCTCACTTTTCTTTTCTTCCAGAATTTTCCTGACAATTCCATAGGTTTGTCTTTCAGATTAAAATGTTTATAAGGTTTCACCTCAAAGAATCCTGTTTTGGATTTTGGTTGGCTGCGGTTTAGGGACAGCTGACATCATTGTATTATTAATTATTCCTACTGAAGAACTACGTACATATTTCCATTTTTTAAGTTCTATTGAGAACTTTAGTCCTTCAACTGAATTTTACAACTGCCTACACTGTACATCCTACATGTTTCTTGTTAAGTTTGGTCAAGGGCTATGACAGACACTATAAATTGTATCCTTCAACACCAGCTCCGACTCCCTTCCAGCACGCTTCCTGTAAAGACTGAAAGACTAAAAATCAGATTTTCTAGACTCTGTGGTAGCTAGGATTTGGCATGTTATGTGAGTTCTATGGAGCTGACACACCAGAATGAAATTTAGGAAGACGACAGTGAGAACCAAGAGGGGACCCATTTGGAAGACTAGATCTCATGGCAAAGGTATTGAGTGGCATAGGGGTTTTCTCTAGAACATTACTGCGGTGTGATTAGGTGTTGCTGCTTGTAGAGTTGCTTCTCATTTTGTAGCACCCAAGCTTGGCTCCCTGAACTATATTCCCCAAATGCCATACGCGTCTTAATTTCCTATGATAAACTTGTTTTTATTCCAGGCAGCCAGAGTGGAATCTGTTGTCTGCGGTCCTGTCTGATAGGCATGTTTCATTTTATTATAAAAGGGATCTTTTATTCCCTCATATCTTCTAAGTGATTGTTGATTATATATGAGAAAGCTATTAGTTCTTTTCTATATTAAATTTGTAAGTAACTACCTAACTTAATTCAGATTGTTTCTAATCATTTGTAATGAAATTTCTTATGTTTTCCAGTCATATAATCATATTCTCAAATAATATTACTTTTGCCTCTTTCTTTCCCGTATGTATCCTTGACTTCTTGCCTTCCAAAGTGCATTGACTCACAATAACATTACAGGACATTACACTGACTCCCGGTTAATGTTGAATAATAATAGGTATATTAGACACCTGTGTCTTGCATTTAACACTTGTAATATTTTATCAGAAAGAATAATGCTAGATTTGGCTTTGTTATATATTTAATTAATCATGTGGAGCCTTCATGTATCACTATTTTGACATTTTAAACCATAAAAGATGTTGAAATTGGTCAAATGCTTTCAGCATCTCAGGAGATAATCATTATCTTCTTTGACATCCGATATGGTGAATTACATTTAAGACTTCTAAATTGCCCATGCCAAACAATGCAGCAGAAAGGTTATCAGAGATCCTTGACAGTCCCTCACTGTGGAGTTCTTTATGTAAAGTACTATTCTGACTTATCTAACGCTTCTTGCCTTGAATTCCTCTTTATCTGATATTGATATCACAACTCTCATGTGTTCCCCAGCCAGACTGGCAGAAAATCTCCCATCTCACCCTTGGAGAGCCTCACGCTTTTGTTCTGCATTAGCTGAGAGGTCTGAGGGAACTAATCTTTTCCAAGAGGAGTCAGTCCCACCTCCACTGGTAGCTGAACAGGGAGCCACAGCCTCGTGCTTCTCCTCATCCAGTCTATTGCTGCCAGGAGGTCTTAAGGGCCTGCTCCTGCCCAGGGTCCCTAGGATCCCCAAAAGGACATCTCTGTGAGCATGTCCATTCCCTCCGGGCTCTGCTTGACCAAAGTGGACTTCATTGGCTTCCCCAACACAGCCCTAAGACCCAGTTCTTTGACTAGAGTTCATGTCTCTGAGATGCTCTGCTCAGGCTGATCCAATTGTCCCACAGACATGATGCTTTTTGTAGGTCTAGGACCTTCATCCAAAGGTTTTCCTTGTCAACTCTACAAACAGAAAAGGTTCCCTTCAGTTCTTTCCTTGGACAATACAGCTCGGCTTTGTGTTCAAGCCTTCAAACACACAATGGCATGTTTATATGTTATCTTAGACCTGGCAGTGTTTTACCTTTTAACCCCCTCAAAGCTGGTTACTCTCTTCCCTTCTCCTCCATTTCCCCCTCATATTAGAGTGGAGGGGGCGTAAAAGGAAGGACCCAATCATATGGGGGGAGGAGAGAAGAGGAGAAACTGATCACATGGGTTGGGGGTGGAGGAGAAAAGGGCCCCATTACATGAATGAGGGAGTGGATGAGCAGGAACCAATCACCTTTAGGGGGCGAGTGACACCTTTCACAAACCACAATGTGTAGTGAGGGCAGCTCTTACACTAAAACAGCAGAAAATATTGTAAGTTAAACTCTCTAAAGGTCACTCTTAAGTAAGCTAATTTTACTCTAGGGTTTGTGTATTGTGTTTCGTTTGTGTGCCTGTGAGTTAAAGGTAGGTAATGGGCTTTTAGTTCTATGATTATGTTTGTGAGTTTAAATACATTGAGATTGGGACACCTGGGTGGCTCAGTCGCTTAAAAATATGACTTTGGCTCAGGTCATGATCTCACAGGTTGTGAGTTTGAGCCCCATGTCGGACTCTGTGCTTACAGCTCAGAGCCTGGAGTCTGCTTTGGATTCAGTGTCTCCCTCTCTCTCTGCCCCACCCCTGCTGGTGCTCTGTCATTCAAAAATGAATAAACATTTAAAAAATTTAAATATATAAAGATCTCTGTTTCTGGGCTTACCAGATTTTGACAGTATCTTTATGACTCTTTCTGATGAAAAATATGGAGACTTTTGCCTCTATACTTTGTCACGCATTCTGTTGCACCTCTCCAAGTTTGTCGCACAGTGAGGTAAAAATGTACTACTCAAATATACAGGAAATGTAACTTCATTTTAAGTAACCGGGCTCATTTTATTCTGGAGCATTAATTCCTATTCAGTAGTAAAAGAATTGCTAAACGAAGCAACAGCAAACAATGTAAATAAATAAAACTTCCAATATTCCATCCCTGTTTTTTCCCAAAGAATCTTTTTTTAAGTTTATTTATTTTGAGAGAGAGACACACACACACAAAGACAGAGAGAGAGAGCATGAGTGTGCAAGTGGGAGAGGGGCAGTGAAAAAGGGAGAGAGAGAATCCTAAGCAGGTGCTGTGCTGTCAGCACAAAGCCTGACACGGGGCTCAATTTCATTCACCGTGAGATCATGAGCTCAGCCAAGATCTAGAGTCAGTCCCACAAACCGCTCAAATGATTGGGTGAGGGGTGCCTGAGCCACCCACGTGCCCCTCCCAAGGAATCTTAAACGTGTCCATTCTAGGTGCTTTTGGCTAATCTGATTAAAACTGTCCTGTGCCATATGGTTACTGGATTTAGCAAATCAAATACAAGACATACTTTTTGAATGGGACATACCCTTAAAAAAAAAAGTATTGTTTACCTGAAATTTTTTTTCTAATTTTTTTTAACGTTTTATTTATTTTTGATACATGGAGAGACAGAGCATGAATGGGGGAGGGTCAGAGAGAGGGAGACACAGAGTCTGAAACAGGCTCCAGGCTCTGAGCTGTCAGCATAGAGCCCGACGCGGGGCTTGAACTCACGGACTGCGAGATCATGACCTGAGCCGAAGTCGGCTGCCCAACCGACTGAGCCACCCAGGCGCCCCTGTTTACCTGAAATTTAAATTTAACTGGGCCTCCTGTATTTCATTTGGCAATCCCATCTTGGGGTAAGGGAAAGTAAATGTTGAATTTATCGGGAGGCTTCCCCCACCCTTCTCTTTGGGTGGTGTCTCGGCATCAGGAGACTTCAGTTACATCATCATAGAGGTGGGGGCCATCTGGTCTCCACGTTTATTGTCTGCTGGCTTCTGGTGACAGCTGGCCGAGGCAACGTTTATTTTGTAGTCTTTGGGTGTGTGTTTCTGCCTGTTTTGGTCCACTGATGAACTTGTGTTGCTGCCAGGACTTGTGGTCCATTCTCTTGGCCCAGCTGTGCTGGGATTGCTCCAAGACCATCATTATTGCTTCCTGATGACTGGCCTCTCTAGCTGCATCTTCCATCCTGCCCCCTCCAGGGGGCCTGTCCCTGCAGCCAGAGGTGAGGGAGGCAATGCGAGGGACCATCCTAAAAACCACACAGCTGAGAAACAGTCAAAGGGAGGAGTAAGTTTTGCCAAAATCCATGACCAGATTTGCCCTTTTTCTTTTACCCCACGACCATGTAGTTTCTTCTCTGTGTTAAATGACTTAAGAAAAGAAAGTTGGTATGGCTGCACAGGACCTCTTTCAGCCTTGCTTATACTCCTTGTCTCTCATGTAGAACTCCAGTCTGAGAGGAATGTTCTCCTTGCTTCTATAGCCAACTTTTGCCCTCTGACCCCACCCTTTCCAGAAGGACAAATTGGTTAGGTTTCCAGAACACCGTCTTCCAATTTTAGAGAATCTCTTCTCTAGTATGAGATCTATAGAGGTATACACTTACTTAAGCATTAGAATAAAAAACTTTTTAAAATTAAAAAAAAATTATTTTAGAGAAAGAGAGAGCATGCAAGTTGGGGAGGGGGGCAAAGGGAGAGAGAGAGAGAGAGAGAGAGAGAGAGAGAGAGAGAGAAAATCCTAAGCAGGATCCATGCTCAGTGCAGAGCCTGAGGCAGGGCTTGATCCCATGAACCTGAGATCATGGTCTGAGCTGAAATCAAGAGTCAGATACTCAACTAACTCAGGCACCTCAGAATAAAAAAAAAAAAACTTTATTTTGCTGTCTTTAACCAGAGATCCCATAATAATTTGAATGACTATATACACTGGTACAGGAAGTTAATCCAGTTTCTGGGAGCTATTTCCTATTGTTAGACACTTGAACATTCTGATTTTTTCCTTCTAAATAAAGTTCATGAGCATAGAAATTCCCGGAGTTTTGTTTTTGACATTGTTTCCTCATTTTGTGTGACCAGCGTTGGGATTACTGTGTCAAATAAGAATTTCGAGAGCATCGTTGGTACATATAACCAAATTGCTTTCCAGAAGGACTGTTATATCCTGGGAAAAAATGGGTTGTGATTAATGTTTATTGTGATGCTATTTTCCAAAGACCAGGAACGGCACAAGCCCTGCTCTAGCCATGAATACTGTAACCATCGGGATGCTGATGGGGACATGTCAATGAGGGAAACCACAGCCATTGGCTAAGATATTGGCTCCGACCTCTGTGTAGCACTCATATGAGCCAAGTGGAAACTTGAAGGAAGTCTGTGACCCCATGCCCAGATCTAGATCTTGTAAGTCACCATAACGATGGTGGGGTTGGGTTGTACCTGATCATAGAAAGGCAGGAAGCAAGGCTTCCGAGAACTTTTCCGACCCTGAGGTTAGTGCCTGTGTGGACTGTCTAGCTGGGGCCTTTCCACACCATATTTGCAGGCGGGGGCTAGAGTCTCAGACCTGCCTGTTAGGGAAGCCTGTCCCAAGTTTCAGTAATGGGGTCCAGCTGCAGCCACTGTGAGCCTCACTCCAAATCAGGAAGTGCTTCCTATCTCTAAGGAGTATCAGAAAATCCCGCTTTGCCCTCATGGCCCTGGTTCTCAGATATTTACTGCTGCTTCCCTGTGATGTCCCCATTAATCCTCTTTTGGTCTTTGTGACAGCCTCACTTAAATTGGTCAGTAAAGCTTCTGACATCAGCCACGATGGGACATTAAAGTGTAATCCTGATACATTAGGCAAGAAATCACACCCCCTTTTCATTCCAAACTCTGCTTAACTATGTGACCTAAACAATTTTAACAAAAAACATAGTTCAGTGAGCAGGCTAACAATGTAAAACAATTCATGATATATTAGTTCTTAAAACTGAATCCCAAAAGGAAAAAAAAGAAATGCTTCCTTTGCTTTCAGATTCAGTAAAGTCCCCTGATCTTTCTTCATGAATTTTAATTCTATGGGGTCCCTGTCAGGCCGAGCAGGGGGTGCGGTATAGAGATGCTTTGGGTTCCTTCCTCAGTAGTTGTGGTCTGGGCTGGCTTGTTCCAGGTCGGTCATACCCCTCAGCACTGTGATGTTCACATCTTACATACCTCACTTTTCCGGGGGGACTCAAATAGAATCAGCCTCATAGCCACACACGATTTATTTTCCAACCAGAAGTAAGACTCCTAAGACTTAGCACACTTTACACTCAAGGACTAACTGTCAGCAGGTTGTACTGATGAAAAAAGGGAAGAAGAAAGGGATAAAGCTATGTATGTATGTATGCATGTATGTATTTTTAAGGGAAAGGCTTTTAAATTCAGCTCTCTAAAAGCTTTGTCAAGATTATTGGAAACATATTGGCTGGTGGAAGAGTCAGGAACATGCATTCAGATCCATTCAGCACATGAGCCAGGATACTTCTTTAAGGAAATTAAGATTAGTCTTTCTCAAAGACCTTTGAAAAGCACACCTGGATGAAACCATCTGAGGCCCTTCTGTAACTTCACGAAGGACCCAAGCCATGTAAGTAGACATTTCTGGTGGGATCACTCTAATGAAAGTGGTCCCAAGGTCTCGTGGCACTTTTTCCAGGCTACATTAGCCCCCTGGCTCCCTCTGCCTCCACCCAAACCAGCCAAGCAGCCAAGGAGGGTTTGGGGAAGAATCAAGTACTAATGCTTTCAACCTCTGGTTACCTCTTTCCCCTTGTCCACCTTGAAGTGTGGACTTTGCCTTCCTGGGGACCCGAGACCCAGGACTGTGAAGGGAAGCTTCCAGTGTTCATTATATTTAGTTTATCTTCTGAGGGGTCAGAGCATAACCCCCAGGAGAGCTCTTGGAGAAGAAACAGTTTCTAAACTCCTCCTTTTAGAAATATTGATATTAAGGGTAAAACCTGGCAGTTTTTGAACATATAGCTCCTACTAGGCACTGTCCTCAGTTCCATGTGTCTATGAAATCATTTTATCTTTCTGTCATCTGGAGTGCTGGAAGGCACCCTTCCTGTAGAGGCCCAGCCTCTCAACGGTGGAAGATGCCGTGAGCACAGGCAGGTTCTCTTTATTAGTCTGAGCAGGACAGGCAGGATGTGCAAAGGAGACCCATAGGGGGCTGCTTATATCTCTGCCCACAGCAGGTATGAGGCAGCAGCCCAGGATGCCTGATGCCTAGACCGTGTTAATGACAATTTTCTGGGGCCACTTCCTGGGTGTGTACCAGGGATATAACACAGGCTGGTGGGCTGGGCAACTTCCCTGGATGTGCCACTGTGGACTGTCTGAGGTGTCCCTAGGAACACCTGGTGATCCTGGATACATACTTAAGTCATTTGAACACTTGATCTTGAGATCTTAATTCATATGACAAACATGTATTGAGCACACACTGTGTGCTAGGCACAGCAATGAACGAATAGCCCTGGTCCTTATGTGACCGTTTCATTGACTTCTGGCACCACAAGATGTTCCAAGTTCACCTTGAATTATTCTCCCCCACCCCTGGAATCAATCACTTCTTCAAGGAGCTCTGATTCATTTTGTTGGAGAATGATGTTTAGAAGCCAAAGTCTGGGTACTTAGTGCTTTCATTGTCACTGGAGTGTCATTGCCTGTAAGCTGTCTTAGCTTGTCACAAGAACTCAAGAACCAACCTGAAGGAGCTCTTTAAATCAAAGCTAGAACATTTGGAGCAACAGAATAAATAATGTTAGTATTAGATTATAACCCATAGAAAAATAACTGTCCATAAGCCCATGCTGACATAAATAAATAATTGAATGGCTAAATAGAGGAGAAGGGACAGCTCTTTATTATAAAATTCCTATTAATAAGTGTAGATAGAAAGACAGAAATAGAAAATCACCATTAGGCAAACTTCTCAGTACTAATTGCTGAAGACAGGACCTACCGGTGGATACTAAAAGTTTGAGGAGATACAGGACATTTTCATACTCTTAAAGTATTTTTCCCAAAATATTTGCCAATGATAAGGTGAAAAGTAGTAACTTTGCAATGAAAAAAAACATCTCCTTAACCAAGTGATCAAGGTTAGCATCACCAGTAACAACACTGTGATAAGATGCATTGAGAGCAATCACCTCTGGGGTAAACTGGCCCCAAGTGTATACCTTCCTCTCAACCATGAGAAAACATCAGACAAATTCAAATGATAAAAAACATTTTACAAAATAACCCATCGGTACTTTTCAAAAGAGTTTAAGTCATGAATGACAAGGCAAGCTTGAAACTGTCGCATTTTGGAGGAGAAGAGGAAGGAATAAACACTAAATGCAATGCTGGCCCCAGAAACAGAAAAAAGACATACGTGGAAAAAGTGAAACTCTGGTAAGGCCTGTTGTTTAGTTAAGGGCGTTCCTCATTTTGATCATCATGCTGTGGTCACATAAGATATTAACGTTAGTAGAGACTGGAAGAGGAATGTACTATTTTTCACAACCTTTCCGTAAATCTAAAGTTAATACACATAGAAAGTGAATAAAAAAAAGGAAGAATTACAAAACAAAACAAAACAAAACGCCCCCAAACCTCTTCTCTCTTTAGGGATCCTTGCTAGTTGTGTATCCTCGGGTGGGATACTTAACAGTGCCTCAGACTTCTCATCTGTAAAATAGGCGTAGTAGTAGTCTCCAACTCATCAGGTTGTTAGGAGAGTGAACTCAAGTGCAGGACCCCGGCCAGTGCCTGGCACGTGGTGGACACTGATGAGAGAGAGTCTGCTGCTGCACTTATTTAATGTTCTTGACCTGTGTGTACCCCTCCTTGGCTGAAGTCAGCCTTCCGGGCCCCAGCAGCTCAAGCAAACTTAAGAGCATGCAGACTGTCATACAAAACAAACAAACAAACAAACAAACAAACAAAAAACAAAAAACAAAGACAGGGAGCCTGGGTGGCTCGGTCAATGGAGCAATGCTCTGACTCTTGATCTCAGGTCTTGATCTCAGGGTCATGAGTTCAAGCCCCAGGTTGGTCATGGAGCCTCCTGTAAGAAACAGAACAAAAAAAAAAAAACAAAAAAACAAAAAACAAAGGGAAGGTGGCTCATCTTTTGGGGGAGGAGGGCACAAGACTCCTGCCTCAGGAAAAGGCAGTCTCTGGGACACCCCCACCTAAATAACACGTGCCGCTAAAAGTGATTGCGTGGGAGTTAAGGCTTCCTTTTTAGGTCTCTGTATCTTCTTGCCCAAACATGGTAGCCAAGTGCATGGTCCTGTGGGCTGGGTAAGCTCCAGAAGAGATGTATGGAAGGGCCCCCCTGCATTGTCTGGGCTGTTGGATGACATGGGCTCTGAGGTTCTTTCCAACTGTAATTGCTTAGGTGGTGGAAGCCTGAGGAGCCAGCACAGGATGAACATGTCTGGCAGGAGGGCTGACTCAAAAATCTGTGATGATTCTTCTTCTGCTCATCCTTCATGATAACCATGGTCCTTGAGCTACAGGTGCCTCAGGATAAAGGCTGCAGTGCAGAACTGTTGCCCAGCCTCAGATGCCCTAGAGTTTGCTACAAGCTTCTGGATGGACTTCTCTCTCTCGAATGTGATTCCCTTTGGAAATCTTTCTAATTCTTCTATATTTCCTTTCTCCTCCCCCAGAACTCTACGGAGTTAAAATGCCAGCCAAGTTAAAAACGTTCCAGTTTTTCAACCCTAAAGCCTAAGACTCATCCTTAATTCTGCAATCATGTCTGCCTTGCTTTCCAAAGAAAGCACATTTGGCTACTCTGCTCTGAGCCCCCACCTATGCTTACCAAGATTTCTACACACTTCCTCCCTGTTCTCCCGCTCCTGGTGGCCTTCCATCAGTCAGTTCCCCCACAGCCTCTGAAGTGGTTTCTGAACAATCTAAATCAGGTGATGAAGCCCCTCAAAACCTGCAATGAATTCTCAGTCTATCCAGAATTTAATCAGACTCTCACCCTCTCTTCTCATCGCACATGCTTCCCTGCAGTTCCTCAGACAAACCAGGCTTGATCTGGTCTGAGGGCATTTACATCTCTAGTTTCCTCTGTGGAGAGCTTCCTTTCTACAGATATGCACTTTATTGAGGTCCTACATCCTGGGTCACCTTCAGTGGGGCTTCCCTAACTACCCTGTCCAAAATAGCACCCTCCCCGAGCCCCCATGTAAGTTTGTCCCCTTACCCTGCTTTAGTTTTCTTCACTGCCCAGTTACTGTTATATAATCATATATGTGCTATATATCAAATATGATAACCTATTTGTTTGTTCATTGCCTGTCTCCTGCCCCGGAACATACATTCCATGAAACCAGGGATTTTGTCTTGTTCATCCCTGTATTCCTTATACCTAAGACAGTGTCTGGCACATAGTAGGTCCCCAATAAAATTGCTGAAGGATCTGTGGGTGTCCAGGCTTTAGTGGTCTCCCTTTTTCCTAAAGAGCTGCTATGTTTTTAATCTACGTTCACTCGGCAGGCAGTGCTGCCTCGTATTATTGCATACCCTTTTGTCTCTGTGCTTTATTCCGCCAACTAAATGACCAACAGCTCAGGTAGAGGACTGTGCTTCATGCTCTTTGCATGCTCTTACCTAGCACAATGTTCTTCACCCAGTAAGCATTAAATGTGTATGTGCTGATGCAGTAGCAACTTTAGTTTTCCTTTTGATGTCAGCATTTTAAAAAGAAGTTTGAGTAGACTTAAACCAAATTCGGGTCTCAGGGACCACATATCTAGCCCCAACTGGTAAATTGAAGCCTATTCTTATAACATTAACTTTATCTCTCTGCCAAGAGGTAAAGAAGAGAAAATTATGAAGTCAAATTCCAGCATGCTGGGACTCTGCTCCACCCTGGGCACTCAGACTAGTCATTCTCAAAGTGGGATCCACAGACCCCCTTCAGCGGGCCTAAGAGAGCAAAGCAATTCTCATAATAATATTAAGTTGTATTTGCCTTTTCACCGTATTGATATTTACACTTATGTTGCAAAAGCAATTGTGGGTCGAAACTGCTGTTGTCTTAGTACGAATCACAGCAGTGGCTCCCAGCCTCACTAGAGGTCATCAGGAAAAATATTTGTGTGATGAATTGACAAGCTCAAGTAGCAACCCTTCCTTCAGAGAACACCATTTTGTTCAAAAGAACAATGGACAAATGGGTCAGTCAAAGTTGGGTATCTGGCAGACATTGTCTCAACAACAAAGTGAACCCATCATTTCAAGAAAAACAAGGGGCAATATTTGCTGTCAATAATGACATTTAAGTTCTTAAGTGAAAGAAGTTTGGAGAAAGTGGAGAGCTTTCAAGTACTTCCAGGCTTTTCTGATGAGATCCGTGGTGATATTAAAAAAAAAATGAGACTTTTGGGGCGCCTGGGTGGCTCAGTCAGTTAAGCCTCTGACTTTGGCTCAGGTCATGATCTCGCACTCTGTGAGTTCGAGCCCCACATTGGGCTCTGTGCTGACAGCTCAGAGCCTGGAGCCTGCTTTGGATTCTGAGTCTCCTTCTCTCTCTGCCGCTCTGCCTCTCATGCTATCTCTTGCTCTTTCTTGCTCTCTCTCTCAAAAATAAAAATAAACATTAAAAAATTTAAAAAAAAAAAGAAAAAAATGAGACTTTTGGTACCGTAAAATTAAACAAATCAAAGTTTAGAAGATCTGTCTGCAGAGCTCAGGGAACCAGTATTTTCCAAATGAGCGGTGCATGATGCTACAAAACCAGGTAAGACTAAGGACGTTCAAAATGCAAGACCGACCTATGATTTTAATGTCACAGAATGTGTACAGCTCATTGATTTAGGTTCAGATTCCACAGTGTAACATTTTAAGAAGTACTACTTGTTGAGTTTTGGTGTAGTACCAAAGGAGATTGTCCACAAGTATTTTAAGAGACTATTAAAATGCTCCTCTTCTTCCCGACAGCATGATTTTATAGGTCTAGATTGTGTTAGTCTACTTCAACCAAAACAATGTATTGAACCAATTTGAATGCAGGAGCAGAGATTGGAAAACAGCTATTAAAGAGATCTGCCAAAACATAACACAGTGCTATTCTTCTCCTTAACATTTTTATTTTAAGAAATGTTATCTTCACAAAAAGTATATTTTTTATGTGAACTTGTGGTAGGTTTATTCTTTCCAAAAATGAATAATATATGCTTCAAACTGTTCTTAGTTTTAATTTCGAATATGGCAGACATCGACAGATGTACTCTATATAAATGCAAGCTCTTTGGAGTCTTCAAGAATTTTTGAGAATGGAAGGGCTTTTTGAGACCAAGGGTTTGAACACTGCTATGATAGATGCAATGAGAGTGAAAGCAGGAAATGGGCAGTGCCTCCCTCTCTCCTGGGGATGGTGATTACAGAAGACATGCTAATTTGAATGGCGGACACTACGGATGAGGGTCAAGCCCCTAAAAGAGTTGTACATTTTCTGCATTTTCTGATTGGTCCAAGAAAGACTAGTGCTCTGAGTCAAGATAGGGTTGTTAAGCTAGAGGAGCACCTTTTCTTTGAGCATTTCAGGCTACCGACACAGGATAGATGCCCATCCATAAGATTCTAACTGTAGGAAGCAAAGAATGTTCCTCTGATTGTCAGTGGGCTTTTCTTCTCCCTCCCCTGGTTATTAAATGCACTTGCTTCTTTGTGCTTCTCATACACTGTATTTTACTCAATACTTCACTTATTGGAAGCATCTGGAGTTTTTTTGTGCCCCTGTAGTTTTCTCTCCCTACTTTAGGGCTGGCTTCTGCAGGGCCTGTCCAACTGGATCCAGACAATGCCACCCTCAGCACTCAGTTTGGCACACTGCAGGTCTTTAGAATATGTTTGCTGACTGACTGAATGAACACAGAGCTGTAATGCTATTTAGGATGAAGATGAAAATGTTAGGTGGGTTTGTTACTCAATACGTTATTCTGCATGTCATTTCCTCTCACACAGGGGCAGCGGCTTTGGGAAACACAGAACTGGTCCCCCACAGGCCACAAAGTAGCTGGAAATTGCTGATCAAGCCCTAGTCTGAGAGTTAGGAAACTGGGCACCTTGTCTGGGCTCTGGCCCTAATGTGCATTGATGCTTCCCCTTTCACTAGGTAAAGATAGAAAATTAGCTGAACGTGTGTTCTCTGGATACAGAAACAGTCACACGGACAAGGATTTTTGACCGCTCACTTATCTAAAGTGCTAAAGCAGCACGGTTATAAATTTGCCATCAGGGGGGCTTTTATTTCAGAATTGAGAGTCATAATGAATTTAAAATATCTAGTTGGGCCTGTATTCTCTAAGCAATAAATAAAAATCGTTAAAAAGCAAAACAAGATACAGCAAGGGGCTGAGAAACTCTGTAATGCATCCACCTTGCCTTCAACCAATGATATTTATGCATTCAGTCAATAGCTTTTTATTGATCCCTATGTGCGCATGCGCCAGGACCGCTGTAGAGCCTGGAGTGCTCACAGCATGATCATTTTCTGCAAGGTGCTTGCACTTTCTGGGGCCTCAGACTTCTTGTTTCTAAAAGGCAAAGTTAGAAAAGGTGTTTCAGGTTGAAACATCTGTGATTTTGATCGGCCACGCAAGCATTTCTCTGCTTCTCTTTTATATATCTATTAAAATCTTGGGTAATGAAATTTAAAATATTTTGAGATTTGACCGGAATTAAGCCCTGCAAAACTTCCTTCTTCCTCAGAAGATAATGAGATACTTCAATAATAGGGTGAAGAGGAGCAAATGTCTTGGGAAGTCTGAAGACCTATGTCTGTGCATGATTCCCTCTCACTTAGCATTAAACCACCTCTAGGTAGGAACACATCAAATCCCCTCTGCTTATCTTGGAAACTCATCCCTTTCTTTACATATGGCTTCATTTGAGGGACTGATTAATTTTTCATGCTTGTAATTCTCTGGCTCAGCCTCATGCAGTGACTTGATGGCTAAAGGCTTGTTATAAATCCAATTATTTTTTACAAGTCCTACTATTATTATATGAGCAGCTGGGATGCCATGGATGGGGCTGCTCATTAGTTCTGATGGCAAAGCAAAGGAGAGCTCTCTGTGTTCTTATGGGCCCTTTCTTTCCTCTTCCTCTTCTACGTTTGCCATATTCTACTCTTCTTCCCATGGCTGATAAAATCCAAGATTAAAATCTTTTTGTAATAGCATAGCAAGAGGCTCTTGGTTTGATAGATGCCAGGAAAGAATCTAGTTTTGAAGGATGAGTTTGTCACTACCTTAAAAAGAAGAGACGCTTAATACAAGGAAAGTTGGTTCCTAGTCTCAAGTCTGTTAGCCAAAGTAGCTGAGATTTCAAGGTCTCAGGACAGAGGGGAGCTTCTTAGACCTGAAATACATCACTTTATATTTCAAAGGCAGGATGCAGACCCCTGAGGCTGGTGCATGTCCATGGAAACTTTCTTTGCTTGGAAAAGAGAAAAATAATCCCTTTTAAATTAATGTGTGATCCTCTTGAGGCCCCAGTCCCTTAGTTTAACACCAAAATTTTTTCCTGTGTTTATTTTCTTTTCTAACTCTCCATTGAGATTATAATATATTCTATTGAAGGACATGGACTATGTCTTATCCTTCTTTGTGTCCCCTGTTCTTAGCCCCATACATGGGATGTAGAAAGCTCAGACAGAATGCTGAGTAGATGTCTTGGCCTCTGCTTTCCAATATGGTGGCTCTTGTCATGCTAAAAGAAAATGCTCGTTTTTACAATGTGAAATTTAGGCATATTTAAACTCCCTCCCCACCCCCCCACCCCCGCTGATAATTTCCAGCCATTAACTAAAGCGCAAGTGCTACTTGCACAGATCATTTGAGTCTGCAGAATTTAGCTAGCCTGACATTCAAGTCATGTAGCTCTGTTAGAACAACCACAAAATAACTGGACCTGCCCAGTGGTGAAGGTACTGCCTTTTATGGAAGTCTTTCCTCTTCATTTGTCAAAGATTTATTGAGCACCTATGGTGTGCCAGGAGCCCTGCAGGCTTCCGAGGATGCAAAGTTAAGTTAAGACATGGATCTTTCCCACCCAAGTGAGGGTGACAAACTGGGTTTGAAGATTTAGGGGGGAAAAAAAAAGAATGTCCAGTTCAATTTGAATTTCAGATAAACTAGGAATAATTTCTACAAAATTTGTAGCGTAATATGTGTCATGCAACAAGAGGGACATAACTCTACTAAACAATTATTCCTAGTTTACCTAAAATTCAAATTGAACTGGGCATCTTGCAGCTCATTCCCATATTACAGTAGCAGGCACTCTAACTGGCTGTGGTGTGTTTGTTGTCTGAGTTCAGTTGTATGAATGGTGTGTTTGTTGTCTGAGTTCAGGGAAGAGAATCTAATTCTGCCTGAGGAGCCAAGGAAAATTTCTCAGTGATATTCAAAGAGTAGGTATGAACCCATTTAATCTCTTATAATAGTTACTATTCTCTCATTTTTAGATGAGGAAATTGAGAGCCGGGGGCGGGATAAGTAACATGCCCAAGTTCACTTTACCTAGTAAACTGTGCTAGGATTGGAGACCAGGGAGTCTGAATTTTTTTTTTAATTTTTTTTAATGTTTATTTATTTTTGAGAGACAGCAGGAGAGGGACAGAGAGAGAGAGAGGGAGACCCAGAATCCGAAACAGATTCCAGGTTCTAAGCTGTCAGCACAGAGCTCATGCGGGGCTCGAACTCATGAACTGAACCATGAGATCGTGACCTGAGCTGAAGTTGGACACCCGCACCTGAGTGAGCCACTCAGGCCCCTGTTTTCTGAATTCTTAATCACTTGATCACACTTAACCACTATGCTCTACTTATATCGCTGCTCCTAATAGTCCACCATAATCATCTATTCAAAACATTTTCCTAACTTCGAGCTTAAATCTTTCATGTGACACTTAGAGGGACTGAGAAACTCAGTGATGAACCCCTTGCCTTGCCCTCAATCGATGGGATTTTTATATTTATTCAACACAGATTTCTTGGGCACACTGTATGCCTCACAGCAATGTTGTGAGATTTGATTGATATTATTTTTTCCCTTGTATAAGTTGGGCACAGGGATTAATTACAAAACTGTTATGTGACCCAGACCTGGCACCCCTAGACCAAGTCCCAAGCCTATGACAGAAACCAGTTCTGCATGATGGGTTACAGTTACAGTAAGGACAGGTAGAAGCAAATTCAAACTACAACATGGAGGGGAAGACTCTTCAACTGAAGACTCGGTGCCTCCCAGACCTCCATCCTCAGGAGTGACTGACCAACGGCCCAGCTGTAGTACTCCGGATACTGTGTCACTTTTGCCCAGACGCCATGCTTCCCAGGAGCAATGACTGAGCGTGGCAGACGTATTGAGCCAGTTCCCTTCTTGGGAGGCACGATGCTTTTCTGATGGCCTGTTTTGGCTCAGGGACTCCCTGAGAGCCTTTGTTAGGCCCTATTAAGAGTACATACATAGTCACCTAGGTCCTTCATCCTGTCCTTTCCCTCTCTTTCACACAGAGTCTATAGTGTCCAGCTGCCAAAATGATCCCACCAACCCCAACCTCTGGTATTTACATGCTTTTTTAGGCCTTCCTACACTGTGCCCTAGATGATCTGTGTGATTGTGTGTAAATTATGTCTTTGAATAAAATATGGCAGAAGGGATGGTATGTGACTTCTGAGATTAGGTTATAGGGAGACCACATTTGGGGTTTGCTCTCTCTCTCTGTCTCTTCACTACTGTCAACACTGTTGTATGTCTTTTAGTGCATACTCTCGATTTTTATTCTATTAATATAATCTCTTGATAAACAGAGATTTCTTATTTTGATGTAACCAATGAATCAATATTTTACTCTGTTTCCCATGTAAGAAATTTTGCCTACCCCAGGTCATGAAGATGTTGGAAATTATCCTCTGGAGTCTTCAGTGTCTTTGCTTTTGCATTTAGATCTACAACTTAGGGGCGCCTGGGTGGCGCAGTCGGTTGAGCGACCGACTTCAGCCAGGTCACGATCTCGCGGTCCGTGAGTTCGAGCCCCGCGTCAGGCTCTGGGCTGATGGCTCAGAGCCTGGAGCCTGTTTCCGATTCTGTGTCTCCCTCTCTCTCTGCCCCTCCCCTGTTCATGCTCTGTCTCTCTGTGTCCCAAAAATAAATAAACGTTGAAAAAAAAAATTTAGATCTACAACTTATCTGAAATGGAGTTTTGTGTATGATGTGAGTTAAGAGTTCAATTTCATTATTTTCCATTCGGATACCTAATTGATCTAGCATTATGTAAAAAATATCATGACTTCTACAGTGCTCTGGAGAAACACCTTGGTCATAAAGTAGAATATATACTTGTGGACCCTCTATTCCATTACATTCATCTATTCCATTGATAGATACTAGCCTATCCTTGTGCCAACACCATGCTACTTACTCATAGAAAGTATAGTAAGTCTTGATATCAGGTAATGTAAGTCCTCCAATTTTGCTCTTCTTTTCCAATGGTGTGTTAGCTATTCGTGCCTCTTTGAAGTACATGTATTTTTAGAATCAATTTATTAATATTCTAAAAAATTTTTTTAACGTTTTATTTATTTTTGGGACAGAGAGAGACAGAGCATGAGCGGGGGAGGGGCAGAGAGAGAGGGAGACACAGAATCGGAAGCAGGCTCCAGGCTCTGAGCCATCAGCCCAGAGCCCGACTCGGGGCTCGAACTCACTGACCGTGAGATCGTGACCTGAGCTGAAGTCGGAGGCTTAACCGACTGAGCCACCCAGGTGCCCCTTAATATTCTAAAACACAAACAAACTCCAGAGATTTTGAATGGGATTTCATGGAATATATAAATCAGTTTGGGGCAAATTAAAATCTCCCATCTGTGAACATGACATATCCTTCCATCGACTGAGTTATTCTTTAATTTTCATCAATAATATTTTATTATTTTCTGGGTGCTGAAAGATAGTCCTCCATGGGTCTTTCACATGTCTGCAAGTCTTATAAGTGGAAACACTTTGTGGTGGACTCTCTTTAAAGGGTGTTTATAGAGTAAACAGCCTTCAAGGATTTGGATAATGTCATCCAAGAGGAAAAGGTAAATTTATTTACCATTCAGTAAGATAAAGGTAATATTTCTCTCTGAGGTAAAGGTCAGGAATACTTACTTCCCACTATAAAAGATTTGAGCTCTATAAACTCAGGGTTTCTGTCCTGTAGTGCAACCTCCTTCATGTGCAGATATCACCTGGAACTCTTTATATTGCTCTGTTAGAACTGTGACTTGGGAAACTGGCTAGATGCTGATGCTCTGGCTACTGCATTGCTGTGAGTATTACACTGTCCTTTGTCTCTGATCCAGAAATCTTATGTCTTCTGCTAACATCCATGTACACAGAGCAGACTATCTTAGCTTGGGTTGGGTAAACTCTCAGACACGTTGACATTGTATAGATGTTCTGCACATTTTTTATTAGGTTTATTCCTAGATACTTTATGTTTTTGATATTATAGTAAATTTTATAAATTTTAAATTTTCATTCTCTTATTGACTGATGCTGATATGATCATAGTTTTTTCTCTTTTATTCTATTAATATGGTGAGTTACAGTAATTTATTTTGAGGTACTAAAGCAACCTGAGTTTCCATGAAAAAAATCTGATTTGGTTGTGATCTTTTACATATATTGCTGGGCTATATTTTCTAATATTTTGTTTAAGGTTTGTTCAATAGTTTGTTCACAGTATTTTGTGATTTTTCTACTCTTTATCCTTCTGTGGCTCATCTCAGACATGTTTCTTCTGAGTTATCTTTGAGTTGACTAGCACTGTTCTTAATCTGTGTCTAATCCGATGTTAAACCCATCCATGGGTTCAGGTAATAATTTTTTAGTTCTAGAATTTTGTATACTATTTTATTATTTCTGGATTTTTTGCTGAAATTCCCTATCTTTTTATTTAATTTCTCAAAGATATTAAGTTTCTCATAGTTGTTTTAAAGTCTGGGCCTGATAAATTGCAGTATCTGAGTCTCTTAAGAGTCTCTTTTGGTATCTGCTTTTCCCTCTTAGTTTTCAGTAAGTATGTATCTTTTAGTGTCCCTGCTTATTTTTATATATATGCCAGATGTATTTCTCTATGTATTATTATAGTTTAATCGAGGCTCTATGTGATGGTATCATCCCCAAGAGAGAATTTACTTTTGCTTCTCATAGAAGAATGAGTCCCTTAATATAATCAGAGATTGGGCTGATTTGAAGCTGGGCCTTGTTCTTTGTGAGGGTCACCTATTTCTGGCACCCTTGTCTCTAAGATGACTCTTCGGATGTCCAAACTGGGATGCTTAGGTATTTACTTAGACCTCTTGATTTTGTTGGACTCTGGACATCTGTTGTCCCAACTATCCCCTTGCCTTGGTTCCAACCCTGGCTGGCTTTTCAGTTGCTGCTCTGTAAGCTCTGTTGCTTCTTGCTCTGCTTTTAGTCGGCAAATGAAGAAGAGAAAGTCAGATCAAATGTCATGCTTGCTTTCCTGAGGTTCTTGCATCTCTGGGATCTTCACACAGATGTTTATTATATTTTGTTCAATTTTCTTATGTGAATACATGAAGGACTTTGTCTAAAATAAGTTATTCCAGGGGCGTCTGGGTGGCTCAGTTGGTTAAGTGTCCGACTTTGGCTCTGGTCATGATCTCACCATTTGTGAGTTTGAACCTCATTTTGGGCTCTGTGCTGAAAGCTCACTGCCTCGAGCCTGCTTGGGATTCTGTATCTCCCTCTCTCTCTGCCCCTCCCCTGCTCACACTCTGTCCCTCTCTCAAAAAATAAAATAAAATGTTAAGAAAATAAGTTATTCCACTAACACCAGGAGTAAGTATCAAAAAATCTCTTGAATAGAAGCATGAATAAAAGGTGACTTTCCTTTAAGTCCTCATGTTACTTTTTAAGACTGTAAGGTTGATAGTCTTAAGAAAAGATAGATTTGAGTCCTATAATTCCAATTTTCACCAGGGGATTGCTTATTCTAAGCAATGAGAAAAATACTGTCCAATAGTAGAATATTGTCAAAGAGTGGAGATTATTTGTCACTTTCAAGCATGGTAATTAGTGATTTTTGAAACATTAAATGGGCAACAACAAGGTGATATTAAGTACTGTACTCATTATTTACTTTTTGCTTTTTTATTTCTCAAAATGTACCTTGGAACGGTTGGAGTACAAGTCAAAACAAATCTAAAAATACTCATGTGAAAAATGAATCATATACCAGCTGGTTGCTATGTTTTTGTTGACAGGAACCTGGTGATGTGTATTGTGGCTTTACTTTCTAAAAAACTATGTGCCTTTTTCAATATAAGAATAATGTCACAGAACAGCAGCTTTAAAGCATGAGCTTCTGGTTGTTTTTAGTATTACGTTAGGGTTTACATTTGCTCATGTGCTCTCGCCTATCCCACCTCAGAGAGTCCTGTCTAAACCTTGCATTTATGGGATGGTCTTACTTATGTATGGAGTCTATGGCCTCAACCAGCAATCTTGGGTTCCTGGACATAACTCTTTCCCCACTGAGCTTACGGACTCAGTTCACGTAAAAACAGATGCTTTCATGTCATTAGTAAAGATTGAAATGTTATTAGGATAAATAATTTATGATGGATGATGCAAAAATGTAATTCAAAGTTGTTTATTTATAAAGGACCAACTACCTTGAATCAAGGTATCTGATTCAAGGAGCCTGAATTAATTTTTTGGGCACTTACAGTTTCCTTAACAGAATGAACTTCAGTAAGAGGAAAAATGAGCTTAATTTATACTTTTAATTTTTTAATTTATTTAATGTTTCTTCATTTTTGAGAGACAGAGCATGAGCAGGGGAGGAGCAGAGAGAGAGGGAGACCCAGAATCTGAAGTAGGTTCCAGGCTCTGAGATGTCATCAGAGACCAATGCAGGGCTCGAATTCATGAACTGTGAGATCATGACCTGAGCTGAAATCGGATGCTTAACCAACTGAGCCACCCAGGTGCCCCTAATTTATGCTTTTTAAAAAAATTTTATTTCTTTTTTAAATAGAGGGAGAGAGAGAATACCATGCAGGCCCCGTGATGTCTGTGAGGGGCCTGATATAGGGCTCAATATGGGGCTTGATCCCACAAACCTCAAGATCATGACCTGAGCTGAAATCAAGAGTCTGATGCTTAACTGACTGAGCCACCCAGGTGCCCAGGCTTAATTTATACTTTAATGAGTCAAATATTTTGACCTTCAACTGATGTAAAGCCCATTGCTGGTTTGGAGGGAGACAAATCATGTCACTTGTAGCTCTTTGAATTGTAAGCAAATTGATGATCAGTGGTGATTCCAAAATTAAATTCAATTAAATGTAAAAATTCTTAACAGTATTTAAATTTCAGGCCCTTTTGAATTTCCCAAAGTACTTGCTTAATAATAGAGAAGTACTATTATTCTCTATTATTATATAGAGAATATATTCTCTATATAATAATAGAGAATAATATTATTCTCTATTATTTATATATCTCAGGCCTGGGGGAATCCTGTTGGTTAAGTGTCTGACTATTGGTTTCTGCTCAGGTCACGATCTCATGGTTGGTGAGATCCATCCCCTCCTGGGGTTCTGCAGTGGGATTGGAACCTGCTTAAGATTCTCTCTCTCCCTCTCCTTCTGCCCCTTCTCTGTTCACACTTTCTTTCTCTCTCTCAAAAAACAAAGAAACAAACAAACAAATAATAGAGAGGTACCCTTTAGAACTGTGCTGTCCATGCTAATTGTCACACATGAGTGGCTATTGGGCAGGTACAAGGGAGCAAGTTGGGGTTGAGATGGGCTGGAGGTGTAAGCCTCACACTGGAGTTCAAAGGCTGGGTTAAAAAAAAAGAATATAAAATATTGTGTTATGCATTTTTTAAAAAGTTTATTTATTTAAGTAATCTCTACACCCAATGTGGGGCTTGAATTTATGACTCCGAGATTAAGAGCTGCTCGCTGCTCAGACTGAGCCAGCCAGGCGTCCATCATTATACTTTTCAATATTAATTACACATTGCAGTGATATTGTGTGTACATTGGGATAAATACAAAATATCATTAGTGATAATTCTTCCTAGTCCTTTGTCCTTTCTAATGTGGCTACTAGACAATTTTAAATCCCACATGTGGCTCACATTATATTTTCTACTCACATTATAGCCCACTGAGCCCTATTCTGGATCTCTGACTTCTAGGACTGTAAGATAATAAATGTATGTTGTTTTAAGCCACTAAGCAGGCGGTAATTTGTCACAGGGCAACAGGACACTAATAAAAGCATGGGGAGGAAACTGAGCTCTGTGAAGTGAAGGAAATATAACCAGATCACAGGTTCTCCAGCTGAGCCCTGTGGCTCTGCCATCACTCACCGATTCCAAGAGCAGCAACCACTTCCCAATGCCCCCAAAGGAGTGTGATGGAAAGCCACCTCATTCCTTCATACAGTGAGGGAAGCTCCCTGAGAGTAGAAGCAATCAATTGTTGTAACAGTAAATAGCTTTTGAAACTTAAGATTTTCTCATTTCCATTAAAAGTATTGTTGTAATAAGGTACTTAGCTATCTTTCTCTTAGTCAGTAGGTCAGAGGAAAGTAAAGCATGACAGAGAGATGAACTTTACTTTATTTTTTTAAAGTTTATTTATTTATTTTGAGAGAGAAAGCACGTGCAAACAGAGGAGGGGCAAAGAGAGAGGAAGAGAGAGAGATAGAGAGAGAATGCTAAGCAGGCTCCCAGCTGCCAATGCAGAGCCCCATGCAGGGCTCGAACCCATGAACCTTGAGATCATGACCTGAACTGAAATCAAGAATCAGATGCTTAACCGACTGAGACACCCAGGCGCCTGAGACATGAATTTTGATATTAAGTGATTTATGCATTCATGACTATGACCTCAGAAATGAAGATCACGTGGGAAAATATTCTAGAAGAATTGATCCAAAATTTTTTGGAGACCCTTGCAGGCATCATTATGCAGACTTCATGCCACATTCTTTTAAATTCATGAGACACAGAGAGAATAACAAGGGGCTCTCATGCTGCATTAGTGGAACCACAAGCAGCCAAATGTCTGTGTAGGTCACGTGGTATGAGATAGCTCTAGGGCCACAGACTTCCTCCCAGATCCTGGGGACAAACTCAACTGTAAACCAGGGGCATCTGCAGGCTGAGGGACGTCTTTTCTTCCTTCTAGTCCTCTCCCCCCTTTCCCTCTGTGTCCTCCCTTTCTTCCCCCCTACATTACATTCTTTTCTGTCTTCACATCCTATTTAAGGAGCTCTCATCTGGTTCCATGGTCAGTCCTCTCCTGATGTCTCTGGATACCCCTGCTGACCTGTGTGACTGGCCTTTCATGCCCCACTCATTCCAAACTCAGTGGGGTCTAGTTCCTACCACATTTTCCCTCCTCACGTGTGCCTTAGTTCGGTAAAATGCATCCCCAGGCCAACAGTCACTTGGGTCAGATTCTGGGGTGTCCCCAACTCTTCTCTCACCTCTTCCCTGGGCCCCTGCACCTACCTCTTTGCCACCAGCTCCACAGAGCTCCCTTTTATGATCTGTGGGGCCCTTGCATCGTCGGTGTGCCCATCCAGCCTTCTACGATTAGGCATGTCCTCTCTGTTGCATGCCTCCCACTTCTGCTCTTCTAGCTGTGAGCACATGTGGCAGCTAAGCAGGTTGTTTCCTGCTTTGGGGGCTTTGCTCATGCTTGCACTTTTTTTTTTTTTTTTTTGGCAAAGAATGATTTTCCTTCATTATAGGGCCTGCCAAGTTTCTTTCTCCTGATCTTTAAGACTCATTCCAAGCTTCACCCACACTCCCCCAACCGTCAACTCTGCATGTCGGCTCAGCTCGGCGGAAGACCACTGTCCCTGCATCCTGGGCCCCCTCTCATTATGCTGCCTCCCTGCTTTCTGTATACAGTCCTTTGCTGTACCTGATGACCCCTGTGTGTTCCATTTGCAGCAGGATCTGGGAACTATGACAGCATTCATCACGTGCGGGCTGACTTCTGAACCACACAGGGGATTTATCACTAAAAGAACAGAGATCATGCACAAGAGTGTTTGCAGTACTTGTCGTCCTCGTTAAATCTCTCTAGAAATGAGAGCAGATGAATAGCATATATATCTATAAAAACAGAGAAACATTGCTTTCTTGACAATGTGTCAGTTCAACCTGCATCCAAATGTCAAAACAAAGTTAAAGAGAGAATGACAGAAACCAACTTACTAATTACTAATCATTTCTCGTGAAGTCATCTAACAAAGAGATATTTCCTTGGAAAGAGTTTCCTTTTCGTCTTCAAATTTAAAAAAGATATGGAAATGTGTGAGGGTACACAAAAAAGGAGAGAAAAGCGTAAAGAACCCTGTATACCCATCACCTTGCTTCAACAATAGCTGGTAGTTCGCTGATTTTTTTTTAACCTGGAACATTTTATTTTATTTTTTTTTCAAAGATTTAGGTTTTATTTTTTATTTGAGAGAGAGAGAAAGAGAGCACATGAGCTGGGGAGGGGCAGAGGGGGAGAGAGAGAATCCCAAGCAGGCTCCACGCTCAACATGGAGCTCCGTGTGGGGCTCAGTCCCATGACCCTGGGATCAAGACCTGAGCCAAAAATCAAGAGTTGGATGCTCAACCGACTGAGCCAACCGGTAGCCCCTAACCTGGAACATTTTAAAGCAAGTCCCAGATATTATAGCATTTCGCCTGTCAGTATTTCAGAATGTATCTGTAATGAATATGGGCTTTTTTCTTCCAATAATTACAATACGCCCAACCAATTAAACCATAATTCTTTGATATTATATAATACCCAGTTTTATGTTTAACCTCTCCTGATTGTCTCAAAAGTATCTTCTTAGAGTAGGTTTGTTTTATTTAGGATAAAAAGGTCTACACATGGCGTTTGGTTGACACTTCTGTTAAAGTGTCTCTCTTTTTTGCAACATTTTGAAATAATTTCTGATAGAGAAAAGTTATAAGAATAGTACTAAGAGTTCCTGCATCCCTTTTATCTAGGTTCTATTTTTTTTGAATGATTTGAAAGTAAATTGTATTTTCACCCCTAAATACCTGAGGATACTTCCAAAGAATAAGGGCTTTATCTTAAATAACCACAATATGGTTATCAAAATCAAAAGCACAAAATTTAGCATCATGCAATACTATAACTGAACCCACAGCCCGCTTTCAAATTCTAATTGCCCAATAATATCATTTACAGATATAACTTTTCCCAGTCCAGAGTTGAATCCAGAATTATGCATCCAGAAGATTAAACCTTTAGTCCTCTTTAATCTGGAATAGACTTTCTTTGCATTTCTTGACCCCAACCTTGCTTTAGTGTACAGGACAGCTATTTCATGGAATGCCCACAATTTGGGTTTGTGTGATATAGTCACATAATTTGATTTAGGTTATGCATTTTTTGGCAAGAATTTTCCAGAAGTGATGCTGTGACTTTCTCAGAGCATCTTACCAGAAGGCATCTGATGCCAGCTTGTCTTACGACTAGTGATGCTAGATTTGATCACTTGGTGGACACGGCATACGCCAGTTTTTTCCACTGTCAAGTTCCTATTTTTCACCTTGGAATTCGTAAGTGATTTCTGGGGAGATACTTTGAGACTATGGCAATGTTTGGCTCTTCATTTAACTTTCATTTGCTAGTTTTAGGATCTATTGATGATTTTCTAACCTCATTATTTCTTCTTTATTTACTAATATTTATGTACTATTTTTCCTTTATTTAGTTTTCTGTTGTAAGGACAAGATTTTCCATTCCCATTTTCTCTCTCTCGCTTTCTCTCTCTGTCTCTCATCTCTCTCTCTCTCTCTCTCTCTCTCTCCACGCACGCACACACACGCTCACACACACACACACACACACTCACACACACACACACACACACACACACACATATATCAATGTGTACTCATAGATTCTTATTTTGTTCAGTGGAGCATAATCTGTTACAGTTACCAGTCATTTCAATATTCACCTTGTCTCTGGTCTTACCAGAGGGAATGTCCTCAGCTTGGTTGCTGTGTCTTAGGCCATGTTCCCATCATTTTTGAACACTATCTTGCTTTCTGGCACAGGATATTCCAGGATCATCTTGTACTCCCTGTGCTGCTGGCCTGCATTTGACCTTTTCTCCAAGGGATTCTGGTTAAGAACTTAATTTTAACAACTACTTTTGTCATAACAGATCACACTTCTAAACTTTTTCAAACTGGTATTATTTCAACATTGAGCAAGAGTGTCCATTTCAAACAAAACAGTCGAGTTGAGTTAGAAAATAAGCTGCAAACATATGGCATCTGTCTTTTTCTGTATGACTTATTTCGCTTAGCATAACACTCTCCAGTTCCATCCATGTTGGTACAAAAGGCCATATTTCATTCTTTCTCATTGCCACGTAGTATTCCATTGTGTATATAAACCACAACTTCTTTATCCACTCATCAGTTGATGGACATTTAGGCTCTTCACATAATTTGGCTATAGTTGAAAGTGCTGCTATAAACTTTGGGGTACAAGTGCCCCTATGCATCAGCACTCCTGTATCCCTTGGGTAAATTTCTAGCAGTGCTATTGCTGGGTCATAGAGTAGATCTACTTTTAATTTTTTGAGGAACCACTCCTATGTGGATCCTGAGAAACTTAACAGAAGACCATGGGGGAGGGGAAGGGGAAAAAAAGTTACAGAGAGGGAAGGAGGCAAACCATAAGAGACTCTTAAAAACTGAGAATAAACTCAGGGTTGGTGAGGGTGGGAGGGAGGGGAAGGTGGGTGATGGGCATAGAGGAGGGCACCTGTTGGGATGAGCATTGGGTGTTGTATGGAAACCAATTTGACAATAAATTTCATATTAAAAAAAAATTCCTAGAAGAGAAAGCCGGCAAAACCTCTTTGACCTCAGCAGCAACAACTTCTTACTCAACATGTCTCTGGAAGCAAGGGAAACAAAAGCAAAAATGAACTACTGGGACCTCATCAAAATAAAAAGCTTCTGCACAGAGAAGGAAACAATCAGCAAAACTAAGAGGCAACCGATGGAATAGGAGAAGATATCTGCAAATGACATATCAGATAAAGGGTTAGTATCCAAAATCTATAAAGAACTTACCGAACTCAACAACCAAAAAACAAATAATCCAATGAAGAAATGGGCAAAAGACATGAATAGACACTTCTCCAAAGAAGAATCAAGATGGCCAACTGACACGTGAAAAAATGCTCAACATCACTCATCACCAGGGAAATAGAAATCAAAACCACAATAAGATACCACCTCATACCTGTCAGAATGGCTAACACGAACAACTCAGGTAACAACAGATGTTGGTGAGGATGCGGAGAAAAGGGATCTCTTTTGCACTACTGGTGGGACTTCAAACTGGTGCAGGCACTCTGGTAAACAGTATGAAGGTTCCTCAAAAAATTAAAAATAGAACTACCTTATGACCCAGCAACTGCACTACTAAGCATTTATCCAAGGGATACAGGTGTGCTGTTTCGAAAGGACACATGCACCCCCATGTTTATAGCGGCACTATCAACAATAGCCAAAGTATGGAAAGAGCCCAAATGTCCATCGATAGATGAATGGATAAAGAAAATGTGGTATATATATACAATGGAATACTACTCGGCAATCAAAAAGAATGAAATCTTGTCATTTGCAACTATGTGGATGGAACTGGAGGGTATTATGCTAAGTGAAACTAGTCAGAGAAAGACAAATATCATGACTTCACTCATATGTGGAATTGAAGATACAAAACAGATGAAAATAAGGGAAGGGAAGCAAAAATAATATAAAAACAGGGAGGGGGACAAAACATAAGAGACTCTTAAATATGGAGAATAGAGGGTTACTGGAGGGGTTGTGTGAGGGGGGTATGGGCTAAATGGGTAAGGGGCATTAAGGAATCTACTCCTGACATCATTGTTGCACTATATGCTAACTAACTTTTATGTAAATTATAAAAAACAGATAAATAAAGAGAAAGGGGGAAAAAAGAAAAAAAGAAAATAAGCTGAGAAAGCATCCTTCAGCTTAATGGTATTTGTTAATTGATAGTATGTAGAATATACATTTTTTAAACCCCAGGAATAAGCTTAATAGCTTTTGTAATATAAATAATCTTGGATGACCTTTGCAACCTTCGAATTTCTGCTTAATTTTCCAAAGTAAACGGGCACTTACTTACCTCATAAAAATTACCCACAATTTCTCTGAGAGCCTGCTGTCCTCCGTGTGCTGACTCATAGCCAAGGTGATGATCATCCCTTAAATGAATATAGAGGCTCAAAAGTTTATTCATTTCGATCTCAATCTCTTGTTCTTTGTAACCTCTCAACCCTATTTCTCGCAATAGAAGGTGGGACCTAATTGGTGAAATCACTCTGTGGTAGCGCTTCTCAAAGTTCACTGTTTCAGAAAAGTTACTTGGAGGGTAAAGGAAAACTGCAGGTCCCTGGGCTCTACTCCATACACGTGTGGGAGCTGGGGTGGGCCAGGAATCAGCATTTTTCCAGCACTCCAAGAAACTGGCAGGTAAGGGGTCTGGACTCACAATTTGAGAACGACCATCCCAGGATGACTTTGTTTACCATAGATGATGGGGGTGCAGGGCATTGAATCGTGGAGGACATGAGATAGTAGTCCTGAACAATGAAAAATCTCACACTGTGGCTATTTGGGATATGCTCATTATATCTGCATGGGCAGCCCATGTGGATATTATTTGAGGGAAAAAAGATTTCTCAAAAATGGCTGGAGATTTTCTAAAACCTGATTTGAAAAAGGCATGAAGCAGTGTGGTTAAGGAATAGAGTGAAAACATTTATCAGGGTGAAGTTGAAATCAGAATAGAGAGTGGATTTATAGGTCACATCAGGGTTCCTCAAACCAAAGGTTGGGTAAATATCAAGACAGGATGAAGGGACAGAGCTCCAGAATTCTATTAGCAAACTGAGTGAAAAAGGGAAGGTCTTATCATTTCACTTGATTCCATTTTTTTTGAGAGAGAGAGAGAGAGAGCATGAACAAGGGAGGGGAGAGAGAGAGAGAGAGAGAGAGAGGCAGAGACAGAGAATGAGAACCTCAAGCAGACTCCACACTCAGCATGGAGCCCGATACGGGGCTCGATCCCATGACCCTGAGATCATGAATTGAGCTGAAATCAGGAGTCGGATATTCAACTGAATGAGACTCCCAGGCACCCCTCCTGCTTCCAAATTTTTAAATTCTAGTCTCTGCGATCTGACATGAACTGCAGACTAAAGAGAACTTTATGCTTTCCCTTCTTCTTCTTCTTTTTTTTTTTTTGTAGAAAATAATATGTAGTGTGAATGTGGTGGAGGAAAGGTCATTAAGATGAAAATGTTTAAGAACTACTGGATTACACTGAAGTCTTAATTATGAAACTCTTCCTCAGGTATCTTGCAGTCTGTCTCTGGCAATCCCAGTGTCCCTTGTCCCATCACCATAGAGCAAAGTTAATACAACTGTGCTTTGTCACTAATGTGTTCACCAAAATATTCCTGCCTTTCAGGCACAAGTGCGATTGGGCTTTCCTGTCCCCTTGGTGTTAGCGGTGGCCATGTGACTTTCTTTGGCCAATGCTAAAATGTGAGTGGAAGTGACATATGCCGATTCCTTGTGGAGCCTTTAAGAACCAGCGCATGGGTCACCATTCTCTCTGTAATGACACAAATGGAAATGGCCCAGATAGTGGCTGATGTATTAGCCTTCCCTAGTGTGGGAAGAACGTGTGGAGTAGAGTCTGCAGACAACCCATAATGAATACTGTAGCACAGACAATTAGCATGAGTGACGATTAAACCTCATTGTTTTTTGTCACCAAGATTTTTGTGATTGTTTGTTACTGTAGTTTGGTCCAGCCCAAACTGGGTTTGGTCCTGACTGATTCCATAGTTAATGACAATGGCTCATGGAGGGCCTTTTCGAGAATGAGAAACCTCTTTTTATTTCAATATCCACTGACTAAGAATATACATGTTGTCTAGAAGCTACTGTGAATTCAAAAGCATTTTAGAATACATTTTAATTTCACTAACTGTAACCTTCACATATATTTGAAAACCAGTGGCAAATCCACGAGTAGTAGTCATCAGTGCTAAATAATTATTGGTGAATTGAGGACCCTTTGCAATTCTTGTTCCGGGGGGGGGGGTGGTCAGGTGAAATAAGCCTTAGCCTGGGAGACAAAAGCCAGATGTTTGTGGAAAGTACAACAGTGCCGTTATATAATCATATGACATTGGGGTGGGCGATTTCCTGGACTTTGGTTGTCTTATATACAAAGCAATGACATACCAACTGTCCCCTCCATTTCCTTGGGTAATTAAATGATAATGTATTAATAAGAGTTTTGAAAAGAATTACAAAAGATATTTTAAAGTGGATAATATTGTTTGCAGTCTCAAGTTTGTGTATCCTCAAGTGACATTTAATCTTTACCTTAAAAAAATGCAGAAAGAAAATGGCTTAATGGCAATGCTGTTATAGACTAACTGTACAAGGGCATTTAGCTTCAAGTTCGTTTGTCCTTTCAAAATATTGCATCCTGCATCCACACTCAATATCCATATTTGTGAAATACAAGGGGGTAAGCAACGACACTAAACTCTATTTCAAGAAATGAAGGAAGGAAAACAAATCAAAGCACAGGAATTGCTGCTAGAATCAAAGCAATATATGTATAGTGAATATATATATTTATATAACTCTGAAAAGAAGAGATGCGTTTGATAGTAGAGATTAATTAAATAAATGTGAAGGGAAAAAGTGTATCCGATCTTTGGGTGAATGAAAGTCGTAAATGGAAAATGTTGACACATTTACACAAAGAAAGCAATTAGACCACCGGTGGAAATGAGCTGGGAAAAGGTAAGTTTTCCTGGAGCACAAATTTAAATTTCTGTCCTCTAAATCCTAGGCTCCTTGAGGGTTGGCCAGAGTTCTGGCAGGGACAAGGTGAAGCCCTCAGGGTCACTTGCTGAAGACCGGGAATACCAGAAAGAGTGCACCTGTCTTCCCTTCCCTGGAATGTCTGTGTTCCCCACTGCTTCCACCATGAACCTTATCTGACTTGTGCCCCAGTGTGAGGCACCGTTGACAACAGCGTGATAAAATGACTCATACGTTTCATTAAACCCACACCTGGATGTACATTTAGGCAGCATGGGAGCCCTGGTGAGAAAAACAAACGAGAAAAGATGAGTGAAAAGCCCATGTTCACAATTGGGAGAATGGGGCCGGAGAAAGGCGGGAGCGATTTGCATCTGCCCAGGCCTGTGCCAGATGTTTCCAGCTGCTTGCACCGGGTCAGCTTTCCGTGAGGCCCTTCCAGGCCTACTTTCTCTTTCAGTGCGGTCATAAAACCAGAAAGTGCAGATGGTGTGGCACTGGCACTCCCTCATGGCATTTTCCTAGAGCTGAGCTCAAATAACGATGTGTGACTGCCATCCAAATCACTGGCACTTTTTGCAAAGCTCGAGCTTTTTTGGACCAAGAAATGCGCTGCTGTCTGGATTCAGCCCTTTTCAGCCTGCTCTTTTGGGTTGACCTTAGGGTGGGCAATCCCATCACTGTGGGCCACTTGCTTATATTTTGGGTCAAGTTTTGGGTCCAGAGAAAGTCATCCTTTGTATCCTACAGATATCTTTCCTTGGCCAAGCTTACAGGGCTTCCCTCTTAACCTCTCAGTAACTGTCCCCCGCCCCCTGCCCCGAGGCAGTTAGATCACCGGGCTGTCTTTTCCACCCCAAACACAGTACTTTTACTTCGCTCCAAGGCTGGCATTTCTATTTCCAGTCTGGTACACGCAGCCAACAGATGGCCCTGCTGGGGTGGCATAATGTGTTTTCAAGGCCGTTGAGAATTCTATGACACAACGCAGCCCAAACAGAAGGGTTTATTGCTTCTCTCGACCTTACATCTCTGGGTGTAAACCAACTGCTTTTCTCACAAACAAACACCACATGGCCACGATCATCACAGATGATGGCCTCGACTTTTTCAAATTCAGTGTCCAGTTCTGAAGAATTTGCACGTATTCTGACTTACGTGATGTTGAGTTTATAGTAGATTTCCTTTTGACCATGACTCATTATTGGGCAGATTTGGGAGGAATTCAGGTCAAGCAATGTGCCTTTATGATGACTTAGCTCAATCGTTTTTTTAAATGAGATAAAACTCACATAATATGAAATTCACCCTTTTAAACACTGAAGAGTGTGCAATTTAGTGACCTCAGTACAGTCACATGTTGTGCAACCATCGCTACTGACTCCAGAACATTCCTAACTGGTTCTGAAAGCCCTTTGCATGCAATGGATTATGCTCTTTATCTATGGATGGTAGTGGAAGATTTTGGCGGGAGTAGCAACCAACTGTAGCTTGAACCAAAATGTGATCCACTCCTTCCTTCTGGAAGGGCAGGTCCACCAGAAATCGGCCTGCATGAGGACAGGTGTGTCTTAGGGAACAAGCCTGCTAACAGAAGGGAGAATCTGGTCCAGGTGCTCTGCTGAGGTGTGAGTTTGTACAAAGGGAGGAGGGGAGTTGCCATCTGAGCACAGTGTGGCACTTGCTGTCCTTGTGGGTTTCTACCTGGCCTGGATGGTGCAGGTGGAAGGGAGTGAAGGAAGAGGGGCTCCAAGTAAAACTGGGCACACTTTCCTTGGACTCCTGGGGCACAGACAGGACCGTGGAGACCATTGGGAGCAGACACCACCAGAGGGAGATGCAGTCACCATTCTCATTGTGGCTCCTCCCAGGGCCTTCCTGCCAGCAGGTGTACAGCAGGAAGTGGGGTTGGCTCTGGGTTAGTAGGTTCTTCCAGGGGGCCAAAGCAGAAGGACAGAACCTGGGTCCTGGATGCCAAGCGCCAACTGAGCAGCCTTGTGGCCAAGTGCACCGAGCAGGACCCCTTCCTCAGGGAAAGGGCGGGTGGGAGAGAGGGGGGTTGATGAGCTCCTCCATTGGAGACCCTACCCCCTACTGGTTTTTGCTGTTCTTAGTGACCATAGTAGCCATAGTAGGGACCAAAAGGTAGAGGAACAAATGTTTGAAGGCCTGAATGACTTAGCAATGCTACAAAGGTCAAGTGATGAGCGAGCATTTCTCCTGCCTCCTTTAAGGACTGCATGTTGGCAGGGGGGAGAGGAGGATGGGTAGGGTAAGCCATAGATCACCACGGGGATGCCCACAGAATGCAGAGCAAGGCAGCATTGCCAGAGGTGGACAGAAACTCATAGGCATACACTGAGGAACTCCTTAGCTATCTATCTCCTGTGGCCAGGAGCACAGAGAGTGGACCTAACTACTTATATACTGTGGGTTTGGGTCCCTGGAGGTTTATTTGCACACCTCCAGGCATGGAGTGTCCCAGGTTCCCCACTGGCTGGCAGGACTGTGACTGGTGAGGCCACATAGGGTGAGGCTGAATCCCCAAGTTCTGATTCCCACTTAGCCCCTTCCAGCTGTGTGACTTAGCCTGTGTGACTGTGCCTCTGTTTTCTTGGCTGCAAATGGAGATTTCTGAGCATTCCACGAGGGTGTGAAGTGGGGTGCTTACACGTGGAGGCTGGCAGTTCTTGCCCACTATTACCCACTGTGGCTACCGTGGAACCCGGGCAGGCCATCAGTGGGAGGAGGCAGGAGGTCAGGGATCTACTAGGACCTACTGGTTCCAGAGGCATACTGAAGAAGGAACCAGGGAGGGAGAAGGAAGGAGCTTGGTCACTGCCCTCATTTCTTTAGACAGATGGGCAGGCCTCCTTCTTAGAACCCCTATAGTCTGGGGAGGAGAGAGCTCAGGAAGAGATTCTGGTTTGAGCTGGAGGCGGCAGTGAGTGCTCCTGGGAGGCCCGTGGTCAGGGCCCATGCCCTTGGTCCTCCGGTGTCCAGGCTGAAAGTGCTGGTCAGGAGTCCATGCTGCCACTTGATGGGGCAGAAGGGTGGGTTCCACCAGCCAGCAGAGAGGAACTGCAGGAAGATGAGGAAATACTCCCGGGATGTGCCCGAGGCAGGCAGTTTCCCTGCTTGGGGATGGACTATTGGTGGTGATGTAATCTAATAGCTTGGATTTATCCCTCAGGCTGCTGAGACCATGAGAAACCCAAATCACTATGCTATTAAGTTGTGCTAAGTTCTCAGGACAGGCACTGGGACAGGGCTGATGTTACAGAAGGTAAGGGCAGGCTGTGTAGGTTGATGGACACTGGGATCTGTACCTTCCCACCTCTTGTGCCAGACAGAAGCACTTCCGAATCACCCCTCCAGGCTGACACTTGTAAAGGACTCCCATGGCTCAAGACACCCATCTTTTTGAAGAATCAGATTATTTTATCCTGGGATGTATATGTTAAATGGATTTGAGCCATTAATTACCATAAGTGTAAGACATAGCTTCCCTCAATGGCCAAATATGAATGATAATTTACTCTGTGAGTCTGAATGCCCCCAGAAAGCTTTGATCCACTTGAAATGTAATACTTCAACACATGCAAAGAGTACAGAAACAGCATTATTAGCAATTTGATAAATTATTCAAGAAGCAAACACTCTGGTGAGTTCTAGTTTCATGTTCATGGGTTTTAAAAGCTGTTTCCTGGTGGACAGCTTCCTGTTGTATTGCTTTCCTACAACGTTTTGGGGAGTGCACCCAAATGTTGTCCTTTGTGGGCACCTCTGCTTTCTCCCTGCCATAGCCCCAAATGTTACATATAAAACAGGATTGTTCTAGAGAGAGAGAGAGAGAGAGAGAGAGAGAGAAACCAAGAAACCAACTCTTAACTACAGAGAACAAATTGATGGTTACCAGAAAGGGGTGAAGTGGGGGTGGGAGGATGGGTTTAACGGGATGGAGATTAAAGAATACACTTATCTTGATGAGCACTAAGTAACGTACAGAATTGTTGAATCCCTCTGTTGTACACCTGAAGCTCATATAACACGGATAACTATATTGGAATTAAAATAAAAAACTTAAACAAAAACCAAAAAGCCCCAGGATTGTTCTGAGGTGGGGCTGTCCTTATGTAGTCAGGTCTGTAACTGCCATACTGACACTAGGCTAAGAGAAGTAGAGACCATTTCCTGGTGCCCCCTTCTGAGAAGCTTGTCCCTCTGCGTTACAGACTATATGGTTATGGCCCCAACATTTACATGTTGACGTCCTAATCCCAGATGTGATGGTGTGTGGGAGGAGGTGAGGTTTAGATGACACCACGAAGGTGGGGCCTCATGATGGGATTGGTGCCCTTACAGGTGGAGGAGACTCCAGCCCTCCCTCTGCTCCCAGCCATGGGAGGACTGCACACGGCTGCCATCTGCTAGCCAGGAAGTGGGGTCTCACCGGACACTGGATCTGCTGGCACCTTAATCTCAGACTTCCAGCCTTCAGAGCCCTGACAAATGACTGCCTGTATTTAAGCCACCAGCCCACAGTGACTCAGACACTCTGTCAGGAACCTTTCTCAACCACCCAATCTGGAGGGGAGGTTGGCAGGGTGGAGGTCCGTTTCACCTCCCTTCCCAGAAGCTCAGAGATCTTCACAAACTGTCACAGTCTGATTGTGTGTGACCAATGCCCCCCCCGATCCCACAGCTTCTTCTTTGTGTTTTTGCACGCTGGGCAGCAGCCACGAGGGGTGTAACCAGTTGCTTCGTTGAATTCATCAACTAAAGATGCCCATAAATCCCAAAGCAAAGGAAGAACTTTTAGTCATTTTGGAGGATGATTAAGAAGGAAAAGTGTCTCCTGCGTGTTTCAGAGGTGATGCTAAGCTCTGCACAATCTGGCTTGATATTCTCTTTCCCGAGGCACCTATAATTTCTGGAAATACTATGTCACGATTTGATAATATCACTGGCAGGTTTTAGAGCTGTTTGCGTCTTAGTGAAGATTTCTGGCGTTGTGTTTTTACCTCAAGGCCCTTACTGTGAGTGAAGCTGTTAAATAAATAAATAAAAAGATAAAAAATATGAATATTGCTTTCTGGATGGGCTGTATATGGCAATGCTGTTCTCTCACACCATTATTTTCCTGCCCCTTGGGATGTATTAATGATATTCAGAGCTCTTCTGTGAGTCTTTCCTTTGTTTAGGCCTTTGGACGCTTATATTTGGGAGTATTTATATGCCACAGCTGTGAGCCTAAACGTATAACATGCATACATATTTAACATAATATGAAATTTTAAAAAATGGTTCACTTGAACCTTAAAAAAATTTCAATTCTGAATGATGCTTCTTTGCCAGGCCTTTTCAAGATTCATTATTCAGACTATTTCATCTCCAAGTTTCCATCAATTTCTTTTTTTTGGCTCATGTCTTTTGCTCCCCACGCACCCACACAGCTTGCTCCTGTCATTCCAAGCTACTGCTGTTTCTAGAGAATATTCCTATTTTCCCACCTCCCATCCCTTTCTTTGCTTATGCTGATTTCTCCAGCCTACAAACCACTGACACTCTCTCCACTTGTGAATCCTGTTTCAAATTACAAACTAAAGGCTTCAGAGTTTCCTTAGTCCCTTGACTGGCCTTGATTTCTTTCTTCTTTGTGCTTAGGCTCAGCTGACGGAGTTATGTTTATTAAAAAGCAAACGGATCATGTCATTGCCGGGTTGACTTTCCGGTGCCCATGGTGTCTCACTGTCCTGGGCTTCGCTTGCTTGTGAATACAGATGGGGAATAATTCCAACACTAAATCTTGATAGCCCTGAGCCAAGCTGAGCACCCCACTGTCAGCCCTGTGTGCAGTTCTCTGTCCCAAGTACTTGAGGGGACTCCCAGGGGAGGCTCCCACATAACTAGGCACCCTCAAATGCCCATTGCTATCTTCTTCAGTAACAGCGTGCTTTGCTGATCTTTTTCAAGGAGTTTCCAATATTATATCATGCACTGAGTTTGTAAAAATTTCTGGAGTGGCGGGATGGCATTTTATTCAACCTGGTATTTCACACATCTTCTATGTGGTAGGTCTGTAGTAAACATTTGAATTTTTAGATAGTATAAGGATTCCTTGACTTGATTTTCTTTATTTAAAAAAAATTTGTTTTAATGTTGATTTATTTTTGAGGCAAAGCATGAATGGGGGAGGGTCAGAGAGAGAGGGAAACACAGAATCCGAAGCAGGCTCCAGGCTCTGAGCTGTCAGCACAGAGCCCGACACGGGGCTCGAACCCACGGACCATGAGATCGTGACCTGAGCCAAAGTTGGACGTTTAACCGACTGAGCCACCCAGGCGCCCTGACTTGATTTTCTTTCAGGAAGTGAAAATCATCTTTTGTATCCTCTCAGTAGAAAGCAAACATGCTTATTTATGGTAGCCTTGGCTGGAGCTTTGGAGTAAAAAGACAATCAGACAGTTGAGAATTGCACTGCAGGTAAAATACAAGAGGAAGAAAGGGCTGAAAATGTCAAAAGGAAAAAAAAACAATAACCACAACAGTAATACTCACTTAGGAGCTAAGTTTCTGGGCGCACCTGGTTGGTTCAGTTAGTTAAGCGTCTGACTCTTGATTTCAGCTCAGGTCATGATCTCATGGTTTATGAGTTTAAGCCCCACATCGGGCTCTGTGCTGACAGTGTAGAGCCTGCTTGGGATTCTCAATTTCTCTCTCTCTCTCTTACTCATCTTCTCTCTCTGCCCCTTCCCCATCTCAAAAATAAATAAAAATAAAACAAAAAAATTTTTAAAAAAGGAACAAAGTTTCTGGTTACATGAAAAAGTAATGGTTTCTGAGCAAGGAGAAAGAGTTCTCTTTCTTTAATTAATCAACTCACACATTTATTGAGAGGCTACAGCATGTATGCCAGTGTGTTGATTTTTTCAGAATGCCACGAAGTATAAATGATAATATCAGAATCAACATTATGCTTTAAAAGAGTTGAGAAGATAAAACTTATTAATTAATTCTCTTTCTCCCGCTATTCATCTGTCTGTCCACCTTATTTTGTTCATGTTGCTGTAGTAACAACATGGCTTATAAACAGCAGACATGTATTTCTCATAGCTCTGAGGCTGGAAGTCCAGACCAGAGTGCCAGCGAGGAGGAACCTGTTCCCTGTTCACAGACAGCCATCTTCTTGCCATGTCCTCCCATGGTGAAAGGGGCAGGGAGCTCTCCAGGGTCTCTAAAGTAAGGGCACTAATCCCATTCGTGAGGGTTCCGTCTTCATGACTTGGTCACCTCCCAAGACCCCACCTCCAAACACCGTCATATTGGAGGTTTGATTTCAACATACGAACTTTGAGGGGACTGAAACATTCAATCTATAGCGCCCTCCCTCCCTCCCTCCCTCCTTCCCTTTCTCCTCCTCTCCCCAATTCCTCCTGCCTTAGGCTAAAGCATATTTTTAACATCATTGTTTTCTGACTCACAGTTGACTTACTAGGATTTCAAAAAAATTTTGAGTCTAGTTGACACATGGTGTTAGTTTCAGGTGTACAACGTAGAGATTCAACAAGTCTATACGTTATGCTGTGCTCACCGCACATGTAGCTGCCATCTGTCACCACATAATGCTATGACAGTAGCGTTGACTATATTCCCTATGTTGTACCCTTCATCCTCATGACTTGTTCATTCCATAACTGGAAACCTGTATCTTCCACTCCCCTTCACCAATTGTGCCCATCCCCCACTCTCCTCCTCTCTGCCAACTATCAGTTCATTCTCTGGATTTATAGGTCTGATTCTGCATTTTGTTGTTTATTCACTTGTTTTTTTATATTCCACATATGAATGAAATCATACGGTATTTGTCTCTCTCAGTATGACTTATTTCACTTAGCATACGACACTGTGGGTCCATCCGTGCTGTTGTGAATGCACGATCTCATCTGTTTTAAAAAAATTTTTTTTACATTTATTTATTTTTGAGAAACAGAGTGAGACAAAGCGTGAGAGGGGGAGGGGCAGAGAGAGAAGGAGACACAGAATCCGAAGCAGGCTCCAGGCTCCGAGAAAGCAGTCAGCACAGAGCCTGATGCGGGGCTCGAACCCATGAACTGTGAGATCGTGACCTGAGCCGAAGTCGGACACTCAACTGACTGAGCCACCCAGGCGCCCCATGATCTCATCTGTTTTTATGGCTGTGCAATATATTAGGATGTTTGACAGTGGCGATATTCACTTCCTCAGGAAAACCTCACTTCCACCCAGTGTGGCTCCAACAGAAATATTAAATCACATCAGGACAATGTCGACCAACTTCGGCATGGGCTTAAAACATTTTACTCCAAACACCCTCTCTCATGTTATATGTCATTTTCATCTAAGCTGTAGTTCTCGAGTCACCTGGGTAGCTCAATCAGTTAAGCATCTGACTTCGGCTCAGTTCATGATCTCATGGTTCACGAGTTTGAGCTCTACATTGGGCTCAATGCTGACACCATGGAGCCTGCTTGGGATTCTCTCTCTCTCCCTCTCTCTCTCCCCCTCCCCTACTCATGCTCACTCTCTCTCTCTCTCTTTCTAAATAGATTAATAAACTATAAAAAAGATTTTAAACTGTAGTTCTTGATTTTACACTTATACATTAAGAAAATTATATGCATTTAATGCTTGAGATTTTTCTGAGGTTTGACTGAATTAGGTGGGACCCAATAAATAACATCTAATAACAGATGGAGTCTGGAACATGGCATTCTTACAGATGAAGCCTATGTTGGAGAATGTACATGAACAAAGAGATTCCTAAATGCCCATCTGCTGCCTGTCCTGTGAACATCACTGGCCTATTTGTGTTGGGCCTTCCCTGAATCTCCAGTACTAGACCCAGAGGGGGGTGTTGGGGCAGGTGACCCCTCCAGGAAAGCAGGAGAGGGCCATTAGGCTGCACATGACCTGTCCCTCTTTTCAAGCAAACCATGAGATAAATCACAAGAAGGAAGCAATTGAGAGCCTGGAGGAAGGCTGGGGTTTTGTCCATGTGGATAGGGTGCCTGCCAAGGATGGGCTCCTCAGGGGACAGAATGTTGAGTTCTAAGACCGGGATGGTCCCGGGCAAATCAGGAGAAGTCTGTGACCCTGGTTGTGGAGAGAAACATCAGAAATGAGAGTGTTCCTGTCTTAATGCTCCCTATGTTTTAATTCTCTAAAACAGTGGTTCTCAGGCTTCACCTGCATCAGGGTCTTGGGGGACGCTGGTGAAAACACTGCCTTTTGAGAGCACCCCTGCCCCCCAGCATCTGATTGAATGGGTTGGGGGTGGGGTGTGATGGGGTACTGGTGGCGCTGGCCTGCAGCGCTTGCTGAGGACACTGCTCTAACACATTGAAAGGGAACCATAATCCCTCCTCCATCATCATTATCATTATCAATCATTATCATTATCATCATCATTATTTTAAATAAGCTTTATGCCCAACGTGGGGCTTGAATTCACAACCCCTGAGATCAAGAGTTACATGGTCCACTGCCTGAGCCAACCTCTTTCCCCATTTGGGAGACCAGCAGCAGCTCTTTAGGGCAGTGCTCCTGTCTTCAGTGAAGCTGACACCCGACTGTTGCTCATTGTTCCTCCTTTTGGGCCTGTGATTTTACCCCCTAGAAAGCTCGAAAAGCCTTAGCAGTTAAGTAATTAAATTGATAGTTATTCTACATTTAGAGCTAGTAGTTCTCTTTTGATTGAATTTACTGTCCCAGGTTACGAAGGAATTTCTAGAAATGTGATTATGTAACAATGGTGATTTTCCAATAACTTACGTTCAAAGATATTCCAATGATAAAATGCCAGAAGCAGAGATGTCTGGAAGTCCACCATAAGTTAACAAATTCCCAGGGAGAAAGAATCACCAATAAAGTCACCTTGCAAATGGAAGTTACAAAGTTCAAAATCAAGTTCTTCTTCCTTTGTGAGTTCAAAGTCCAAAGTCATCACAGTGAAAAGACACTGTTCTTAATTTCTTATTCTGTCCGTCTTAGCCAAGGGGTTCTTGATGGTGGCAGAGCCAGGTCCAGACTCCTGTTGGCAGCTGCTGCTTGGCCTGTTTCTCGAGGCTTCTTTCGGGGCCTTAAAGTTGAGTTGGTTCAATCTCAAGGCTCTGATGTCTTCATTTTTGAAGCGGTCCAGGAGCCACTGGGACTCGCGTACCATTGCACTGGCCTTGAGGAAAACCTCCTCTTATAAAATGAACCAGTGCCCATCCTGTCTTAGCCCATGCAGCCTGCCGTATCAAACCATCAAGACCGAGTGGCTTATACACAACAGACGTTTATCTCTCACAATTCTGGAAGCTGGAAATCCGAGGTGAGAGTGCCAGCATGGCCAGGTTTTGGCGAGAACCCTCTCTGGTTGCAGATTGACTTCTCGCTGTGTCCTCACATGATGGACGGGGAAGGGAGCTCTGGGGGGTCTCTTTTACGAGGGTACCCATCCCTTTGATGAAGGCTGCTCTCCCATGACCCACCCCACCTCCAAATACCATCACACTGAAGATTAGGATTTCAACACAAGAATCTGGGGAGACCACAAACGCTCAGTGCATAACATTCCCTACGCAGTTAATTCAGGTAAAATTGTGTACTTAGGTTTGCAAAGACCAGAGGTGCGATCCAGTGGCATGCGTGAGAGGGGTACCTCACTCCAGCTCCACTGGATCCCAGGCAGTCTACACCAGGTGCTCTGAGTCCATTGTGCAGGGCATGCAAATGCCAGCTTGTCAGCAACTTAGAGACACATACTTGGCTTCAAGCTCTGTTACTGATCCTTTAAATTCTTAATGATTTTTAAAAATTATTTTAGAGAGAAAGAGAGAGAGCATGTGAGTGGGGAAGAGGGAGAGAGAGAGCGCAAATTCCAGTGCAGAGCTGGATGCAGGGCTCAATCCCATGACTGTGAGATCATGACATGCGCAGAAATCAAGACAGTCAGACGCTTAACGGACTACGCCACCCAGGAGCCCCAAATTCTTAATGATTTTTATTTTTATTTTTTATTTTTTTAAGTTTATTTATTTATTTTGAGAGAGAGGAGAGAGAGAGAGAAAGTGAGTGGGGGAGGGTCAGAGAGACAAGGAGAAAGAGAGGGAGAGAGAGAGGTGGAGAGAAAGACAGAGAGAGAGACAGAGAGTGAATCTCAGGCAGGCCCCACAATGTCAGTGCAGAGCCCAATGCCGGGCTCAAACTCACAAACATGAGATCATGACCTGAGCCAAAGTCGGATACTTAACTGAGCCACCCAGGCGCCCCCTTAATGATTTTTAAACAAAGGACCTGAATTTTATTTTTCACCGGCCACACAAATTACGTAGTCTGTCCTGCCACCATCTTTGAAGTCAGACTCAACTGGGAGAGGTCTCCCACAGTAAGCCTAAGTATGGTGCTCTGCTGACCCTGTAAGGGAGAAAAGTCCTGCTGGATAAAAAATCCCGTGTCCTCCGAGAGATAGAGGGACATTGAGACACTGCTCCTGTCTTGCAGAAATTTGCAGTAGAGTCAGCCTCAATCATCTGGTTTTATTCGAGATGAGTTTCCTTACTCTCATATTTATTTCTCTTTTAAGGTCCAAGTTTCTGTGGAAATAAACAAAGATCAACCAAACGAGAAAGGAGGAGGCTGTTGATTTGGAGCTCGCTACAGTAAGAGTCAGCCCCTATCACTTGGTTTTGGTACAGACTCAAAGGCAGGCAGAAGGGTGGGAAAACTTTATAGTTAAAAAAAAAAAGAATAGGGTCCAGGTGTGCCCTGATTGGAAGCTGGTGGCGTGGGGAAGCCAGAGGTGCCTAACTAGAAGCGGGGTGTCCAGTGTGATTGGTTAGGGGTGCATTTTGACTTTCTCTGGTTGATTCTAAGTTGGAAGCAGCCACAAAAATGAGTAATACTGCCAGTTATTGATCAAGTCCTGGGCATTTGGGGCTTTGTTAGAGGAGTTATTATTTGGTTTCCTGGACTGTCACTACAGACAGTTCCCTGGCTTCCCGCTTACCTGGCTTATAACAGGCTGGCTTTCTGGGTTGTTTATTACAGGTAAAGGGTTGGTGTTCTGGACAACTAACTTGCTGCAGATTGTGGGACAGAGTTCTATTTTTATATATAGTCTGGCCATTGTTGACTTGTGTATGTTGTCTCTCATTTCTTTTTTAAATTTTTTAATGTTTCTATTTATTTTTGAGAGAGAGACAAGAACACGAGTGTGCGAGGGGCTGATAGAGAGGGAGACACAGAATCTGAAGAAGGCTCTGTGCTCTGAGCCATCAGCACAGAGCCAGCTGTCTGCACAGAGCCTGACATGGGGCTCGAACTCATGAACAGCAAGATCATGACCTGAGCTGAAGTCGGACGCTTACCTGACTGAGCCACTCAGATGCCCCTCTTTTTTTTTTTTAATGTTTATTTATTTTTATTTTGATAGAGAGAGACAGAGAGAACCAGCAGGGGAGGGGCAGAGACAGAGGGAGAGAGAGAGAATTCCAAGCAGGCTCTGTGCTGTCAGTGCAGAAACTGATGTGGGGCTCGATCCCATGAACTGTGAGACCATGACTTGAGTTAAAACCAAGAGTCAGATGCTCAGCCAAATGAGCCACCCAGGCACCCTTGTCTCTCATTTCTGATGTTTGAGGGCTGGGCTGAGGCTGTGCTTCATATACTGATGTAGTTTTTAAACTGTGTTATCTGATCCAGGTGGATGCTGGAGCCTGCCTCCCTCCTTCTTTGGTTGAATTGTGTTGGTCTGGAGACTTACCCTCAACCAATTCTCCAAATTTTTTATGTTTTTATTTTATTTTTGAGACACACACAGAGTGTGAATGGGGGAGGGGCAAGAGAGACGGAGGGAGACACAGAATCTGGAGCAGGCTCCAGGCTCTGAGCTGTCAGCACAGAGCCCGGTGTGGGGCTTGAACTCACAGCCTAAGAGATCATGACCTGAGCCAAAGTCGGACGCTTAACTGAGCCACCCAGGGGCCCCTAAATTCCTTTCTTGTGTCACCACCACTGCTCTGCCTTTGAATTTTGTCAGCAGCAAGTGGCTGAACCTGGTCTGTTTGGGACCCCTCACGCCAGGTGCTCATGCACCACTGCACCCCATCTACAAATTCAGAGCCAACTTGAGACCACATCAGAGGACAGCCCTTATGGGCCATGAATAAACACCATGGACCCCAGAGTCTGAGCCCTCCAGAACCTTCCTTGGATCTGAATAAAATTCAGAGCAACACAGAAAGAAAGGAAGTCTGGGCAGCCCATCTACACTGCTCCTCTGGACCTGGCATTTACAACGCCAAGCTGGCATCCTTGCCTTAGCATTCCGTAGCAAACACACGACTTGGCTGCTGTAGAAAAGGTCTGGACTGGAAACCTGTTGAAAACACAGTAAAATGGTAGCCAATAAGTTTGCAACCCTCTTGGGAATGCAGAGAGATGATCTATCTTTTTTCATTGAATCTTGGCTCTATGTTAGTTTGTCTAATCAGTGTCCGTATTTGGTTTCGGAGGAAGGACTGGTGTCCCCAGTGCCTTTAGAAAAGAGCAGATCCTCCAACAAATTGGGATTTGTTTCGAAGGCTTAGAGGGGTATGGTTGTTTACTGGCTGCTCCCCTGCTCAGAGGGAGAAATGCATTAAAAATTTTTAATCAAAACAGCAAGTCTATAATTACTGTATGTATAAGTCATATAAAAATTTGGATGTGGGATTGGGAAAGGCTCTGGATCTGAAGGATGAACGAGAGTGAACATATGGTGAATAAAGGGAAAGGCACTCAGGCTGATGTGTTAAAAATCATGTTTATTAAGACTTCAATAGAACATTTGCTGCATTTGGGGAGGGTGGTGAGGAAGTGGTTCAAAAAGTAAGCCAAGTATCTTATCTTCTCAGGAAGCCAGGCAGGACATGGAAATGTGGGGGTGGGGGACATACCCTCCTCTCCACTGGACTTCTTGTGTTCCATGGGGAGGTGGGGGTCTACCTTGGGCAGGACTAGGCATCTCTGAGTGCAAAGAGGTGGTGCCAGAGGTCCGTCCTGTGACTGATGTTTGGTGAAGAGGAGAGACCACAGGAGGAAGAACATTCATTACAACTCGTGCTCTATTGTCAGGTAAATGGAGTCATGCTGCCTGCAGCAATGCTTGGAGATGTTGATCCAAACAGATGAACCAATTGTCCCTTAAGGCACAGGAGTTAAGAACTGAGAATAGGATTTGAGATTACAAAGACAACAACCCTCCAACGTGTTACCCATCACACCTGCCAAGGTTAGCCTTGGCAACATTCAAAATGGGGAGCAGTTTTTTGCTACAATATGATGATTATTATCAGTTGCAGCTGACATAGCTTTTTTTTTAAGTGTATTTATTTTAAGAGAGAGAGAGAGGCAGAAAGAGAGGGAGACAGAGAGTATCCCAAGCAGGCTCTGCACTGTCAGCCCAGAGCTTGATGCAGGGCTCAAACTCATGAACCCTGAGATCATGACCCGAACTGAAGTTTAACCAACTTAGCCACCCAGGCAGCCCCCTGACGTGCCTTTTTATTATACTATTCTTTACTATTCTTAAATTTTGGTTCTTGTAAAACTTATTTACTTCCAATATGACATTATTTGCCAAATGGATAAAATGTAAAAGAACATATTTCAGTTAAACTTCATCCTTCTGGTTTCCACTGTGCTCGCTGCAAATGTGCCTCTGTCCATGTCACAATGTGTGAATAGGACTGGCCCGAGCCAAAACTCCAAACTGGGAAGAACTGGGAAGGTTTGTCTCCTTTGCCTCATCTTTTTTTGTTTTTTGGTTTTTTGTTGTTGTTGTTGTTGTTTTTTAAGTTTATTTACTCATTTATTTTGAGAGAGAGAGCGTGCACGTGCACATGCATGAGCTGGGGAGGGGCAGAGAGAGAAGGAGAGAGACAATCCCAAGCAGGCTCCGAGCTGTCAGGGCAGAGTTAATGCAGGGTTCAATATCACAACCCTGGGATGATAACCTGAGCCAAAACCAAGAGTAGATGCTCAACCGACTGAGCTGTCCAGGATCATGTCCTTTTAACAGACTCCTCCCATTCCTGCTTAGAATGTCCTCAGTATCCCTAGTTTCGAGTCTTGTCTCCCTGGAAATGACACTCCCCAGGTTCTGAATAGAAGAAGATACTTGGTCATGAGCAAGAAGAACAGCTTCCTAAGACAAGAGGCCTCTCGGGAGAGCACTTATTAGGTGACGCTTTGGCTGGGGGAGCTCTTGAAGGCTGGCAGTCCTCAATGCCTGATTTTAGTAGTAGAGATGATTTACTTCTATTATGATAAGACTTTCATCACAGATGACAAAAACCCAACCCAAACTAATTTACACAAGAAAGGTAACGTTTGGGTCCATGCAACTTCCATCATGGGTGGGTGGAGGGACTCGAACCACATCAGAGGGCTCTGGGTCTCAGTGGTTCATACCCACTCACCTCTGTTAGGCTTAATTCCACCAGCAGTTTCTATGCGGGAGGTAAGATGGATGATGGCAGCTCAATCCTTGTATCATTCCAGCTAAGCACTGCTGTTGACACTGTTATTCCGCTGTCTGCTGGGTACCCCCCCCCCCACAAGGTTCCCCGTGGCTGGGAAGGGCTGGAATTACCACATCTATATTTTTCATCCTTGTACTTTCAAACTTCTACTTGAAATTATGTTTGAAATGTGAGCATATAGCCAGATTTTTGAAAAAACAACCATGATCTTTTGTATTCTAAGTGAATTTTAAAATTGCCTCACATTTAATGCAATTGCTAACGATTAAGTTTAAACATATCTCTTTATTTTGTGAGTTCTGTTTGCTGTTCTTTCTTTTCTCTTTTGCTGCCTCCTTTTGAATATATATATATGACTTTCATTCTCCACCCTGCAATTACATAGTTGAAATTTATATAATCTATTTCTATTCCTTCAAAGATTAGCATATGTCCTTAACTTACCAAATGTGAAGTTAATCAATATGGTTACTTTAGAACACATGCATTCCATTCACCGGCCTCCTGATTTCTTTGTTACTATGACATTTAATGCTTTGCATATTGTAAACCCCACAAGATATGATTGTTATAATTTATAGTCAACTTTCTTTTGAGTTTCCCAACACATTTCATATTTTCTTTGCTCTTCATTGCTTTCATCTGGGAGCATTTTCCTTCTGCCTATGAGCATGCATGTCTATTATATTATATTATATTATATTATATTATATTATATTATATTTAGTGCATGTCTATTTCTTGTATCCTTTCCTGGGTTTTATCTGAAAATGGATATATCTCATGTTCCTTCCTGCAAGGTCTTTTCATTAGAGAATGTTAGACCGACAATTCTGTTCTTCTAGCACACTGAAAATACCATACTCCTGCCTCTGGTTTCCATTTGTGCTGTTGTATAGTCAGAAAGTTTCTTTTTTCTCTGGCTGCTATAATATTTTCTCTTTGTCTTTGCTTATATAAAATTTCGCTATGATGCTTTGATAGATAAATTTCATTTTATTTATCCACTTGGGATGTGTTAGGATTTTTGAATTTATGGACTGGTATCTTTCATTAGTTCTGAAAAATTCTTATGATTTCCTCCTTAAACAATGTCTCTGTACCATTCCCTCTCATATCTCCTTCCTGGGGAAATTAAATGTAGATTAGATCTTATCACTCTTCTCTCTATGTCTTTTACTGTCCCATCAGTATTTTCTATTTTATTTTTATTTAGGCAGTAATTTTTGGAAAAATTTTTTTGGCCAATATTCTATTTCATGATGTCTATTCAGTTATGTCTAACTTACTATTTAACTTTCTAATTGAAATTAATTTCAAACTCATCCTTTTATTTATTCAAGCACAGTGAGTATAGTTATTTAATAACCTGGGTCTAATAAGTCCAATTATTTTGAAATACAGATCTACCTTGACTTACAATAGGAGTTATGTCTCAATAAACCCATTGGAAGTTGAAGATATTGGAAGTTGAAATGCGTTTAACACACCTTATCTACCAAACGTTGTAGCTGAGCCTAGCCTAACTTAAGCATGTCCAGAACACATATACTAGCCTACAGTGCAGCAAAATCATCTAACACGAAGACTATTTTATAATAAAGCATAGAATATCTCATGTAATTAATAGAATACTGCACTGGGATTGAAAAACAGAATGGCTGTATGGGTACAGAATGGTTGTAAGCCTGTACCCATGGGTAGTTTATCCTTGGGTCACGTGGCTGACTGGGAGCTGTCCAGCATCATAGTATCATACTACCTATCGTTAGCCTGGGAAAAGATTCAAATTCAGAAGTTGAAGTATGGTTTCTACCGAATGTGTACTGCTTTAACATCATCATGAAGTCAGAAAATTTTAAGTTGAGGGGTGCCTGGGTGGCTCAGTCAGGTAAGTGTCTGACTGTTGATTTAGGCTTAGGTCATGATCTCAGGGTCCTGAGATCGAGCCCTGCATGGGGCTCCATGCTGAGTGTGGAGCCTGCTTAAGATTCTCTCTCACCCTCTACCTCTCCCCCCTTCCCCAGCTCAGGCACGCATGCATGCATTCTCTCTCTTAAAACAACAACAACAACAACAGCAACAATAACAACCACCACAACAAAATCATAAGTTGAATCTTTGTAGGTTAGGGACATCTGTATATGCAATTCTGTTTCTTTTCTCCCCTGGTTTTTGCTTATTGTGTCCATTTCCTTGTACATGTGGGTACTTTGTATACTAGTGATTGCATTTGAAAATGTATTTACAGGAACACCTGGGTGGCTCAGTCAATTAAACATCCAACTCTTGATTTAGGCTCAGGTCATGATCTTATGGTTCATAAGGTGGAGCCTCATGTCAGGCTTTGTGCTGACAGCACAGAGGAGCCTGCCTGGGATTCTCTCTTTCCCTCTCTCTCTGCCACTCCCGTCTCCCTCTCTCTCAAATAAATAAATAAATATTAGAAAAAAGAAAATGTATCTACAGAAATAATTTGAGACCCAGGTTGAAGAAACATTCTGCATTGGGAGTTTGTGTGTTTCTGATAGGCGCTAGGACATTGCTTGTCCGGAGCCACTTAAACCAAGTTCAAGCTTTGAGGTTTCCTGGATGATTCAAATCCAGGCTGAAATTCTGACTGAAATGTTCTAGTTCTGGTTCTATGTAATCCTGGGGTATGGCTCTTTGAGAATATTAGTTTATTTTAGAAAATTTCCTTTTATATGGGTGTAGACTATAACTTTTGTCCATTACATTCTGCAAGCTGTCAAAACAAGAGGTCAAAATTTTTTAGATCTTCAAGACTACAGAAATTAGAAATGAAGGTTTAAACATGCAAGAATACTGTGCTCATGAACTTTTATGAGGAATACAGTAGAAGATGAGCTTCGATAACCAAGAGATGGTTGGACCAAAGGACAGATGATAAATATTAAATATGTTTAATTGTATATCTGAAGCCAAAATGAAGTAGAGACTAGTGTGGAATACAATGTAAATATTACATATTATGATAAAGTATACCTAATTCAACTGAAAATTTATAGAAAGAAGAAAGTAGAAGAAACTCATTGATAATTACTGAGGCAATAGAAAGGAGTTGAAGGATATCATTAAAAATAAACAGCCCAGTGGGGCACCTGGGTGGCTCAGTTGGTTAAATAGCCTACTTCGGCTCAGGTCATGATCTCATGGGTTCTGAGTTCAAGCCCTGCGTTGGGCTCTGTGCTGACAGCTCAGAGCCTGGAGCCCGCTTCGGGTTCTGACTCTCTCTCTCTCTCTCTCTCTCTCTCTCTGCCCCTCCCCTGCTCGTGCTCTTTCTCTCTCTCTTTCTCAAAAAATAAATAATAAACATTAAAAAAAAAAAAACCAGGGGCCACCTGGCTGGTTCAGTCAGTAGAGCATGTGACTCTTAATCTCAGGGTTCTGAGTTTAAGCCCCACATTCATCATGGAGCCTACTTAAAATTAAAAACAAACACAGAACAACCCAGAAGATAAAAGATTATGTAAGAAAACAAAGGACTATGGACATACATAAAGTATAAATATAAAAGTTATCACTAGAAAAAAATTAGCTTTTGAAATGTTTCTATTTTGTTTGAAATTAAACTTCTTTGTTCTGGTAGATTTTTCAGGGCAGAGAATTTGTCATGTGATTTGTTGGTATAATTCAAAATACATTAAACTACATTTCCATTAAAAAATAACTCTGTTTAGATATAATTTACATACTGTACAACTCACCTATTTAAAGTATATATTTTGAGGCACCTGGGTGTCTCAGTCGGTTAAGTGTTCGACTTCAACTCAGATCATGATCATTTGTGGGTTCAAGCCCTGCATCAGTCTCTGAGCTGACAGCTTGAAGCCTGGGGTCTGCTTCAGATTTTGTGTCTCCCTCTCTCTCTCTGCCCCTCCCCTGCTTGCACTCTGTCTGTCTCTCTCTAAAATAAATAAATACACTTAAAAAAACATTAAAGTATACATTTCAATGGCTTTTACTATAGTCACAGAATTGTACAGCCAGCACAATAATTAACTTTTCAATTTTAGAACATTTTAACCACCCCAAAATGAAGCCCTGCACCCATTAGCATTTATCACTACTCTCACATCCCTGTCCCTTCTCCCCCCATTCCCAGAAACCACTAATCTTTTTGTCTCTATTTGCATATTCTAGACATTTCATATACATTGAACCTTATGAATATGTGGCCTTTTGTAGTTGGCTTCTTGCACTTTTCAATGTTCATCCACATTGTAGCATCTATCAGTATTTAATTCCGTTTTATCACCAAAAATATTCCATTGTATGGATATGCCATATTTTATTTATCTGTTCATCAATTGATGGACATTTGAATTGTTTCTACTTTTGCACTATTATGAATAATGCTACTAGATACATTTGTGTACAGAAATTTTCACTGCTCCTGGACATACACCTAGAAGTGGGACTGCTGGGTGAGATGAATCTCTATGTTTAACATTCTGAGGGACTGCCAACCTGTTTTCCCAAGTGGCTGCACCATTTTACATGCTTGTCAGCAATGCACAAGGCATTCAGTTTGCACACATCTTGCCCAACGCATGTTCTTATCTGTGTGTTTGATTGTAGCCACCCAAGTGCGTATGAAGCCGTGTCTCACTGTGGTTTGGTTTGCATTTCCTAACGGCTAAAGATTCTGAACATATTTTCATGTGCTTATTTGTATGTTCTCTGTGGAGGAAATGTCTATCCAGATCTTTTGACCCTTCCAAAAAATGGGTTTGTTTGTCTTTTTATTGTTGTTGACTTTCAAGAGATTTTTTAAAAATATATATTCTGGATACAAGTCCCTTAGCATATATATGATTGCCATAGTTTTTCCTATTCTTTCTTATTCTTTATCTTTCTTGATGGTTCCTTTGAGGCACAAAATATTTTAATTATGGAAATCCACTTTTTTCTTTTCTATCTTCCTTCCTTTTTTCTTTTTCTTTCTCTCCCCTTTTCTTTCTTCCGTTCCTCTCTCTCTCTCTCTCTGTCTCTCTTTCTCCTTCTGTGTTTGTGCTGTTACTATCATATCTAAGAAGTGTTTGCCTACATGAAGGTTATGAAGATCTCCTCCTATGTTTTCTTCTAAGATTGTTTTTTTTTTTTAATTTTTTTTTCAACGTTTATTTATTTTTGGGACAGAGAGAGACAGAGCATGAACGGGGGAGGGGCAGAGGGAGAGGGAGACACAGAATCGAAACCGGCTCCAGGCTCTGAGCCATCAGCCCAGAGCCCGACGCGGGGCTCGAACTCACGGACCGCGAGATCGTGACCTGGCTGAAGTCGGACGCTTAACCGACTGCGCCACCCAGGCGCCCCTCTTCTAAGATTGTTTTTTAAGAAAAGTTTTAGCTCTTATATTTAGGTTTATGTCCATTTGAAGTTAATTTTTGTGTATGGTGTAAGGAAGTATAGCAACTTAATCCTTTTACATGTGGCTGTCTAGTTGTCCCAGCAGCATTTGTCGAAAAGAAATGTGTATTTCCTTTTGCAGGGAGCAGGAGAGATCGTATACATTTGATGAGCTCAAAAGAGAAGCTGGCAGTCTGTTCAATGGAAATCTGGGCCAAGACTTAAGGATACTGAGGATGATATAATGAAGAAGTATAGTTAATGAATAATTAGTTTCTTTATATTTTATTTCTTGAACTACTAATGAATGTTTTCTTTGTATCAATGAACGATGCAGTTGGTAATGTGGATTTGTTAGTTACAACTTATTCCAACTCCCTTCTATCGCTCAGCATCTTGGAAGGTCCAGGGAGATAGTGCTTCCAAGTCATTTAGGATCTACCAATCAGATGCATTTGCATGAGTCTTTGGTTCCGAAATGAACCAAGGGGGAGGAGCTTCAGCGGAGGTTGTGGTAGAAATGGCATCATTCTGGAACCCCCAGCTGAAAGTGTCATTTCCTGTCTTTATTTATTTTTTAAATTAATTAATTAATTGGTTAAACATCCGACGCTTGGTTTCAGCTGAGGTCAGGATACGATTTCATGAGTTTAAGCCCCGTGTCAGGCTCTGTACTGACAGTGTGGACCTTGCTTAGGATTCTCTCTTTCCCTTTCTCTTTGCCCCTCCCCCATTCACACTGTCTCTGTCTCTCTCAAAATAAATAAGTAAACTTAAAAAAATAATAAAAAAATGAAAATAGCTTCCTATTCTGGTCTTTTTCTGACCTTGCTCTGGGGGCTGGCGATGGTCGAGGCAGCTTCTGGGTTCTGCGGCTTCTTGATGGTGACAGAGGCGGAAGTGACCTTGGTAATATACTTTTGTGGTGTGTTTCTAAGTGTCCTCGAATTCAGTTTACAGTTTCCTCAGCCCTTCAATAAGCCTATAAGTAACTTGTAAATTCTTTTTGCTTAAACTAGCTAGAGAAGATTTCATCGCCTGCCTTGAAAACCGATTAATAGGGTAATTGGGGGGCACCTGAGTGGCTCAGTCCATTAAGGCACCGACTTTGGCTCAGTCATGATCTCGCAGTTCATGAGTTAGAGCCCCGTGTCGGGCTCTGTGCTGGCAGCTCAGAGCCTGGAGCCTGCTTTGGATTCTGTGTCTCACTCTCTCTCTGCCCCTCCCCTGCTCATGCTCTGTCTTTCTCTCTCTCTCAAAAATAAATAAAACGTTAAAAAATTAAAAAAAAAATAAGAGTAATCGGTAGCAGCAGTTGTGGTGAGAAACAACTCTCAAGGAAATGGAAATCTGAGATTAGCCCTCTGGCTCAGCAGGTTTGAAATACAGAGGTGCCAGTTAACATTAGTAGATGGAGTGTTGCTGTCTTAGCCATCCCTTTGTAAGACTAAATGGTCACCTGTGGTCACTGGAGCGGAGAACCCATTGAAAACAAGGTTTGGGCAGATCCACTGTCTGCTATGATAATCCCACCATGGAAGGAATAAGAACTAAAACGAGTTTAGATGGGCTGTCTTCTACTAAATGGGCCAGGGAACTTTAATAATTAAACTAACTCAGTGATTCAACATCTTAATTTAAGACATGCAGTTTCTATTACTGCCTGTGTTCATTTGGATTTCCCAGAAGCAAAATCAAACGTAAATAGTTTACTTGGGAGGAAATGCCAAGTATAGCAGTAAAAACTGAGTCAGGAAAGGCACAGTAGCCAGTAAAGGTGCATTATCAAGCAAGCTATCTATACCAGCAGCTGGAGAGCTTTCTTACCGGAGAGCTTGGATGGCAGTCTGGAATGTGTCCAGGTATCTCACCCTTGGGGTGAGGAGACTCTTGTCAACATGGATGGAAACAGACTGCTTCCAGGGTGATGCAGTCATTCCTTGGCTCTTCCAGTCTTCCCTTCCAGCATCGGTGGGATGCTTCCCTGTGTGAGATGCATCAGTCTCAGGAGGCCTGAGGCATAGAACCATTGATGATGGCTTGTGGAAACTGGGTTGGCATGCACAGAGTGGCAAGTGATGAGGGGGTCTCTGTGGAGCACGTAGAATCTGGTACATTTAAATAAACGTATAATAAAGTTGCAAGTCAGGCCTAGAAACAGCATAAAATTGGACACAGAGACTGATTCCATGGATTCCTGATTGGCAATGTAGTAGAATTCATTGCCTTGCCCAATTACTTAGGTGAAAAGTTAGGGCACTGATTATTAAAGGCTGAGATCCAGAGAATGAAGACATTTGATAAGACTCAAGTGAGTCATATTGTCTTGATTGTCCCGACCTCACTGAACTGTCATTTCCAGCAGTAAACCCACTGCAGTCTAATGAGGCCTTGCTGGAAGACCAGGCAGCAGTGGCCTGAGGTAGTCTCTTTGCAGATGTTAACTCGCTCACCATAATTGACCTATAATGAGAGTCAGATCCCAACATGCCTCAGGGGCTAATTGCATAATCACATCTGGGAGCAGAAGTCTTAGGTACTAAAAGATTTATAAGATTTAAAAATTTAAAGTAGCACAGCCCACAAGAATATGCGTGGGATAGGTTCCAAGGGTGCCAAACATGATTTCTGATCCTGCTGAATTTATCTATATGGATCAGCTTGTCAAAGATTCTGCACCTAATGAGCTGTCACAAGGACTGGGGATGGGCTTGTTTCCTTGACTCTTGACTGAAAGTTGGAAACCTTGGTGCATGGAGGAATATATTGTTCAGAGGAACACCAGCATCTTCACAAAAAGCTGTAATGCCCATCCTCCATAGGCCAGAGGTGGAGATGAGAGTTGCTGCCGTTGAAATAGGCTCCCTCCCCAACAGGGATGATGAGGTTCCAGGGCAGCTGAAATCAAACAGCAACACACATCCCTGACAGCAAGCAGGGCCCCATTGCTTTAACAGGTGGCAGGGATGAGGGTGGTAGGATAGTAATTAGCATGCTTTGAATCACAGAGATCTTTGGTGGTGAAAATCTTCGGGCAGTCCACTAAGGTTTATACTTGATAGGTATAACTAAAAATGCTAAGCTCGTCAAACCAGATTTGACTTGGGTCAGCATGGGGGGAAAGGCGTGAACTTCTCTGACTTGACTCACTCACTGACCATAGTTCCCTGAATAAATGGGAGGGATTAGGGTACCCTTGAAGAATAACTCTCTGGTAGAAGACAAGTACATATTGTAAATTTCTCTCCTGTCCTTTTTAAGAAGGGTCTACAGCATTTACTAGAAGAAAGAAACTACCCAGAAGTTTCTGGAATGGTTGGATTCTGGCTCTGAGTCACAGGACTTAGAATATTACTGTGGTCCACTGGTAGGAATGGGCTTCTTATGAGGGTCATGAGTTAAAGACAGATTTAACCCAAATCTCACCATGTCACAATGTGTCTTTAGCCTGGCATTTGTTTATTTCCTGAATCTAGAGATGGAAACAGGTGCACCCAGCTGTTAGTGGGACCTCCACATTAGCTCTTGTGGACTGAAGGCAAGAATGGTAAGAAGGGTGAAGGACATTTCATTGACATGTCCGCTCCTTACCAAAATTGTAGACCAAAGGAAAAAGCCACATTCATTGGCAGGAGGGAGGCAGACATCAACTCGGAAGATTCAGAAATAGTGATTTCTCTCACAACCTTATTTAACATAAGAGTTTTGTCTGTGTAGAAGATACACAGTTCTTGGAAAGTGATAGTAAATTACCAGACACCTAATCCTACTCGAGGGAAAGCCCAATGTGATCATTTTACCAGAATAAATCAGCATGGTTCTTGGTCTGGTATGAAGTTATTATCCTGAAAATTATCCTTTGTTTCCCTCCTGTTCTAATAAGCAGGAAACACTAGAAATAGTTTTCTATATTCTGATTGGCATAGGGACTTGGTTCTCTCACTATCTCACAGAATATCGTGCTTGTCTACTATACGGACAGCATCATGAGGATGTATAGGCTCTACGGTACCAGTGGTTGGGTTTTGAGCAAAGCCATACCCTCCTCTGCAATGTGACCATTCTCTGCTAAGAAATAGCTCTTGGCTTGCTTTGGGGCCCTGGTAGACACTGACCACTGCATAGCAATTGACCATTTAATCTGAACTTTCCATCATGGACTGGGTATTGACTGAACTATAAAGCAGTAACTTTGAGTGCATGATTAGTGTTCCCTCGTCATTTGGAGGTGGTATGAGTGTGGAATGAGGTTCAAGTGGGTCTGATAGGAGTAAATAGATTGAGGAACATGCGGCTCACAACATCAGTATACTCACTCCTGAAGAACCATCTTAATCTCAACCCATTGTTAAGCTTCCATGGGGAGTTCTTCCATGGGCAGTCTGATCAAGGTGGGGAAAAATTTGAACATGGTTTACAAATGGTGCCATAGATATGCTTGCACCAGTGTGAACTGGACTGCTGTGGCTTTGTATTCATATTCAGGTATGGCCTTGGAGGACCGCAGAGAAGAGAATTTCTTTCACGAGAAAGAATGGCAAATGGTACCTGTTTTCTGTTTTCCTGAAGATAAAGACGGCCTGAAATCAGAATGTATACTATTTCATGGGCTGTGCTTTAATTTTGGCCAGATGGACAGAGATTTGGAAAGAATGAGACTAGAGAAAAAGTGACAGAAAGATCTAGGGAAAAGAATGTGGGTAAGCCCCTCAAAATGTGAGAATATTTGGCCTGTGTGATTTTTCACTAACGGGTGCTCACTTTGAGAGAGCCTCCTTATAATTAAGTAGACAATTTGCCCTGTTACTACCAAAACGGCCTTTATCCTCTGCCATCTCAGTGTTTTTTGGTGGAGCAATGGTGGACAAAGTGACCAAGATGAAAAGACTGGGGCTCATCCCTTAAGTGAGGCTAACATCTACCACCAAAGCTGAGTGACCAAACTTGCCAGCATCAGGGACCAAACTGTAAGCCCTGATGCAGCACTGGATCCTGGAGTGGAGGAAAGCCAGCCAGCTACTGGGAGGCAGGTTAGATTACATTTGAACTTTCCATGTGGAGGGGTCGGTGATTCATGCTTACTGGAATAGACATTAACATTGGGTATGATGCTTCTGTTGGACACAAGAGGAAACTTACTAAATGCCTTATCATGGTAGTGGTGTCCCACAAAATCTTTCTTCTGACCAAGGAAATTATTCTACAGCCTCCTTCCCCCTACCAAGCTCAGTGGATTCATTGATATTCAAAAGCCACTTCATCACCCATATAATGGGGAACCTTCAGAATGATGAAATAACCTAATGGTAGACCCAGTGATTAGTTATCGGTTTGGAAGCCAGCACCTTGAGCAGTTGGAATGGTGTCCTACAGGATGCAGCGTATGCTCTTAATCAGTGATTAGTAGATGGTGTTTCTCTACACCAAAAAAATGAGCATCCAGAACCAACAGACATGGGAGTGGAGTCTGTCACTGTCATACCTACCCACACTCTTGTACGTATTTTGCTTTGCATTCCCCCAACTTCCAGTGGAAGTTGTTGTTTTCCACATCAGGAGCACAGTGATGGTCCCATTAAACTGGAAGTTTAGATTGCCACCCAGCTCATGACTTACTGGGTGGGCCCGCCAAAACAAGGGTAACCATTCCGGCAGGGGTGGGGGATCCTGATCATCAGGGGGGATATATTTTGGCCGTTGCACAATGCAGGAAGGAGCAAGTGCTTTTGGAACCCAAGGATTGTCAGCATGCCTCTCAGTAGAGCAAGTCCATTGATCAAAGTTAATAGAAAAAACTGTAGCAACACCACAAAGCACATATACTTTTTGAGATTGAAACTCTGGGTCATGCAGCAGATGGAGAAGTCTTGGCAGCTGCCATGCTTTGGAACAAATGCAACTCAGATGGATGGGGGGAAGGAAGATAATGAATACAGCAGAGGTCTTTCTGCCCACATGAGAACCGCAGTCATTATCTACAGGTCTGTCCCTCCTACCGCATATATGTGCACTGTGGTATTATAACCTAAGTGACATCATTGTGGAAGAAGGATCCCAGAACTGGAAGACACTGTGTAGACACAAGCACAGAAATCTGAAGGAGGGTTTTGAAATTCCATCAGCCTGGAAAATTGAGGGGCAATGTAACTCATATTTCAAGTAACAGGGAATTTCCACCTAATATCAAAGAGATATTTGAGCAGCAGAATTTGTTCTATAGCTCAGACCAGGAGAGCTTTTTGGGTCATCCAAGAAAGTAGTTTAGTTCATAAGAGTCAAATAGGGTAGATATTGTCCCGAGATTCCAAAGAGATAGTCTAAGTGTTGAATGTCTTCCTAATGATGGGAGAACAAAATGAAACCACTTGCTTTTATTTTGGAAGAGATATTTCAATAGGCTCCCAAATTCTGGACATCAGAATCTAAGCTGGCCTGTGCTCTATTTTTATTGTATTTATCTTTACTTCTCTATCATGCAGGTGTCTAACCAAGGTTTCTTGACTTTAGGGTCCTAATCATGAAATTGTTCATGCAGGGGATAAGTGTGATGTTGGGTAGGCTGGGCCCCTACTGGGGTGGTACAGGATCCTGAGATCTGGTTAAAGCATGCAACAGGAGTTGTACATAAGTCACTGTTAGATTTCCCCACCTACTTATCCTCTGATCATTACTTTGCCACTCCTGGTTCCTCTTTTCTTCAGGGCAATTGTGACACCCTTTCAAATGAACCCCCCCCCCCCCAAAGCACTGCAGTCCAGTGAGAACAGCCAGCAAAGATCCTTTGTAATATCTTGGTGCTTTCCTGCACCAGTGTCTTCATCAAGGCCCCAAAGAAGGGGATCTTTGAGAGCAGAGTGTGTGTGTGGGTAGATGGAACACAGCCTCTTTGGTAAATGTGGTCATGGCATATATTCAGCTGAATCTACAATTATGTTCCATACTATTCAGTTGAGCACTCTCAAAATCCACTTCCCCAAATATCTTTCAGATTCTGGATGTGTAAAAAGCACATTTCTACATCTCTTTTTGGATACTCTGTCTCTGCGATTTGAATCTTGAAGGATAGGTAGTCCTTCTAGAAGGTTGCTGGACCTGATAATCCATGATTCCTGATCCTGTAAGTTACACAGTATCATCTGTATACATTCCTATCTATGGAAGCTAGAATCCTAGCGGATGCAGAGACTGGCACTGGACAATAGGCTGCTAACAATAGGCTCTTAGAGAAATGTGAAATACTTGGAATTTATATTGGGCCAAGATGGGAAGAAGGATAGTGAGAGCCTGCCTTCCTTCCTTCCTTCCTTCCTTCCTTCCTTCCTTCCTATTTATTTTATTTGAGAGAGAGAGAGAGAGAGCGAGAGCACACACACTCGCACATGTGTGCACTTGAAGGGGGAGGGGCAGAGGGAAAAAGAGAGAATCTAAAGCAGGCTTCATGCCCAGCATGGAGCCCAATGTAGGGCTCAATCCCATGACCCTGGGAGGATGACCTTAGCTGAAATCAAGACTTGGACACTCAACGGATGGAGCCACCCAGGCACCCCAGCAGGACAGCACATTCTCTAAGATGGGAAGTCAGTCCATGTGCTGTGTAATGGCAAACAGCTAATCAAATCATCACCCATGGTGTGATAGGCTGAGGAGCCCACTGAGGGTGAATCCCTGGGGAACCAGCAACTTGTAGCAAAGATCAAATGAACAGGACTGAGATTCACCTTAGCAGTGCTTGCTCTGCATCGGGAGACACTCAAATCCCCAAAGTCTTTCCTCAAGGAGCAGGATGACACCCAGAGCCTTTCTGTGACCGTGTTAAACAATTTCCCATTGCCTGTCACTGTTTATCATGCCTACCCTTCACTGTTGCACCCCTGATGACACGGATCTGAACTTGGCCGGGGTGAGGGTGGCAGGGTGAGCCAGTTGAGATGCTAAAATAGTTCATGAAACAAAAGCTTGGGGCTCCCAGATAGCTCAGTCAGTTGAATATCCAACCCTTGATTTCAGCTCAGGTCATGATCCCAGGTTTGTGTGATCAAGCCCCTCATTGGGCTCTGCACTAGGTGTGTGGAGCCTGCTTAAGATTCTCTCTCTCTCTCCCTCTGCCCCTCTCCCTGCTTGCTGTCTCTCCCTCTCTCTAACTAACTAACTAACTAACTAAATAGGCTTAACAGCTGAAAAGGAAATGTAGGATTTTCTCTCTGCTCGTCCCAAACCTGTTTGGCTTAGCTTGGGTCACAGTCCTGCCTCATTGGTGAGGGAATGGGTTCTGTGTTTGACCACACACCAGAGTCGCAGAAAGAAGTGAAATCCCCCAAAGGTAGAGCATTGGGGCAGAGAACATAGACAACAATCTGCTCAGGGAACAAGCACTGGCGTGTTTATCACAGTGGCCATAGGGCATCTGGCTCTGAGGTGGCCAATTCCTAGACTTGCTTGGGGCCTGTTATGAAGACTAAGGAATTAGGGCAAATATGCATTGAGGACTTACTGTGTGTGAAGCTTTCTGCAGGGTGCTTTATATAAACCATCATGTTCAATCCTCGTAACAATTCTGGAATGCAAGTACCATTAGAATCCCAATTTACAGAACAAGAGCCTTTTTTGGTGGAGCAGGTTTGCACATTTGACTCTACGGTGCCCCAACTGTGTATGTGGAGAGGTGGTACATTAGCTAAGGTGATGAGACTCATGGTCTCCAGTCTAGAACCTTCATTGGAACATCTCTGAAGGATATAAAAATCAATGGTGAAACGGGAACAAAATGGACATGCAGAGATCAGCAGAGACAGATGCACACAGGGAAGCTGGTCCCTAGAGCACTTAATTCTAGGTCCTAGAATCAAGTTCAAGTCTACTTGTAGCCTTAAAATAAATTGGACAACAGAAAGAAAAAGAAGTATCAACAAAAACCCAAATGAAATAATTTCTGATTGAAGGTGGCTTGATAGAATTCTGTTCGTTGTCACAGAAAAAGCAAACCGGGGGATAGTATTCGTGGTGGTCAATTGTTCCAACCCCAGGAGAGAGACTTCCTGCGTTGCTGACTGGTCAATCTGACAGCAGAGCGGGGGTCCCTGTGTGGCCAGCACAGGGAGCTCCAGCTCCCGGCATTGGATACGTCAGGAAAGAGCAGCTGGGGAGACTGCCTGGAGGTGCCATTGAATTCCTGCTGATGGCAGAAGGGGTCCAATGCTTTGCCATTACAGAAGCACCCAGGAGACAGAGGAGCTGGGGTGCAAAACACTTGAATGTATAGTTTTAAAATCCAGAGACTTTCTGAGGCATAATGTCTTTCACATAATGTGTCAATAGTAGCTTTTTGAAAAATGCATGATTTTCTCCCTTCCTTTCCAGTTGCATTACTCACAGTGTCCAGACATTCCTCCAGGGACACTCACTTAGCGGACCAGTCAGGCACCGAAACTCAAACACATTTAAAATTTAAATGTTCAGGCTGCTGACACACATTCCATCAAAGAGGCCAGGACACGTAGGCTGTGTTTGTTTGCTGAGGGCCTGGGATGTCACCACCTTGGAGAAGAGATGGATATTAAGACACAGAGTTAAGGCTAACAGAAATATGTTGCCTTTCAAAGAAAGTCCTGGTGTAGGAAATTGGAGGGGTTTGACCAGGTGGTGGCTGAGTTTCCCACCAGATTTGACATATTTTTTTATTAGAACATTAAGGCACTTTTATAATTTAGAGAAACAAAAGCAGCCTTAATTCCATTATTGTAGTACTTAAAAAAATTCCTCATGTGTTCCTTTGCTCCCATGGACAGGTATACTCTTGTTATGTAGTTGCAGAAGGCTCTTCTGTTTTTCTCCACCCAACAGGAGATGTGAATGTTCTTTCATGTTCTTATTTGATGGCTATTTTATTTTATTTTATTTAAATGTTTATTTATTTATTTTTGAGATAGAGAACACAAGCAGGGGAGGGGCAGAGAGAGAAGGAGACACAGAAACGGAAGCAGGCTCCAGGCTCTGGGCTGTCAGCACATAGCCTGACATGGGGATCGAACTCACAAACTGAGATTATGACCTGAGCCGAAGCCAAACATGTAACTCACTGAGCCACCCAGGTGCCCTGATGGTTATTATTATTTTAAATCTAAAGTACATGAAAGACTAATTTGCCAGATTCCAGGTAATATCTTGAGTATAGTTTGATGGTAGAGAGTTCCTAAAATGTATTCCAAATGAGCCTCAGATTCATAATGGATCATGACTTTGCTGTGTTGAGTATAGTCAGCTTGGCTATAAAGAGCAGAAGACAAATAGAAAGAAGGATGGAACTCCTAAGGAATATTAAACACAGACAGTAAGCGGGCTCGTAACTCATGAAATCTAGGTGAATCTAAAAAGGAGTGTCATGTTCAGACAATGATCGAGCAAGCCACGTGCCCACCATGTGCGGAATTCAGAAATGTGATTGAATGTGGCTGGGAAGTCAGCAGCAGGCAGGGCACGTTGAAGAGCGTGTGAGTGGGGGCTTGGTGGCACCAGCAGGAGTGACATGAGACAGGGACATGAGGAGGGGCATGAGAATGGTCACGGCCCCCTGGGCTGGCAGCTCTGTCACCCTAGATGACAGAACTGTGACTGCTTGGCAAGGCTAAATGGCAAGCTACAGCTACACCAGCTGGTGGCCTCTCTGGAGATCGAGTCACTGCATTTCTCCAGAAAAACGAGCCAGTGTTATTGGCTCCAGGCAGCTTCTGTCTGCCGGACCCCTCTTCCCACCCTAGCTCTGGTCTCTGTCACCACATCTTCGGTGGGGAGAGCTGGTATGGGAGAGAGGGATGGGACTGGGAGGTGTCCGCCCCACCCTGCACACTGCCCTGCTGGTTACCCCGTCATACCTCTTGCCCTTGTTACTGGTGCCGTGGGTTAAATGCATTTAATAAACCGTATGCTTCTAGCATTTTAATTTGGTCTGTGGACCTTCTTATTTCTGAAGATGGAAAGGCATGCCTGGTGGTGCACATGAGAGCACATGGCACCAAAGCAATCATTTCCCATGAGATAGGTCACCAGAAAGCGTCCCACCCCAGAGACAACTGTCATTGTCGTAAACTTTCCCAGTTTTCCCAGGAGAGCTCAGACAGTTGAGTTTACATTCCCTGTATGGCCACAGATTAGAACTTCAACTAAAGATGTAACAAATCACTATGCAATGCCACAAAGGCACAGCATTTACAACACAGCATTTTATTTACTTCTATTTTTAAGTGGGTGCTGAAAAATCCCCAAATGAGTTTAAGAGTAAATGGTGTGCTTGGCACACTCACAGATGTTTTTCATTTGAATCCATAGATGCTTAAGATTTTGATTTTACATTTAGCACTTGTTTCTAGAGATGCCCTTTGGTTCTGTAAAATACTGGATTTCAGCTCTTTACAGAAGGCCCAGGTAATGACATATGACACAAGACTAGATGGCTGTCCTTGCTGAAGTGACGCTGGATTTCCTTGCAGAGAGTTTCTGTTGTGCCGCCTAGTTAGTACTGCGGGGAATTGAACTTATTAAGAGGGCTCTGAAGACAAAGTCAGCATGGAGGGAGAACACACACGTCGAGGAATCACATTTGAAGGCGGTGGTGGGACGGCCGTCATGCCTCCTTGTTGCTCTGCAAGCTTCAGGCATCTCACTTTGGAAATTAGCAGAGTAAATGAACGTAAAATAAGTGAGACCTCTCTGTCTGCCTCCTTCTCCGGTCTTCACTAAATGCTGGCAGGTGGATGGCCCCAGGGAAGTCCCACGTGGTCGGTGAGGTCAGAGGCTCCCAGATCTCCAGCCCCAAAGCCTTTGTTACCTGAGTGTGCCAGCCAGAACTCCTGGGTCTGGGGAAGCATGAACCATGACCTCTACCACCCAAGGACTCCCGAGCTTCTTCACGGTGGCACAAAGCTGGCCGATACAACACAATTGCCAGAGCCATTTAAAAACAGGAAAATGTGGTGTAGGCAGGGTGGCCAGCACAGGGGGCTCAGACCTGAGGGAGGTTGGGCTATCAAGTGGAATTTGAGATGGAGCCTTCAATCCGTGCAGAATACATACAGTTGAAGGGTATTCATCTTGCTGCCTTTGCTTTAAACAGTACACACATGTCCCACTGTTCTCTTTTCCTTGCACGGATCAGAAGTAGGTTTCTTGGCTTGTCCCACAAGATACTTCGGACCTGAGCATCTAGTTTTTATGGTGGCTAAACACTCCATAAATGATGTTAGTAATCATCATCATCATCATCATAGCGATGTGTGAATTTATGTGGTGCTTGCTCATTCCCAAAGCACTCTGATATTTAGGAATTCACCTTTGCAACATGACAGCCCAGTAGGAATTCTTGTCTATGACACCCCACATCCCTCGATTCTCACCCGCATATTCTCTCTGATAGTAGCTGACTGGCTTCCAGGCACTCCCGACTCTTTTTTTTCTTTTTTATTACTGTTATTTTTTATTTTATTTATTTTTTTTTATTTATTTTTTAAATTTTTTTAATGTTTATTTATTTTTGAGACAGAGAGAGACAGAGCATGAACGGGGGAGGGTCAGAGAGAGGGAGACACAGAATCTGAAACAGGCTCCAGGCTCTGAGCTGTCAGCACAGAGCCCGACGTGGGGCTCGAACTCATGGACCTCGAGATCATGACCTGAGCCGAAGTCGGCCGCTTAACCGACTGAGCCACCCAGGTGCCCCTATTTTTTATTTTTTAAAAGTGTTTCTTTATTTGAGAAAGAGAGCGAGCAGGGTAGGGGGCAGAGAGAGAGGGAGACAGAGACTCCTCAGCGGGCTCTGCGCTGTCAGTGCACGGAGCTCTAACACACAAACCATGAGATCGTGGCCTGAGATGAAAACAAGAGTTGGTCACTCAACTGGCCGAACCACCCAGGCGCCCCCATGCCTTCCTGAGTCTTCCTGAGTCATATTTGCAAGGGCGTGGTTCTCTGCCTCCAGGCTCAGCATGGCCCTCTGGCCCTCTTCATTTTGTACACTCCACCCAACCTTCCCAATTCCAGGCTTCCAGGGGGGCTCCTTTCTGCTCCTCTCCCGTCAGAGGGGCCCTCCTCTCTTAACCCATCTCACGCCCAGCACGTTCCCTGCTAAAGCTTGTGCAGTGTGTGCCTGTTTTTCCATGGGACTGTGTGTGTGTGGTGATGAGCACATGGCCTGGTTGAGGGTGAGGGTCCGAGCTGGGTTATGCAAGCAGATGTGTGCAGACAGAACTTTCAGCTCTGTCCAGGAACCCCAAATCGAGCAGGTGTGGGTGTCAGCTCTCTGGCCTCACTTTCTGCAGAAAGATTCGACTCCTGCCACATGGAATTGCTGTCATGATACAATGGGTGGGCCACTTTCAGCACTTGGAAGAGCGCCTGGGACACTCAGCACCCAGGGTGTTGGTTACTGTCATTATGTGAGGGTCACATTGGGTCCCTGCTGGAGTTGGGCTTCATGGTTGCAGGGACCTCTGCTCCTGTTCCCCACTGGATCCCCAGAGCCCACAACAGCACCTGCACAGGGCAGGCTTTTCATCAACATCTACTGAATAAATAGATGAATGAATGTGTTCAGGGGGTGGGTGGGGGGAAGATTGGTCCCAAGGGGCAAACACACATTACTACAATTTAGACTGCTTTCTTTAGGGAACTGAAGAATCAATGTGCCCTGCTTTTGTGCCAGTACATGTGAATAGCCTGTCACCCTTGTGACAAACACCATGCATGCAGCTCTCTGATCCTTTATTCTAAGGACAAATAATGTCTCGCGTCGTATAGTTGGCTCATGGGCTATGGCCTCTGGGGGACAGTCACCCTTCACTGCTTTATACCAATCTACAGGATGCAACCCCCCGGAGACCACAGCCTTTTTGAGAGTAGACCATTGTATTCCCCCATGCTTGGCCCAATGCATTATACTTGAAAATATGTTGACTTGAATTCCAATATCTTGATGGATACAAAGGTTGGGAAGAAAGCTGATAAAATGAGATGGGGGTCTGACATTTTAAAAAATTATTTAGGTTTTGCCACATTAAAAATAATAGAATGTACAATATATTCTCATACTGTCAAACACCCCACACTCTTCTGGTCCCTGATAATCTCCTTTTCTCTCATGGGATTTCTTGATTTTCAGACCATTTCTTGGTAAACATTAAGTCTATTATTTTGCTTGTTGATATGGAGAATGAACTTAGAGTAGAAATTCTACATTTAATGTTATGTAGATGAAATTAGCCTGAATGTAATATTCCAATACTTTTATGGTGTAAAGGAAATTCAATTTTGTTATCTGAAATGGTTTCCTAATGATAAAAAGAGAAAACGAGAGCTTTAATTATCAAAGAAAGAACCACACAGAGAAGGTCTATGTAGACTTCTTAAGTAAAAAAAAAACAAAAACAAAACAACAACCCCCCCAAGGATTACTGTTTCTTAATTATGCAGTCTCAAGATAAGTGTTGGAATAGTGCTTTTATTAGAAACTCATATCATTAGAAATTCATATTTTTGTTATTATTTAAAAAGCTTTTAAGCATTTCTTACTTAAAAGAAATGATAATTAGCCCTAGGAGACCAGCTCACCAATCAGCCTCTAAACTGATAAAAACAGGAGCTGTAATCAGGTTAACTGGCACTACTTGCTCCCTCCTTTAGGAATTCTTTATTGGTTTTGGCACTGCTGTGCATGAGCAAAACAGGCAAGGCCCCTGCTCTCCTGGAGTTCACGGTCTTGAGGAGTAAAGAAAACACGGTAAGTGAATCGTCACACAAATATATGTATAACTACCTTTCACAGTAAGTATTAAAAGTGACAATTGGAGGATATCAGAGAACTTTACTGGACTGGGGGAGTAGGGATGGCCTTTTCGGGGTTTAAGATAAACCTGGATGGTCAATAGGGGTTGAGCAGGAAGAGAGTGAAGAAGGGTATTTCAGGCAGAGGGTGATGGATGTTCAAAGACCCTGAGGCCAATAGTTAGGTTATTTGAGGAAATAGGCAGGCACGTGTCCTGATGGTGGACCAGGGGGAGGTGGCACGCTGTGTGTGTGACAAGGTCAACAGCAACAGATCACATAACACACCTACTTGTATCTGCTAATGCCAGGACCTCCCACTGACTTTCCAGATTCATCCAAGCTTCTTCTCTCTTATGCATCGTTAGTTAGCCCCTTGCTCCTGAAGGTGAGGTCGGTCATCCCTCCCTCAAACCAGGTCATTTCCATTTTTAAGTTTGTTGAGAGTAGCAGCGCTCGACATGGGGCAATTTTGCAGCCCAGGGGACAGTGGCTGGAGACGTTTTTAGTTATCAGAACTCAGGGCGAAAGTGCTCATGACATTAATGCATACAGGCCAGGGATGCTGCTGAAATCCTCCAGTGGGCAGGACAGTCTCCATGCCCCCAGATCTTCTACCCACAATGTCAGCAGTGAGGGGCTGAGGAACCCTGTTGTACAGCAGTGTTTTCCAAACTTCCAGTTGCAGGCTATTAGTGGGCTATGAAATCTCTCTGCACTGACAACACAGAGAATACACAGACACGAGTGTGTCACATGTGGTAACTCGGCATTATAGGAATGTATACCTATATGCAGGCGCCTGATGCACCACTCCCCACCTTAACTGGTCGATTCCTATACAGTCTTTGAAGACAGCCCTCAAGTCCCGCCTCCTCTGTGGAGACTCGTCATTTTCTGTCCCCCGTAGAATTCATAGTGTCCAAGTCCGTTGTCTTCACAGGATTGTGTCCATTCCTCCGCTGTAACAATCGTCTGTTGTTCACGGCTGCCCAGCTGTGGATAGTGGGATTTTTGTCCATATCTGTATCTGTGTCTGTATACCTATATCTATGCCTATATATCTATAGCTGTATGTGTATATCTACAGCTATAATGACAGTTCTATACATCTATAGCCATATCTAAATCTATTGATATATACATATAATATAGGTTATATAATTAGAAATATTAGCATATACTAATTTGGCCTGGATTGTGAAGAAGAGTGCAAAATCATTCCCATTGGTGGGAGCTCCGTGTGTTTTAGGTGGATTGGTAATGTTTCAGCTTCATCTATGAGTTTCACAGTCTTCCGGAATTTGGATGGAGTTGTCCACTAACATGCTAAGGGTTTGAGATCCACATTGTTTGTGAATCTCTTCCATCTGACTAGAATGTTCTTCTCCACCCAGCAGGGACCTATTTTTCTTCAAGACCAAGCCTCCCTGAGAAGCGTTTCTTTGCTCGTCTGTGAGCGTTTCCTCACGTGGCACATCCCTCCTGCTACTGTGTGCTCCCCTCATCTGCCATGGTCAGGGGTGTGCAGGTCCCCATGGCTCCTGAGGCACAGAGTGGCCTTTTTCCAGGACTCTGCAGAGAAACGTGAAATGGCGCTCAGCTAGACTGAATGTGTGCTTCCAGATGCCATCCTGAAACTGTAGGGTAGTTGTAAACCTTCCCCAATCTTTTAATGTTCACGGCGGGCAGTAACTGTGTCTTACTTACCTTGCTGTCTTGGAACCTGAGAGAGTGCCTTGCACTTATGTGACGTGATCAAAAGACACTTGTCAAATACATTCATGACTGGAGAGTGTTACTTGAAGTCCTCACATTTCTAATTATCTCATAAACTGAAATATCTTTTTGTGAAGGAAAAACTTCAAAATATAAATATATCTTCATGTAATGTAGATTTCCTCCTGTGTATTTTGTTGAGTCTATATGTTTTTTCTGATTATTTAACAAATGCGTGCTTATTGAAGATACTTTGGATTAAAAAGATGTAAGAAGCCATCACACACACACACACACACACACACACACAATGTATGTCCTAATATTCTAATTATATGAGCTATATTATATGTATATATCAGTAGATATAGATATGGCTATAGATATATAGCACTGTCATTATAGCTGTACATATACACATATAGCTATAGATATATAGGCATAGATATAGATATACATTTACAGATACGGATATAGACACAGGTAGCAAAAATCCCATCATCCACTGGCAGGATGAGTCTAAAATCACAAGGTTTCCTTCATGTTATGGATTTGGTTAGAGTTAATATGGATTTAATCACAGAGCCATCAGCTGAGCGCGCATAGTGTGAAGGCATTACTGCCGCAGCCACTGAGTGCCTCGCTTGCATCTCCCGTGGGTTTTGGTGCCAGGAAATTGTCGTCCTGGGCTGTTTATCCCTGGAGCTAAACAGCGCCCCTCAAATTCCAGCTGTAAGCCAACCCTGCTCACGACCGGGCTGGGCTCTGCTGCCCCCGTGTGTCCCATCGCAGAACTGCAGAATGTGGGAAGCTCCGTCAAGGGGCTGGTCCAGGAGGCATGCCTTGTTTCTGTCGCTTGTTTTGGAGCCCCTAGGACAAGTATTAGATCCTGATTGTCACCTGCTTGTGAACTCTGTTAACAATCTAAAGAGAGTTGGAGGTTCTCTCCTTAGAAGAAATAGCTTCAGTGGGTCAAAGTTGTAGGCTGCGTCTAAGAACTAGAAAAAAGGTTTTTTTCTGCCTCTTTGTGTGCAGGCATCGGGCTGGGAGGGAATTGCCCCCCTGCAGTCCCAAAGAATAAGCTTGTAAGAGCTGCTTTGGTATTCTGAAACAACCTGTCCAAGGTCCTTCCATCAGTGTGTGTATCAGTGTATTCTGGATTGCATTTGCCCTAGATTGTGAGGAAGAGTGCGAAATCACCCCCGTTGGCAGGAGCTCTGTGTGTTTTAGGTGGATTGCTAATGTTTCAGCTTCATCTATGAGTTTCACAGTCTTCTGGAATTTGGATGGAGTTGTCCACTAACATGCTAAAGGTTTGAGATCCACATTGTTTGGAATCTCTTCCATCTGACTAGAATGTTCTTCTCCACCCAGCAGGGACCTATTTTTCTTCAAGACCAAGCCTCCCTGAGAAGCGTTTCTTTGCTTGTCTGTGAGCATTTCCTCACGTGGCACATCCCTCCTGCTGCTGTGTGCTCCCCTTGTGAGCCACGGTCAGGGGTGCGCGGGTCCCCATGGCTCCTGAGGCACAGCGTGGCCTTTTCCAGGACTCTGCAGAGGAACGTGAAATGGTGCTCAGCTAGACTGAATGTGTGCTTCTAGATGCCATCCTGAAACTGTAGGGTAGTTGTAAACCTTCCCCAATCTTTTAAAGTTATTTTTAATGAGTTTTCGATTTAGAATGTGGGGAGGAGTTGCAGAGAGAAATATCTACTGATTAAATGTAACTTGATTTTAGCACAGGTGGGCTGAAGTGCTGACATCATTAGTGGGTTGTTTGTAGGCTTTCCTGTTAGGGGAGGACCATTGAATACCCAGAGCCTTAGCTTCAGGTTGCAAAGGGACCAACTCGCAGCGGTGTTCACCAAGCCCACCTCGACTCTGCTTCCCTGGAGGACAGACAGCCCTTCAAGACTGTCTTTTCAGGACATTGTGTCTAGTTGAGTTTCCTTTCTTACCTGTGAGCCCGACTGAGCCACTGAAGTGTTCTGAATCTCCACAACCTTGTCTCAGCATGAGGGGTTAGGCTGGGTGGTCTTCGGGAGCCTCACACGACTCAGCGATTCTGGATCCTCAACCGGAGATGACGCAGAAGTGAGGGGGTCAGATGTGAACGGAGAGAAATGTCACAGGTAAGAGTGGAGCATTTCTGCTGGCTCTCTGAAGGGCAGGAAAATGGAGCAGGGGATCTTTAGGCTTCCGGGTGTTTTCTGGGAGGTTTCTGGATGTTGACTGTTGCAGGCGTTCTCAAGGTGTTCTCCATAGTTCTGGAGCCTCGGGTGCAGGGGTGTTCCTGGGAAGCTGGCTCCCCAGGAAACAGGTACTGAGTGCAGGCAGACACAAGCCAGCACCCCCATGACACTCAGAGGAGGAGCCAGAGTGTGTGACCCCCGGGGGGGGGGGAGCCAAGAGTGCCTCACCCCTGGTGCCATCTTCTCTCCATACAGCCACATCCATTGTCAGAGAGTTTGTGGTGTCTTCTCCCAAATGACACAACCACCTCTGTACAAACAAATCTGCTCCCTGCCAGGGAGAGACTGGCCATCACTAAGTCCTACCAAAGAAGCGTCATATCTTTATTTGGAGTCTGCAACTGTCTTTCATCTGCTCATGCTGCTGTCTGATCGCACCACAAGGAAAGCAGACCCTGGAGGTCTTGTGCAGAATAACACCGACCACTGAAATAAGGAAAAGTCACCTTTCAAATAAGGATTATAAGGAGCCCTCACTCTGTGGGCCATTCACATGCCCCATACTCTTGACCTCGCCGCACGGTGGGTGGAGGATTGAGAGTCATGAACCGGCCGTGAATGGTGGGAGGGCTTCTCAGGGGTCCCCAGTGCCAGTGGTTACTACTCTGGCGTCTGCTGATTGGTTCAATAGAGGTCTGCTGTGGTGTCCACTTCCTCCTACAAGTGCTCTCCTCTTTACTTCCAGGTCAGTACAATTTTCTCTTACCCCTCTTGGCTGAATCCTTTTCCTGGCCCGTTCCTTACATATGGATGGTCAACAAACACTAGCTACAATAATGATGGCTGTTATTCATGTCCTACTGCTGTCAAGTGGAGGCCGCTGACATGCTTTACTGTAATTATGGGCACAGATGGATTTCTCATCCGTCCTCAGCTCAGGTAGTGCCCACCTGGGTCCCTCCTTCACACCGCCTTCAAAGTGATCACCATTAAAGCCAATTTCAGAGGATGTCTATTTTCTGCCTAACCACTTTTGTGCCTCCTAATTGCCATCAGAATAAATCTGAACCCTTTTTGATGCCCGGAGTTTCATGGACATTTGAAAAGGGAGTTGTAAAAGATGAATTATTTTATCTTTGCAGAAAGAAAGACGTGTGGTTGGGATTGAAGTGGCACCTGTGGAAGTTTTTGGCGGAGTCCTAAGAGTTGGTGCCTTTTTTTTGGGGGGGGGGTGGTTATCAGCTACATTTTAAGAACTTTAATATATGATATTTCATTTACTTCCTCCCAAAAGTCTTTTTTTCTTTAAAGTTTATTTATTTATTTTTGAGAGAGAGAGAGAGTACGCAACCAGGTGAGGGGCAGAGAGAATCCCAAGCAGGCTCTGCACTGTCAGCGTGGAGCTCAATGCAGAACTCAGTCCCACAGACCATGCATTCATGATCTGGACAAAAATCAAGAGTCAGATGTGTAACCTACTGTGCTAGCCTGGTGCCCCTATTTCTAGCAAAAATTCTATGCAGCTTATCTCATTATCTTCTATCTCCGTTTTGCAGATAAGAAAATGGAAACCCAGGCAAGGTCAAGTGAATCAAGCAAAGTCATACAGGTGGAAGAGGGCAGAGCAGGGATTTGAGTCCAGACCGAGTGATCACCCAGAGCCCGCGGCCTGCACCACCACCCTCGATCCTGTGACGCACATGGGATTGTCACTGAGCATGGAGCAAACTGGAATTTTAACAACTTTGGAGATGCATTTAGCTCCTTAAATGGAAGTGTTTCCTTCTATAAGGAAGGAAAGAATATTTTCTTAACAAATTTAGTGTAATTTGTCCTGAATGGAGAAGTCATTAAGACAGTGACAAAGCAGGAAAACGTAGCCTTTACTTTCCAGACTATGCAAGATACACGAAAGAATGCTGGCTTCTGATTTCTGTGCTGTACAAGGAGGACTGGAGCCCATCAATGCCATTTTCAGCTCTGAAATTCTGACTGTTTGCTGCAAAGTGATTATTTTACATTTCTAAGGCCTGTGGAATGAGAAAAGCAGCTTTTAGTTTTAACTTAAATGTTTTAAAATTTAAATACAAATGTGCTTGTTTAAATAAACATACCCATCTGTTGTAGGACAAAAAAAAAAAAAAAAAAAAACTATTCAGAGTGCATTTTATCCAGAATACAAACATTTTATTTTCAATATAACAATGCTATTCTCCGCTGTGATTTCTGTTTCGGTCCTCTACTGCCACATAACACACTGCCCCCGTGCTTCGTGGTCTCAAAAAGCCACAATGACATCGATTTTGCTCACACATCTGCAATTTGAGAAGGGACCGTGAACTCCACTTAGCAGCTGAGCGGTGTGGAGGTTGTTGGCTGAGGCCTTAACTGGGGCTGCTGGCTAGAACTGTAGCCTCTCCATGGGGCCTGATGCTCTCACGACTTGGGGGATGGCTTCTGAGGGGTTAGGGGTGGTTAGCTCGGTAGGTGCCTTATCACTTTTTATGACCTAATCTCTTAGATCCTATGGCACCACGTCTGCCACATCCTATTCATTACAGCGGTGACAAAGGCCTGCCCGGGACCAACGGAAGGACAGTAGACCTTATGATGGAGGAGTGTCATCTCTTTGAGAAAAGAGATTTGGTCTCCCTTTCCTTTGATGCACAAAGCACGTGGCACCTGGTAGGTCCTATGTTTGCACATAGAGGGTCCATGTTTGTTGAGTGAATGAAGACTCTGAACATTCAATAATAAGAAAGCAACAATCCAGTAACAAACTGGGAGGAGATTTGGAGAAACACTTCACCAAAAAGAAAAAGGGGTGGAGATAAACTTATGAAAAGAATCTAAACATCATTAGTTATTAAGGAAATGCAAATTAAAACCACTACGTACCTATTAGAGTCGGTAAAATTGAAAAGACTGGCCACACCAAGTGTTGGTGAAGATGTGAGGCAACTGGCACTTTCTTACATTCTGGTGGGAATGTAACATGGTAAAGCCACGTTGGCCGACAGTTTGGCGGTGTTTTTAACACGTGAAACACATATTTCCCCCTGGACTCAGCCATTCTGCTCCTGGGTATTGAAACACAAAAGTGAGAATACTTGTCTATACCAAGCCTCGTACACAAATTCTATTTGTAATAGTCAAAATCAGACAAAAACCCAAGTGTCCATTAGCAGGTGCAGAGTTAAGCAGACTGTCACATATCCATGCGGTGGAACACTGCCAGGCAATGAAAGCAATGGAGTTTCATGAAACAAAACAACGTGGGTAAATCTCAAAGTAAATATGCAGACTGAAAGAAGTCAGAGGAAAAAAGGCACATACTAAATAATTTCATTTATAGAAAATGCTAGAAAATGCAAACAAATCTTCGGTGACAGAAAAGAAGGTAGTGGCTTTTTGGGAATAGAGTAGGGGCGAGGAAGGGTGGGAGTGGGGAGTTCAGGGGCCAGGCGGCTTGCTTCATTGTGATTGTCTCAGTTCCTTCTTGCTGCTGTATCAAATGTCGTAAATGGTAGCTTAAAATACCACTCATTTATTCTTTTACAGTTCTGAAGGTTAGAATTCCAAAATAAGTCTTACGGAGCTAAACCTTAAGTTGTTAACAAGGCTGGTTTCTTCTGGAAACTCCTAGGAGAATCTGTTCTTGCCTCTTCCAGTGTCCAGAGGCTGCCAACATTTCCTGGCTCTTGGCCCCTCTCAAACATCAATCCAATCTCCACTTCCTTCTTCCAAAGACCCTTGTGATCATTGGGCCCCTGGATAATCCAGGACCATCTCCCTGTTCCAATACCCTGAAGTTCCTCACATCTGCAAAATCCCTTTTACCATGTAACGCAAAACGTCTGAAGCTTCTGGGCAAGATAGGGGCACCTCTGGGGCCGTCATTCAGCCTGCCTTTGTGACAATCTTTTCATAGGTGTATACGTATGTCAACACTTATCAACTTGTGTGGTTTAACTATGTGCAATTTACTGTCAGTTATGCTATAATAAAGCTATTTTTAAAGAGAGAGAGAAAAGTATATATTTTCCAGAAACAAACCTGAAGCGTACCTCTGAGCTCTAAAAAAAATGCACTACATAAGAATGATAGAAAGAAGTATCTGAATCATCCATCCGTCTGAATCATTATATAAATTTAGATTTGATCAAATATGCTCCATCACCAGTGCACAATAGAACTTAGGTTCTTTAGGGGCACCTGGGTGACTTGGTTGAGTGTCCAACTTCAGCTCAGGTCATGATCTCATCGATCGTTGGTTCGAGACTCATGTTGGGCTCACTGCTGTCAGTGCAGAGCCCACTTCAGATCCTCAGTACCCCCCTGCCCCTCCCCCACTCACGCACACACTGAGACTGAGAAGACATCTCTAGGACATCTCTCTCAAAAATATATAAACATTAAAAAAAAAAGAACTTAAGTTCTTTAGAGTTTCCAGACAACATTGTGGTGACTGGCCCTACTTTTATTTCTAAAGTACTCTATGAGATTCTTTTAAAAAAGATCAATATAATATAAACAATATAAATATTATAATGGGATGTAACATAATATATATAGTATCACAACTATATAGTACATAATATAATATGATACAATTATTATTATTGTACTACAATATAATATGCTATCACAACTCCTGGATAGTCTCTAAATGTTATCATTCTTTCACATCTATATATAATCTGTAAATTGGAAATGAAAATAAAGGTTTTTTAGTATTCTAGCTGTATTACTATTGATGAAATTTCTTCTTGCATTTGCTTCACTCAGCTTCCTAAGCATAATGTAGTTTTTAGTCTTGCAAAATTAATCCGTACAGACTCATTAGCCGATCAACATTTAAGGCCGTTTTTTCCAGTGGTCATGATAGATTTTCTACTGTTCATGATCCACAGAATACCTATTCAAAAGAACATTTCGTAAATACATGTATGAAGGACCCATTTGGGTTATTTGGGAAATTCATGTGTTGAAGTCCTAACCCCAGTACCTCGGACTGTGACTGTATTTGGAGATAGGGTCTCTAAAGAGGTCGTTAAGTTAAAATGAGGTCATATGGATAGGCCCTAATCCTATCTGAAGGGTGTCCTTATAAGGAAAGGAGATTAGAAGACAGACATGTACAGAGGAGAGACCACGTGAAGACACAGAGAAAGCAGCACCCCACCCCCCCTGCCCAGCAAGGGGTAAGGCCTCAGGAGAAACCAAACCCTGTTGACTCTGATCTTGGACGTCCAGCCTTCCCACTGCTGTGTGAGCCTCCAGTCTATGGCATCATGTCATGGCAGCCCCGGCAAACTCAGCTGGGGGGAGGGAGACTGAGATGACATCTCTAGGACATCAGTCGGTGCACAGGCTCAAACAGCCATAGGTAAAGAGAAATCATGTTGTTTCTGGACACTTTGTGTGTGTGTGTGTGTGTGTGTGTGTGTGTGTGTGTGTGTTTTGGTTTTGTTTTGTTTTGCTGAAGTCAAATTTTGTCCCTGCCCCCACCATAGTTTTGGCACACTCTCCTTGCTCTCAGGACATCCAGCAGTGAATGCATCCCTTCTCTCCATCTGTCTTCATATCTTGCCCAGTGTCCTCAGGACTCGCCAACCTCCTGGTCTGTCCAGTAATAAGAACTCACAATTAGTCCCCGGCCAAGAGGGGCTTTACCCCTTGGAAAGTCACATCCTGAGTGTCTGCAGGGAACTCCACCAGCAAGAGGCCCCCAGGAAATACATTCAGGGCAAGGAATACAATTCCTTATGGGATGGAGGCAGATCGTCCCTTGGCTGGTTCCCCTGAGATGCCAAGGGCAGTCATGTCCCCAGTGGCTTCAGAGGTGGTATCACAGGACATCTGTGAGGAGCTCCTAGTGTCCACCACAGTTACTTGTGAGTCACCCTCTTTCACGCCCCAAAGATGTGACACAGCAACCCCTCACTGAACTGCTTTGCTTTTTCCAGCTCATCTTTGCCATTCGAATCCAGCTGAACACACATCAGAAGGGGTGATGCTCTTACTGAGAATCAGCCGCACACCTGTGGTTGTTTGTGATAGTTTCTATCAACTACTGATAACTGTGTATGCATGCGTGATGCTGGAACACACGTTCATACGTGAAGCTCATTGCCGTGATAGCAGACGGCCTTGACGGAAGCCCCCAGGCATCTTCACTTTATGTGGAAGTTCACATTGGCTGTATCTTACCAATGTGTACTCTGCTTCTCCTAGCCGTGTCTCTGTTATCAGCTCTGTTATATCTTGTTCTTTTCTCTCTCTCCCACAAGAAGCCATCCCTGGAAAAGTCCTTCCTGCCTCTCCCCTGCATCCTTCTCAATCCTCTCACCTGTCAGCACACCTTTCTTGCCAACCTTCCACACACTTTGCTCCTTGTGACGAGGTGATGCTTGCTAGCACCAGGGATTGGCCAAGAGCATCCTAAATTCATGAAGTGTTTCTCATCTACAACAAGGGAGCCTGAACTGTCTAGGGGAAACATGACGTCATAGGCAGAACCTCAGGATAAAATGAACAGCGGGACTTCTTCACCATCATCAGGATGGGCTGGTGTATGCTGTGACTTTTCTCTGGGAAGATTAATACTAGAGCCATTTATCTGTGAACGTAGCTTTGAAGGGAAACAGATGAAAAAGTGGAGTTATAGTACAATCTAATCAAATAAATCCATTCTGATGCAGAAATAACATCAGAGAGGCCGGGGAACGGATACATGTTGTCCAGATGCATAAATCATCTGAAATTGTGCCATTGGGCCAGACCAAAAGAAAAGAAAGAGCACATCTAACTATATTCTGATGAGATGAACTACTAAATTATGGTTATTTTTCTATGTATGGCCAATTCAGAAGAGTGCAAGTCTCTGGCACATTTTTTATTCTTTCCTGGGCTTCGAAAAATACTGTTCCTATAACCAATTCAGTATATTTATAAGGGGAGAATTTGCTTGCCTCTGCTTAGTACAACTATCCAATCTCTTTTCTTTTTTTATATGTTATTTTTTTTTTTTTGTATTTTAGAGAGAGAGAGAGCATGAGCAGGGAGAGGGGCAGAAGGAGAAAGAGAGAATCCCAAGCAGTCTCTACACTCAGTATGGAGCCTGACATGGGGCTCAATCCCATGACCCTGGGATCATACCTGAGCTGAAATTAAGAGTCGATACTCAACAGACTGAACCACACAGGTGCCCCTATCCAATTGCCTTTCAAAAGGTTTCCTTACTAGAGGCATTCACATCTTAGTTCTACTCTTCTTTCCTTACCTTCTTGTCCTGTGGCAGCTAGAAATCCAGGATATTGCATGCAGGTCATACGTGGACCAGAACCCTGAAGATATGGGTCTGGACAGGACTCTGACTTTTACTGGAAAATGGATTTTGAGCAAGGCACCCGTTTTCCTCTTGTGTAATTGAGACCCACATGAACGAGTGGTTCCCAACCAGCAGGGTGGGGTGGGGAGTGGATTTGGCTCCCAGGAGCCAGTTGTCACACCTGTATGGGGGTGGGGGAGGGTGCTATGGACTCTAGTAGTTGAGATCAAGGAAGTTGTTTAACATCCTGCGATCCAGGACATCTCACAACAGAGAATTATCCAGCCCCCAATGTTAATCGTGCCGAGTTCTAAAGTACTAGAAAAGTCCTTCCTGCCAGTTCTAAAGTAAAGGATCATTATTGAAATGATGTGGTACAGGGAGAAGGGTGAGCACCTGTTATGGAGCAGACACTGTGCCAGACATGTCAATCTAACTTTATGGCCACAAAACTCTACAAGTCTGCATCTCAGGATTCCCGTTTCACATGTGAGGCAGCTGAGGTTCAGAGATACTTAGCAATGGTCACGTGGCTAGAAAATGTTGCGGTCAAACTTGGAAACTTTACTAATTTGGAGAGGAAAGCCTTTGAAGCAGCCATGTGTTTCACAGTGCTCTGTAGAATCACAGACCTCTAATGTTGGAAGCCATCTTGAAAGTGTTCTCGTTTGAGGTCCTCATTTTCCAGATGAAGAAACTGAGGCCAAGAAGTTTACACTGGCAAGAGGCAGAGGCTGCTGGGAACCAGAGGCCCAGCTCAGCGAGGGCCTCGTTGTTCTGACCAGTGCTGTGTGCAGGACGACAATGGCAGGAGGACACAGTTCTCTTAGCAGGGCAGAGTTGGAGCTTTATCATGGGCCAGGCGAATCCCAACCATTGCAGGCCATACAGGTTTCCAGATGTGGCGGACAGGTGTTCCCTCCTCGGCTCTGGGAACAGGTAGCTGTGGCTTTGCAGGTGTGCTCCTGACCAGGCCTAAATGCAGTGGCCAGCGCCACCTCCCTCAAGATGCCTCCTTGCCTCTTTGCCTAGCTTGGTCCCTGAGCCCGTGCCTCCCCTCCTCAGCTTGCAGTCCTCCTTACTCCTCCAGTTCTGCTGGGATGACAGGTCATTAGTCAGAATGTCTTAGAGCAACACACAACGACCTAAGTTTTAAAAAGCTGGATTCCTATGGTAATCAGCCGTAGATAATGGGCAGTGAATGTGTTTTTGATGATGAGAATGACATTTTGGCCCGTGGGCATGAAGAGACTCATTTAGCAAATAGACACAAAAGTGCCCTGCGGGGCAGGTGACATGATGGACACGCACTGCTGGCATGGCCCCTGCATCCCACCGTGCCCAGCTCCCCACATTTATAACTCAGTATTTTGCTCCTTATTCCTTCATTCACATTCTGGAAGTTCAAAACTATTTCTTGATGAATTACTTTTTGCCCTCTCTGAAAATTAAATACACTTTCTAACATTGAACTTGGAAACACAGATTTGGGGCGATTTTTTTCAAGAAACTTTGAAGAGTGATCTATTCCAGTTGTCGGGACAGAAGCAGAATGTCACTTATTTATCATTAGTAGCCATTTTTATAACATTACAACATGTGAATACCATATTAAAATGAGCTTTTAAATGAATGCTACCAATTGCATAAGAGACAGCGCACATCAGTTTAATGTATTTTCTCTAATTTAAGAAGTAATACCTGTGCAATTGTGACAGGCATATAGTAGAAACTCAAGAAATATTTGCTGAATTAAATTGAATGTGATATGAAACATTTGAAAGGTACAGAAAGATATGAGGTTCACCATCCCTAAGAAGTAACCCTTATAAACATATCGGTGTATATCTTTTTACTGTTGCGCTTACACACGTGTGTGTACCTCTGTCTCTATCATTTCTATCTACAAATACACATTTATATGTATGAGATTAACAAAATTGGGATCCTAGTTTACAAAATATGTAGTATTATAATGTTTATAAATGTTGTTGTGTAGCATAGCAGTTACCATATTGGCTAGGCATTAGATAAACCCTGGTGTATATTAAATAAGTTTATTTAACTTCTTTGTATGGCAACTTCTTTCTTACTGTTAAAGTGGGGTAATCATATCTACTCACATTTTTGTGAGGAATAAATGAGATAATGTATTAAAAATGCTTAGGACAGGGCTTGGCACTTAGAACTTTTTTCTCTATTATTAAAAATTCAGTGGGGTACTTCCTGGTATATACATCTTCAAGCTCATCTATTTTTATTTCTTAAGCATGGAGAGAATCAATGAATCTAAGAAGATGAATATTTTTCCTAGAAAACTTTTACCAACTTCAGATGTACAAATAACATTTATTGGCTCTTGAATATGGGCTAGGCACTACTCTAATTACTTGTTTTAACTCCTTAATCCCAGTAAAATCTACTGTGAAGTAGGTGACATTATTTTCCATACTTTGCTGGTAACTGATGCTCGTGGAACCCAAGGTGTTTGCAACGGTCACACTGTTAGCAAGTAGTGGAGACATTTGTGTCCAACAGCCTGGCCCCAGGCCCTATGCTCTTACCCGTGACAAATTCTTACAAGGATCCCTGGCTAGCAAATCAATAAGAAAAATAAGTACATTTGGCAAGTTCTGTATTCAAAGGGGGCAACAGGGAAACTGCAACTTTCAGATTGATGAGGAGGTGATGTTATATCCAAGGCCTTTGAAAAAGGGCTAACTAAGGTGATGGATTTGGGGTTTGGGACAACGAAGGTGAAATCTGTGACTTCTGATGATGCCTATTGATTACTCCTTGTCTAAAATTAAACGAATAGCTTTGTTTATTTTGCTTGGGTTATTTTGCATCGTGAGAATTTTATTATTGGTTCAAAATGAACCATATTCTTTTCACTTCCTACTGACTAGTGTAACGAGAGAGCATTTAATACTGTCCCTTTTCCCAGGACTCTACGAAAACTTGGTGTTCTGAGGTCAGTTGGCCATTAAGAAAGGGTTCGCTAACTATTCTTTTATTCAGCTTTTGATGAGGGAAAGTCATTTACATGGAAAATAAGAATCCCTATTGCAGCCAGAAGCCCATCCTTCTTGTGTTTGTATTAATAGCTGTCTCTGCCCTGTCTAGTTATTTCATACCGTGATGCATAGCCTGATGCAGGCATCAGAGATAGATCACAGTCCTGCATCAGTTCCTTTTTTTTTAAGTGTTTTTTAAAATGTTTATTTATTTTTGAGAGAGAGCAAGACCGTGAGCGGGGAGGGGCAGAGAGAGAGGGAGAGAAGATCCAAAGCAGGCTCTGAGCTGTCAGCACAAAGTCCAATGTGGGGCTTGAACCCACAAACCATGAGATCATGACCTGAGGCAAATTTGGACACTCAACCAACTGAGCCACCTAGGCACCCCTTGCACTTTTTATTTGCTCCAGTGACTAATCATTTGAGAGGCAGAGTTGGAAACATCCATGGCAAGAATTCTTGGTTCTTCTACAGAACGCTCCTGCAAGATCCATCACATTCCCCAGAGCTCTCAAGAAAAAGTCACAAAGGCTGCAAATTCACTTTAAGTAGGGAGCTTGTCCTCACATTCGCTGAGCAAAACTGTAAGCATGGGACTGCAGGATTTTAGAGCTGGAGGGTGAAACCCATAACTTAGCGCCAAGAACTATGAAGAGTCCTTTGCAGATAAAATAGGGATTTTATCCTGTCTGCAAGCTAAAAAGCTACAGTTTCACCCATGTTAGCAGAAAATACAATTTCCTAGCTCAGAAATTAAGGACACTTTGTCACCCATGGCAATGAGAGTGGCCAGGACACCAGCATTTGTGTCCCGATCCCGATTCCAACAGAGTTGAAAGAAGGCCACGCCTGAAAACTTGGTTGCGTTTCAGGAGAGGAATGCTCAGCTTACCAGTCAGTGCCCGGCTCACTGGCTGGGGAGGATCATGTGACACCAGTGGAGATTAGTGTCCCAACAATATCCATTCCTCATTACTATGCCATATTGGCTGTTAAAATAGTTCTATGAGCAGACCACTCCATCGGCCTCTCTGACAGATCTGACCGGCAGAGGATGAAACCAAATCCATTTCATTGGCCTATGCAGTCTTTGATTAGGGCACTGGCCAGCGGGACTCCAAGCAGCAGGGTGAAGCTGTCCTGGAGTAGAGACTTCTGCCACCAACTCCAGATTTTCAGACGGATGCAAGTGTCATGAGCAAGTCCCATAAGCCACCAGGTGTGTCTTAGGAATCCAGGTAGCTTTCTCCTGTACAGCAGATGTTTTAATGATTGCACAGAAGCTGCCTCTAGCCAGCTTATAGATGCTTTTCGAAGGGGCTGGGCCTCATGGCCAAGTGGACCAGACAGCCTGGGGAAAAAACACTCACACCCCAGGGGGACTTCCCTACAGTCTCTGCCCCATAGGCAGACTCCCCTTTGACACTTAGGGGTCTGTGAGATAGAAGCATGTGACGTATCAGATCCCCACTGTATCTCCAGAGGTAGAATCATCAACAACAGTACCTTGAGTTGGCCCAAAAGGCCCCGCCCACAGTGTCCTGTTACTTTTTTCTCCTCTCTAGGAACACTCCCCAAACTCTAATAGCTGAAGCCTGTGCCTCTTTTTTCTATGGGTCTAGATAGTGTCCCTTGGGGACAAGGCCGTGGCCCCACTTCTAATCATTTTCTCCTTGAAGTAGCTGAAGTCGGGATAGAGAGGAGGAAGGACTCAGGGTGTGTGAAAAGAGAGTGGCTTTAGGTCATTAAACCAGACTCCATATTTACTTTGGTTTCAAGTAGTATGGTGGTGGCTTGTGGCTCACCCCCAGGGTGTTTGGCCTACCCTGGACTTTATATTAGGAGGTGACAAGAAATCACCTTGAAATATCAAGAGAAATTTCTCAGATCCCAGGGGATTATAGTGTGCGACTAGGCTTGGGACCAGCTCAGGCTAATGGTTCTCAAACTTGACCGTGCACCAGAATCACCTGGTGGGCTTATTAAACACAGCTTGCTGGGCCCCTCTACAAGAGTTCCTGATTCAAGAGGTCTGGAGAGGGGCCCAAGAATCTGTGCTTCTGATAGTTTCCCTGGTGATGCCAAGTGCTGGTTGCAAACCCCACTTTGAGAACCTCTGGGACAGAAGATGAATTTTCCGTGAGAAAATGAGACAGGGTGATACAGTACCATGACCTCTCTTAGCAGTTTCTGCTGCTGGTGCTTTGGACACCGATGTCCTCCTACCATGTGCCTCGCTGGGTCACCGACCTCTAAATTGTTACACTTCAGTCCAGAGGGCAGGAAGTTCTCTACACATAGCTCAGGTGGAGCTTCCCCAGATCTCAAGTACTCCGATGAAAAACCCAGCTTTGTTCATTCTGCTTGACTCCCCTTCAGGAAAATGTATCCCACAGATCAACTTTAGCTCTTCCTATGCAGAGAACTAGCTCAAGCCAAGTATGCTTTCTCCCAACAGAGACAATGTTTCCCACGGTCAGCAGGGTCTGGTTTTGCTTATGGCCGCTGAGAGAAAGGCAATACCAAGGGATGCCAGGGGAAGTCCCCGTGGCAGACAGGGACGGTAGTAGCTGCAGGGATGGTCAACTTTCTAGCAGGTGCGCTTTGCATGGATGTCTAGGCATAAGGAGCTCACACTGGGAAGGACTTGGGTGGATTCAGGGTCTAGTCACACAGGAATGCGGTGGGCAGCTTGCTTTGCAGGTGAGATAGGATCGAAGGTCTGAGGAAATAAGGCAGGTGCTCTGCTCTTGGAAATATGGCCATAGAGGGTTTCAGCAAGATAAGCATCCGAAGTCCCAGCATCTAGGATGGAGTGAGGGCACAGAGGGCTTCGGTGGTTTTGTCAGGCAGCCTCACGTCAGTATTTTGCATTTACACATACTTGCTGGTTAAAAGGCACATTCGTCAGCGCCCGTGTGCAAAATGTGGGCACATGTGGCATGTGTGTCCTTGCAGCCTGTCCTCTGGTGGAAGACCTGAGGGGACACCCTGCCTCACAGCTTTTGGCACACTCTCGCAGCTAGTCACCCAAGGCACCATGAGCCGTGAAGGCTGGCCCCCCGGTCCTCATCCCTCGGACTGTCAGCCCAGGAGAGGTCTATAAATAGCCAGTTCTGGTTAGACTATGTTCTCCTTATTTTCTCTCCCAGATTGCTCACAGCATTCCCTTTCAAGAGGCCTCGTGAGCAGACATGTCACCGTGCTGAAAAGAATCCTTGAACCTTCCCCTGGCTGTGATAGAGGTGCCCATTTTGGCTAAGGCTGTTTTCAGAAGGGCTCTGTTAGGATTGAGGTTTCCTGCAGTATTTGTTCTGTGGAAGAAAGACAGCGGCAGATCTTCTTGAAGGATGGGAAGTTTTTCTGTTGACAATTAACGTTAGAAATATTAGTGCAGTTTGCTGTGTGATGTGGTTGATTTTGACACATCAAGCCTGCCATTTGGACTGGATAGCGCTTTCTATCTTTCTGAGCCAGTGGTTCTCAACCGGAGCAAATTTGCTTCCCAAGGGACACTTGGCAGTTAGTTTGGCTGTCCCACCTCGGGGTGGGGATGCTAGTGATACCTAGTGGGTAGAGACCAGAGAAGTTGCGAAGCATCCTACAATACCCTGCAGCAAAGAATTGTTTAATCCAAAGGTTAATATAGACTGAGAAACTCTGCCCTAACCGGAAAGAATTTTGCATATGTTATTTTAGTAGTAGAGAATCCTAACTTTGATTTCTGATGGATTGTCAGTGCAGTTTTGTTTCATTTTTAAATTATTACTTTTTAAAAATTATAACTTTTTAAATGTTTATTTATTTTTAGAGAGAGAGAGCGAGCATGAGTGGAGGAGGGGCAGAGAGAGAGGGAGACACAGAATCCGAAGCAGTCTCCAGGCTCTAAGTTGTTAGCCCAGAGCCAAAGTGGGGCTCAAACTCATGAGCTGTGAGATCATGACCTGAGCTGAAGTCAGATGCTTAACTGACTGAGCTCCCCAGGTGCCCCTAAATTATAACTTTCTAAGTATAACTATATCCTAGTCAATAAACTGTGGGAGTTGGCAAATGATGGTCTGTAGGCCAATCTGGCCTGCCACCTGCTTTTGTAGATAAAGTTTTATTGGAATATAACCATGCACACTGATCTACGAATTACTTATAACTGCTTTTATGCTATAACCTCAGAGTCAAATAGTTGCAACAGAAAGCATATGGCTTGTGAAACCTAAGATATTTGCTCTCTGAATCTTTGTAGAAAAAACTTCGCTGACCCATGGGTAAAGCTATACACTAAATTGCTCTCAGCTGGTCAAAACACCGCGTAAGGAATAAACTTTTATTATGACTCTTAGTGCAAGTCCTCAGGCTTCGGGAAGATCTTTTTAGATTCTTTGAAATTATCCTGTAGTCTCTGACCTCCTTTTGACTGGTTATTTGGAAAAGAATGTCTGAGTGTTTATTCTTTGTTACCTCAGGGAGACTAATGTAACTCAAGACATCTCTCTTATCAGCTCTCCAGAGCTCAGCATTGTACTCAACCGAAAAAGAAGGAGGCAGCAGACAAAAGCATTAATCATCGAGGTGAAATGGATATAGGTCCTCAGTGCTCATTAGCTGACAGTTGTTGGCTCCTACTCATCGGCCCCCAAAGCTGGTTCTGGATGTGAGAATATAAGAATGTCAGTTCCACAAACCCTGGCCATGCCTGTTGAGCTTCCAGACATCTTAGGGCCTGGAATTAATTGGAGGCTATGCAGAATGTGGATCTATTGTGGGGCAAACATCAATTCAGAAAACTGTTGTGTGTATCTTGGTAGGGACAGCTTCGGTTACACAATGTGATCAGAAGCAACACGTAGACCCAATTTCCCAAGGCCTTTAAAGTCAACACAGTATGAAGCATTAATTCATTCACTCGTGAATTAATTTTAAAAATACTTAGCAGCTAACATGTGCCATGCATGGTACATAAGGATCAGAGAGACAAGGGAAAAACAGCTCAGGGACTAGTGAAAGAGGGAAGTAATGAGTATTTGCAACATAATGGTTCAATTGGTAACCACGAGGGGGCGTGATGGTTAAAGGAAAGAGGTGCTGAAGTTGCCAGAGGATGGGAAGGGCTGGGGGAGCCCGCCAAGCTTGAACTCTGTCTTCAAAGAAGGGCTGTAGAGGAGCCCTAAATGAGAAGGGAGGGAACAGCAGTGGGAAGGCTAAGAGGCATCAACCTACCATATTGAATTTACACTGGTCCTTAGACCTGCAGCTTCAGAAACTTGATCCTCAGTTCTTGGGGTTCATCAGATCTAGTTGTGCTACCAGCTCCCATTGACCAAGCTCATAGGGAACACGTCTAACATCCAGAATGTTAGTTGTTAACAGATTAAAAATATGACTGCCAAGTGATCTCAATAATGGCATTGGCTTCAACAGTACATCCCTTCAACAGGCAAGTTATATACCACTTCAAATTATCACAAACTTCCTTAGTGATCTTGCAATCAGCCTGTGATGACAACTTTACAAAATAATAATGGTAGACAGGAGCTACCATTGAGGGAAAGCACTTTACAGGCATTGTATCTTTTAACCATTGAAATTACATCTTCGATTATGTCTTCCCACCAGACTATGAAAATCTTGGGAATCTTGGCTATATTTGTCCTGTTTATTTTTTTATTTTTAATTTTTTTAACACTTATTCATTTTTGAGAGAGACAGAGCATGAGCAGAGGAGGGGCAGAGAGAGAAGGAGACACAGAATTGGAAGCAGGCTCCAGGTTCTGAGCTGTCAGCACAGAGCCCAATGTAGGGCTCGAACCCATGATCATGAGATCATGACCTGAACCGAAGTCAGATGCTTAACCAACTGAGCCACCCGGGTTCCCCCTATTTGTCCTGTTTAGTATAATATCTCTAGTACCTGGCATAGTTGCGTCAATAAATATTTTGTCGAATGAAAGAAATGAATAAATGAATATGCTCGTAAATGAAAAATAAAAAGAGGAGATGTAGTATATCTTTCTTTATGGATCCATGGCTCTCCAAATTGGCAACTGCATCACAAACATCACAGAGGTGCAGCAAATTAGCTGTTTGCAGAGATACTTGCCTGGACCAACTTTGGTCCTTCACACAGTTTTTCTTTCATGGCGGTCATTCCTCTTCCAAAGAACATGTTCCTTGTCTTTGGCTTTTTACATTTTGTGTGTGTGTGTGTGTGTGTGTGTGTGTGTGTGTGTGTATGTGAAAAATCACGTAAAAAATTACAAAAGTTGTATGTATATTATAATGACTAATCATGAAGGGACATGTCCAGTTCAACCCCTTGGTCAAAAAACAGACCACTTGGTCACAAAACATCACAAAGTCCCCAAGTGGCCCTCCCTGATCAATGGTAACCACCACCCCAATAGTGGTGACAATCGTTTCCTTGCTTTCTTTTCTAGGCATCCACGTATTGATGCATCCCTCATCATCACACTTGACTCTGCCTCGCTTTGATTTTGATGTAATGGAATAAAATGACATGTACTTCTCTGTAGCTCTTTTGTGTTTCTTTTTGTGTCTCCACGTTGTGTGTGAAATTGGTCCATGTTGTTCAGTGTAGCTTTGGTTTATTCATTTTCAGTGCTCTGTACTGTTTCAGAGCAGGAACAGACCCGATTTCTTTTTCCATTCTGCTGGTGGACTGTTTCTGGCTTTGCGTTTTTGAGGACAATCCTGATACAGACATTCTTGAGCACCCATTCTAACAGGCATGTGTGCAAACTCTGCAAGGTACAATAGTGAAATTGTTGGGTCATAAGTTGTGGGTGTGTTTTATCCAAGTATATAATGCCAATCTGTTTCCATGGAGGTTGTACCAATTTATACCCCTGCCAGCAGCATATGAGGATTCCTTTCCTCTTCATGCTCCCCTTTAAGACATTTTAACTTTGGCCCATGTGGTGGGAGAATAACGGTGTCCCGATCTATTTTGATTTGCATTTCTCTGACTACTAATGAGGTTGAGCAACATTTATATATTAATGGAATGTACGTTTCTTCCCTTGTGCTGGATCAAGCCTTTGTACATTTTTTTCTGTGGTCTGGGCCTTTTTACTGATTGGTATAAATTATTTATGTCTTCCAGAACAAATTTCTTTGTTAGTAAACGTGCAAAAGCCTCTCTATGGTAGCTTTTGATGAAAAGAAATTTTAAATTTTAATATTGTCCAATTTATCAACATTTTCCTTTACCAGTAATGCTCTTGTATCTTGTCTAAGAAAAACTTTTAAGATTCCATGAAGACATTATTTTTTCTGTAATATTTTCCTGAATTCTTTTTTCTTTTTTCTTTTTTCTTTTCTTTTCTTTTCTTTTCTTTTCTTTTCTTTTCTTCTCCTACTTCTCCTTCTCCTTCTCCTTTTCCTTCTTCTTCTTCTTCTTCTTCTTCTTCTTCTTCTTCTTCTTCTTGGCATTGTTTTCTAATAGCTTTGTAGTCTTAAAGATTTGGGCCCTAAATTTATTTGGAATTGATCTGAGAATGGTGTCATGTAAGGATCCATATAAGGATACTTAGTTGTCCCTGCCCCAGTTAATGTAAGAGCATTCTTTCCCCATTCATCTTCAGGGCCCTGTCTCTTATAGAGAAGACCCACAACTGTATGAATGTGTGGCAATATTTCTGGGCTTTCTATTCTATTTACCAGTTTGTCTTGCATGATGATCTATCTATCTATCTATCTATCTATCATCTCCCTTCCTGCAATATAATGATATAAGAAATATATATTTAATTATTCAGATGACCAAAGTATATTTCTCATATATATTTGGTCTTCCTCTACAGTGTCCGAGAATCCCAGAGCCATAAAAGTGACTAACGAAGGTGGCTTTTGACAACACCCAAGGGTTTTGGCTGGTTGCTGGGAGGACCAATGGCGTGATTAGGGGTTTCCAACTTTCAGATTCACCCCCTACTCTTCCAGCCCCATATCCTGATCTCAAGGGAGGGGAGAGGGGCTTGTGGTCAAATCAGCCAATGGACCATGACTTTGTTGATCATGCCTGGGTAGTGAAACCTCCACAAGAACTAAAAATGACTGGGTTGGGAGAGCTTCTTGGTTGGTGAATGCATGGAAATTGAAGAAAGTGTGGCCTGTGGATGGCAGAGAAGTTCCTCACCCTTTTCCCATAACTCAACTTATGTATCTCTTCATCTGGTTGCTGAATCATATCCTTTATCGTATCCTTTAATACACTGGTAAATGTGAGTGTTTCTGTGAGTTCTGTGACCTGCTCCAACAAGTTAAAGGAATGGAAGGAGGAGGTCGTAGGAGCCTCCAATTTGGAGCTGGTGATAGCCTGAGGCTTGTGACTGGTGTCTGAAGTGAGGGCTGGGGGGCAGTCTCATGAAACCATGTCCTCACCTATGGAACCTGGTGCCATCTCTGGGTGGTTCATGTCAGAACTGAGTTGAAGCCTCACCAGCAGGGTGTCTAAGAGTTGTTTGGTGTTGTGTTGAGGGGAGATCCGCCCCCCCATACTGGAATGAGGTCCAAGAACCCAAAAGAGGTGGTGTCAGTGAACCTCCCACACCAAATATCCCCATGTCCTAGGGAGCTGTCCTGCACAATGGTTAGGAGAGCCTAGCTTCCCAGATTGTTGATTCCTGGTTGTGTGTCCTGGGGCAAGTACATTAACATTTGTATGAATAAGCCTTCTGGCTTCTTATCTGGAGTGGAATCAGTCTTTTGTGGCTGCCCAGTGCTTTTTGGGAACTGTTTCTACATTTTGGGATTTCCCACTTTGTAAGCCCTGACTTTCCAATATGTGTGTGTGTGTGTGTGTGTGTATGTATATATATATATACATATATATATATACACACACACATATATATAAAACCCTCATAAAACCATCCCACCTTCTCCAATCTCCCTTGGAGCAAAAGTGTAGTTTGGGGTCTAATTTCCACAGTCAGACATATTGCACAAGACATGAGTGTGGTGTGGGTGGTGGAGACACAGCTGCAAGGGGCTCCAGCAGGAATGTGGCTCTCCGGGAAGTGTTCCACTGCCTCCAAGCCAAGATCGTGGAGGGTGCCATGCCTGCTCTCCCAGTTACCACCTTCTGTGACTATTGTGAATGAATTTTTTTTAAGTTTATTTATTTATTTTTAAGAGAGAAAGAGAGAGAGACAGAGAGAGAATGATAGGGAGAAGGGAAGAGAGAGAGAGAGAGAGAGAGAGAGAGAATCCCAAGTAGGCTCTGCAGGGTCAGCACAGAGCCCAATGTGGGGCTCCATCTCACAAACCATGAGATCATGACCTGAACCTAAACTAAGAGTTGAATGCTTGGGGTGCCTCGGTGGCTTAGCTGGTTAAGCGCCAGACTTGGGCTCAGGTCATGATCTCATGGTTCTTTGAGTTCGAGCCCTGCGTCGGACTCTGTGCTGGCAGCTCAGAGCCTGGAGCCTGGTTCCAATTCTGTGTCTCCCTCTCTCTGCCCCTCCTCCACTCCTGCTCTGTTTCTCTCACTCTGTCTCTAAAAATATATATATAAACATTACAGAAAATTAAAAATAAAAAAGAGTTGGACACTTGGACACTTAATCTACTGAGCCACCCAGGAGCTCTGAATTGTCTTTAGTTAGATATAAGGAGTAATGGGAATTAACTCTGAAAGCTATTAGTAGTTTCTACTATACAATTCAATCAGATGATTTCCAAAAAGGCCACATGCTGCCAACAGGTGTTGAGGGAAGGCAGGGGGCTCTCCACCAGAGGTGAGGCAGCCCTGAAGGGCAGATGGGGACTCTACATGGAAGTTCCAGGGAGCAAACTATGACTGCTTCATATTTTTATTTTATGCTGGCTTTAGGAATATGGAATAGGACCAGGGTGTAGCCACTGATCAAACACTCTTATCCTTTTGTAAATTCCAGAGGCTTTTTCTTTATTAGGTGGAATCAACCAATGGAAAACAAAAGAAAATCATGTTTGGAAACTGATATTAAACAAAATCCAAGCAAAGTTAAAAGTCTGGAATATTTGGACATAGGTATTCATGTGCACACATTATAAATTTTTCCTTTAAAAAAGATAAGCTCTTTTTTTGATGTGAACGATTTTAAAAAGATAACACCATATAGAGTTGACTTTACTTCTTTTAATTATTGCACGTCACTCCTAAGTCTGTGCTGTAAAAACTATAGAGGAAGGTAAGAAACGTGTGTAAGTAGCTTTTGAGGAAGGAATCCTTGAAATTCTCAATAAAGAAAATTTAAAGTTCAGCTATTTACAGTTAGCCTTGAGGGATAAAAGTCAGCTTGTTCATTTAATAAATACTTTGTAAAAGGTCAGCCATCCCCATGGTGAAGACATTTAACCGAGGCAACAGCATTCAACTAGCAAGAGGTAGGAAATACATAGAAAAGAGGAAAAGTCAGTTCCTAACTTGGACATAAGGATGAAGTACGACAGAAGGGTGCCGTAAAGTTGCGATGTGAGAATAAGTTTAATACTAACTAGTTCACAAAGTATAGGCAAAGTCACTACAACAGATTTTTCTGGAAAAGAAATCAGGAAAATGGTATTAGTCTGATAACTACGTTGAACAAAATTATTTTTCATGGAAGACTGGGTCAAAGATTTCTATTATTTACTTCGTCATGAAACATCATATAAAGGAGGGAGTTTAAGATTCTGTAAGTGGGTGCCTGGGTGGTTCAGTCGGTTAAGTGTCTGACTCTTGACTTTGGATCCAGTCATGATCTCTCGGTTCATGAGTTGGAACCCCATATTGGGCTCTCTGTGCTGGCAGCGTGGAGCCTGTTTGGGATTCTGTCTCCTTCTCTCTGTCACTCCCTTGCTTGCTCTCTATCTCTCTCTCAAATAAAAATCAACTTAAAAAAATGAAGTAAAATAAAATTCTCTAAAGCCCCATCAACAACATTCAGATCTTTATCAAGTAGTTACTTCCTTTGTTAAAGACTGAAATAAATAACTGAAAAAGAACTGATTTGTTCATGTATCCATCCAGCCAATATTTATTGGATGCCTATAACCCAGAGTGGGCACAGCGCATGCCAGGGCTGAGGATACCATGGGGAACGGTGAGCAGGTGTAATTCCTGTGCTCTGGCATCATCACAGCGAAGTGTGAGGAGCGCCTTACACTTGCAGGAACAGAGACACCAAAATCAACTATTGAAAGTCTCCATTTTATTATTTTATTTTACTTTATTTATTTTTTTATTTTGAAGAGAGACAGAGAGAGAGAGAGAGAGAGAGAGAGAGAGAGAGATTGAGAATCTTAAGCAGTCTCCACAATCAGTGCAGAGCCTGACGTGCGGGTTGATCCCACAACCCTGGGATCATGACCTGACCTGAGTTGAAATCAAGAGACAGACACTCAACTGCTCAACCAGCTGAGCCACCCAGGTGCCCTGAAAGGCTCCATTAAAATTTTTTTTCAACATTTATTTATTTATGAGACAGAGCGTGAGTGGGAAAGGGGCAGAGAGAGAGGGAGACGCAGAATCCGAAGCAGGCTCCAGGCTCCGAAGTGCCAGCACAGAGCCCGATGCAGGGCTCGAACTCACGAGCTGTGAGATCATGACCTGAGCTGGAGTCAGACACCCAACTGACTGAGCCACCCAGGCAGCCCTGAAAGGCTCCATTTTAAAAGAAAGGTGCCTTCACAAGTAAGCTGTCTCAACTCTCTAGCACTCAAATTGGGACCCACAGTGGCCCCCCGCAAAGAGCAGCAAGCCTGCAGCTGCTCTACATGGTTCTACATGGTGAGGATTCAATCTTATTCTGGGGGGAGGGGAGAAGAAAGGAAAAGAAGATTTGTTAACAGCCAAATCTTGCTTAGTATGGCCTCCATGTTTATACTTCTGATTGTGTGCTTTCTTCTTCTCTTTGAACAATGCAATTGAGTCATAGAATCCTAGGATTTTTATGTCCGTGTGAACTTGACTTTGCCAGTCCTCTGACTCACCATCCCTTTCCAAGCCAGAATTCCCCCTCAGCATCTCAGATGAAGTACTATGCTCTCTACTTTATGAAACAGGACTTTTCAGTTTTGCCTTCCCCTTTTAAACGGTTCTATTCTTTTCTAAGTGTACCCTTAGATTAAATAAAAATCTGTGCAATCTGGATGAGTAATGCCTCTTAGAAATGGATATTTCAAATCAAATCACTCTTCCAGTTGAAAACCTATCAAGTATATTACACTGGACATGTTTTATTTTTTTCCTCATCCCTGCATCTTATTCTTTGGAGACTCCCCTCTCCTCTGTTCCTTAGCAATCCTGCTCTGTATAGGCAGTTTGGGGGCTCCCCTCTTCCTGTCCCATGTGGGCACGAGAACTAGGAAAACTAATAAGGTTCTATCATCACCCTAACTGCAATAATTAGTCTACTAGGGGAAGGAACTCACATTGGACTTCTCAGGTTATCTCGAGTAACACTGTTGAAACAATCTGGAAATCTGTTTCCCCCTGTGGAAGAGGGGGACAATGAGTCTGGAGTCAGTGATGGTCTTATTTTCTACTTTCTGGAATGTGCTGGATTTGTTGTTTCTGCTAGAGAAGCACTAAGGCAGCCTGGGGACTCAACATGGCTCAACTCCTTCCAAGGGATCATGGCCTCACTTCCAACCAGCAACAAAGGCTTATCACCATGAGCTCACCACCCAGTGCTGTTCTCTGCCTTACTTCTGGATCACTAGCAGCTCAGGATTTCCCGTGCATGTGCCCCCAATTTTTCTCTCACTCTCACTGCTGATCGCTGCCTGGCTCATGAAGACACCACTGGACCAATGTGACAGTGCGTTTTACCTGCTTGACCATATTACTTCTGTCACCGTGTGCTTTGGCATCGTTTTTCCTAGATGCTGATCCATCTCAGGGCTGGCCTTTTCTCCTGTGCCCTGTTGGCCATGGCAGTTTATGAAATGGGGGACCCTGAGATGCATTATCTCTTGAGGAGGGGGTATTGTGTCCTTAGGGTAGACTGAACACTCCCTTCTCTATATTTAGTGAATATGATTTCAGTGGAAGAAGAATCTTATCAGCATTCATCCTAACCACAGACTGGGGGTGGAATGGGGAATACCTTGTCTAATAATTTAATTGGGCATTCATAAAGAAGGATTTGGAAGCTTCTGCTGAGTCTTTGTTTGGCTATGGATTGGCCCTTTAGAAGTTTATATTCAGCTATGATTCCTTTTCTTAATTATAATACCTCGATAGTGTATTTGAGAACGCACCAAGGAAAAAGAAAGACAACCATCTGTAATCTGCAAAATAATGTGAAGTCTTGTAAATTATTAATTCCATTGTGAGCCAGGTGACCTCAGATAAAAATGGAGCCATTAAACGGTGCTCCTTAGACTGTGCTCACTCTGAGAAATGGATACTTGCCATTGGCAAGTGCATGTGTGTGTATGTGCACGTGTGTGTGTGCATGCGTGTGTGTGAAATTAGCAGTCATTCCCTGATAGCCAGGGAATAAAGTCACAAAGTCTCAGAACTACAACTCAGTACTGTTGCGATCTCAGAGAGCACCGACTGGCCGTGCCTGTACCCACCTCAAAAGACTCCAGCTGACCAAGTTCATTCTCCCTCAGGTGTATTATTTCAGACAGAATGACTCAGACCTGGGGGATGTGTACTCATGGGGAGAGGGATGCCCATGGTTGGAGATGAGGTTTCCTAGGTAGTGGGTGAGGATTTTATAGGGCAGGCCCTCCCAGTGCTGTTGAAAGTCAAGGAAAGGGATATATACTTGAATTATCAGTAGCTTCACACATGGCCAAGGACCAATCAGAAGAGATGCTGCTGGGGCCACAATTGGCCATTATTTTAATGATATGTTCTTCACTTTTCTCCTGTGAATTACCAAACACTTTATTCTTCTTTTTATTCTCTTTTCAACATACACTCAGAAAGGCTTAAACCATAAATTAGAATTATTCGAACTTCAGGATCAATTACTAAATTATTGGAAGGAGGAGGATGTTGAATGCCTGAATTTTTCACCTTACTGAATTTCGATTTCTCTGCAATATTGTGGAATCAGGAATTAGATAATTCATGCAAAGCACCTATCACAGTGGTTAATATATATGGTAGCTACTGACATCATTACTACAGTTGGAGATTATTTATCTGGAAATTTACATATGAGAAGCATCCAGAGAAATAATTGATCCCAAATAACTTTAAACATGGTCTTCTCCCGAAAAGGACCATTTTCTGTAGCTTCTGATGCTTTTGACTGTGTGCCCTGCCCACGACTGCCAGAGGCAGGTGAGGGCCCAATCTACCAATCTGTGCAAAAGGGACAGGACCGACTTGGTTACAACAAACGTACACAGACCGACTCTGTCTGAGGCTATTGAATCTGCTAAGCATCTTACTCATTTCATGGGGCAAGGTTCAGGTCCTAAGAGGAGGACTCAGCTTAGCTGTTCAGGGTCCAAGAAATGTGAAAAGGACAATCTAGCATAAACAAACACATGGAGGACGCTGGTGGATCTTTTCAAGACTGCTGTGGGAGCCTTGCCTCCTTTTTACACTCTACAGAGGCTGAGAGACAAGCCTTGCTGATGACTGGCTCTCCCATCCTCTGCCCACGGACAAGCAAGGATTTCCCAGTGATCAAATACTTTCAGATGGAGGTATGCTTTCAAATTCTCATTTTTATGTTCAAATTGATAAGTAGGAGGCAGTCATGGTATTCGTCATTAAATATTTAGGGCTTTATGAACTTCCCCTTTTAGGAAGGCACCTAATAAGGAGATGTTGGGGAGAGCCCAGAAGGCAGTGGGCAAGTCCAAAGGGGCCTGACTGGGTTTTACGGATCACATGTTTGTGTCCTCCCGCAACATTCACGGGGAAGCCCTACCATCTAAGGAGATGGGGCTAGGGGGTGGGGGCAGTGGGAGGTCATTAGGGTTAGTGAGGTCCCAAAGGTGGAGCCTCCATGCTGGGATTCGTATCCTTAGAAGAAGAAGAAGAAGAGAACAGAGCCCTCTTTTTGGCCATGGGAGGCCACAGCAAGATGGTGGCTGTAAGTCAGGCAGCAGGCTCTCACCAGATACTGGATCTGCTGGCTTCTTGAGCTTGGACCTCTAGCCTCCAGACTGTAGTATATGAATGTCTGTCCTTTAGGGTCCCCAGTCTGTGCCATTTTGTTATAGCAGCCTGCACTAAGGCATTTGAGGTATAGGGAGCTGGAGAAGGAAATGTGTTCAGCATGACTGAAAAGCAGCAGAGCCCTGCATTACTAGGAGGCACATACAGGGGACAGCAGTGGGAAGTAGGGGGATAAGATTGCAGAGATGGCACAAGACGGGGATCATTGTGATAACTCTGATTTTGGCTCTACAGTGGGATGAACAGCTGTTGGAGGTCTGAGTCAAGGAACAGGACACGACTTAGGTTTTAAAAAAAAACATGTTTGTGGCTATTTTGAGAACGGCCTACAGGGGAACAGAAGTGGGCAGGAAGAACCAGGTATGAGGCAGTTGTGATAAACTAAGACAGTGCAGCTAGAGAGAGGTGATGCTAAGAGACGGGAGAAGCAGCTGAATTCTGGGCATATTTTGAAACAGAGTAGATGGAATTTGCTAATGATGTGGAGAGACCTCAAGGTCCAAGGTACTGCTGTCACCCACCATGATGGAGAAGATTGTAGAAGAAGCAGGGTTTTGCCTATGTGAAATCTGAGGTTCTTTTGAGACGATTTCCAGAAGAAGATACTGTGTGGGAGGTTGGGGATGCATGGCAGGAGGGAGGGGTCCAGGATAAAGACATCCATTAAAGACATCTACCGTGATCAATAGAGACATGGGGTCTGAAGCCACAGGACTGAAGATGTCACTTGGGAGAAAGTGTGAATAGGAAGGAACAGCTGACCAGTGACCACACTCTGGGGCCTGGGCACATGCAGGTTGCTGAGGATGAATTAGTGAAATGATGGAGAAAGAGCTTTCAACAAGGTACAAGGAGACTCAAGAAAGGATATGGTTTCCGAAGAGAAGGTGTCCCAAGGAAGAGGTGATCAGCCAGGCTACAGGCTACAGGTGTAAAAAACGAGCGCTGAGACCCAGGAAGGTGAAGGTGACCTTGTTGAAGGGGCATGTTGTGTAGTGAATTCCAGAGAAAATGGGAGGTGAGGTGGTGGAGGTGACAGTAGGGAGACCTCCTTGAGAAGTTGTTTTTTTTTTTAAGGTTTTATTTATTTTTGAGAGAGACAGAGTGCAAGTAGGGGAGGAGCAGAGAGAGAGAGAGAGGGAGACACAGAATCTGAGGCAGGCTCCAGGTTCTGAGCCATCAGCACAGAGCCTGATGTGGGGCTTGAACTCGCCAACGGTGAGATCATGACCTGAGCCGAAGGCGGACACTCAACCGACTGAGCCACCCAGAGACCCCGAGAAGTTTGTTTTTAAATAGGACCTGAGAAATGGAGCAGAGGCTAAAGGGAGATGTGAGGTTAACAAAGGTTTCTTCCTCCCACCTTCCCTTCCTCCCTCCCTTCTTTCCTTCCCTAGCTCCTCTTTCCTTCCTTTTTTCCCCTTCCTTCCTTCCTTCCTTCCTTCCTTCCTTCCTTCCTTCCTCGTATCCCTCCCTATCCCTGTCTCTCTGTCTTTCTTCCGGGATGAGATGAAACAAACTACCTGTTTGTTTCCTGATGGGAGTGATGCAGAAGAGAAGAAATCCTACAATGCAGAAGAGAGTGGGGAGAGAATTGCTGGAGTCCTGTCCTCGAGACAGTGGAAGGAGATGGAGTTCAGTGTCTGGGTGGGGGATTTGGTCTTGGCTAGGAGAACGACAGCTCATGCACACTAACAGGAGGGAAGGCCCAGTGTGGGCAGACACAGGTAGGTAAGTGGATGTAGACACCCTCTTTTGATTGATTTTTTTTCCAGTAAGCCTACTACTGGGTATTTACCCAAAGAAAATGAAAACACTAAATCAAAAAGATACATGCACCCCTATGTTTATTGCAGCATTATTTACAATAGCCAAGAAGATATGGAAGCAACTCAAGTGTCCATGGATAGATGAATGGATAAAGAAGATGTGATATATATATATATATATATATATATATATATATGTGTGTGTGTGTGTGTGTATACATATATATGTGTATATATACATGTATATGTGTGTATAGATATGTATATACATATATGTATATATGTATATATATGAATATTATGAAGCCATAGGAAAGAATTAGATCTTGTCATTTGTAACAACATGGATAAACCCAGAGGGTGTTACACTAAGTGAAATAAGTCAGACAGGGAAAGGCATATACCATTTCACTTATATATGGATTCTCAAAACAAGTGAACAAAAAACAAACAGACCCTTAAACACAGGGAACAAACTGGTAGTTGCCAAAGGGTAGGAGGCAGGGGATGGGCAGAATAGATAAAGGGGGATTAAGAGGTACAAACTTCCAGTTATAAAATACATAAATCACAGGGGTGAAAGGTACAGCACAAGGAATATAGTCAATATTTTAATAACGTTCTATGGTGACAGATGGTAGCTACACTTGCTGTGATGAGCACAGAGTAACGTACAGAATTGTCAAGTCAGTATGTTGTACATCTGAAGTTAATATAACATTGTATGTCAATTATATTTCAATAAAAAAGAAAAGAAAATGAGGGGCGCCTGAGTGGCTCAGTAGGTTAAGCGTCTGACTCTTGGTTTCGGCTCAGGTCATGATCTCACAGTTTCCTGAGTTCGAGCCCCAAGTCAGGGGCTCTGTGCTGACCCTGTGGAGCCTGCTTGGGATTCTGTTTCCCTCTCTCTCTGCCCCTCTCCTGCTGTCTCTCTCTCTCTTTCAAAATAAATAAATAAACTTAAAAAAAAAAAGGAAAAGAAAATGATGTTATGTGATGGCATTGAGGTTAGGGGCAGAAGGGTCGAAAGCTTGAGGTGAGAGGAAAAGGAGTAGCGTATTCTCGTAGGACAGAGGGTGCTGACTTGAGTGGGGGAATGTGAGATTGCCACGCAGCTCCGAAGACTCTTCTGAGGTTCGTGATCATCAATCTAAGTGAGCCCCGCTAGTTGAGGTCAGTTTTTCTGCACTATGTTCAGGTGTATGGTGCAGATGGGACACTGGCAGAGTTGGACCTAGTTAGATTTGGGATTTCTCCAGGCTAATGATTTTGGGAGGATGGGCAGACACATTGGGTGTGTGTGGACTCTGAGATCCAAGCTGGGAGAGAAGGGAAGCAGGAGGAAGGTGAAGAGGAGAGGGACCGAGGGCAGATCTAGCATCAGTGGTTGTAGATCCCACGGGGATCGGAGCATCACTGGCATGCAGGTGCATGGCTGGGAAATAGGAGGCAAGTATCAGGGAATGGACCGCTGGAAATTGAGGTGATGCCAGGTTCATAGGGCTGATCATGACAAAGCCCGTGATGGGATCGATTTGGGGTGGGCAACAGGATCCTGGAGCTGAGGAGGAGGTGACTGAGTGGCCAGAGTACTGGAGGGATTGTCCGGCAGACATGGAGACATCAGAAATGTAGCAGAAGTGCTGGGGACTGACCAGGAGCCAAGGGCTAAAATCTTTAAGGAACGAGGCAGGGCAACCTCAGTGGGTATCCTCTAACCATAGGGGTCACGTGCCGGAGTCTATAGCATGGCTGCAAAGTTTCATCTTGGCGGGCTGGGAGCATGTGGTAGGCACAGGATGCGACAGCAAGGAGCAAATCAGACTGTTGCTTCCCAGTGAGCCCAGAGGTAGGACGGGTGGAGAAGGAAAGCCCGTGAGCAGACAGAGGGCAGGTGACTTCTCAGAGCAGAACTCCGCAGAGGAGCACCAGATTCAGCTGAGTTCAGGCAAGAAGGTGAAGGCACTGTTCACGGCAGATATTTCTGGTCTGCACGAAATGATGGATACACAGTTTATTGATATTTTCAAGTGGATTCGTATGAAGTACCTAAATAAACATTTAAGACTCGTCTATGTATTTTTTTACTAAAAAAATTTAATGTTTATTTATCTTTGACAGAGAGAGAGAGAGAGAGAGAGAGAGCAAGTGCATTAGTGGGGGAGGGGCAGAGAGAGGGAGACACAGAATCTGAAGCAGGCTCCAGACTCTGAGCTGTCAGCACAGAGCCCGATGCAGGGCTTGAACTCATGGACAGCGATATCATGACCTGAGCCAAAGTCGGACACTCAAGTGACTGAGCCCCCCAGGCGCCCCCAAGACTCGTCTATTTCTTACTGTACATCCATATCTTTATATTCTACACTTCACTAAAATATTTTTACCATCATTGTGCTCTTTGGGAATGAAGACGTTTAAGCTCGGGAACTGTTGTAATCTGGTAAATTGCAATACGTTATAACTGTTACGTTCTTCTGCAGACCATTCAGTTTTGCTCAAATAACAAAGCCAAATGCCATTGCTTCTTGTTTCTATTTAGTTATTATTGCGCCCCTCGGGTGTAAAATACAGACTGTATTGCTGCCCCCTGCTGCTTGTGCAGGAAAACTGCACCCAGTAAAAAGTACTTTGCGGTGCTCCTTCTTGGCACGGGGCTGTCAGGCTGTCTTTCTAACTTGCTACAACTCCGTGAAATGACTAGAAGACTAACAGGAATAGTGTGTTACTGTAGCTGATAAAAGTAAGTAATTATTTATTAACTTACAACTCTAAGAAAATGAATATTTCTCTCCCAAACCCACTGCCTCAATCTACAACCCTAGGGATGGGCATGAAAATAAACACACAACTATTTTCAATTTTATGGTGTTCGAACTTGACATCGATCATGTAGATATTTAAGAAATTTCTATCTACAGGACTTTAAAATGAGTATGCAAATAACCCTTCAGCTTTATCAACAAACAACATCAGTTTGCAAAGTGTATCCCTAGACCAACAGCTTCACAGGGAGCTTTTTACAAATGCAAATTCTGAAACCCCTGACCCACTGGGTCACTGGGGCATACCAATGTGAGTTTCAGCCAGGCCTCCAGGCGATTCTGAGGGTCAGTGTGTGAGCAGCTGGTTGGAGCCTAGAGGCTGCAAGTGTGGGGCACAGCAAAACTGAATGGTCTGCAAAAGAATATAACAACTTCTAATATATTGCAATTTACTAAATCACAACAGTTCTGGAACTTAAACGTATTAATTCCAAAAGAGAACAATGATGGTAAAAATATTTTAGTGAAGTATAGAATATAAAAATATGGATGTAAAGACGTCACCTGAGAGTCTGGCAGTATGGCTGACTCTGGGGCTGTCCTCAGACCTCCGGAAGCCGAATCTGCGTTTTAGGAGGAAGCTCAGCTCTTGTTTGAGAATCAGTTTTCTAAGAGGACATAGGCAGCAAATACTGTCTACCAAACAGCCACCCCTGTCCTTCTTATCTGCAAATAAGTTCCCAATTTCATAATTGGCATGGAAAATGGGGGTGTCTGGCGCTTTTATTTTATTTTCTTTAATGTTTATTTTTGAGAGAGACAGAGACAGAATGTGAGTGGGTTAGGGGCAGAGAGAGAGGGAGACACAGCATCGAAAGCAGGCTCCAGGCTCTGAGCCATCAGCACAGACCCCGATGCGGGGCTTAAACTCATGAGCTGTGAGATCATGAGCTGAGCCGAAGTCGGACGCTCAACCGACTGAGCCACCCAGGCGCCCCTGTCTTGCACTTTTAAAGAGAATAACAGATTATTTTCATAGCAAAATTTCTCTACAAATTGCAGTTGCTAACCAAAGCTTCTCCATGGGAAAATGAATGATATCCATGTGGGCAAGCATAGTGTAGAGCTCCTTTCCAGCATCCTTGGACTGTGGGTACGAGCCTGCTTGGTCCCTAATGGGAACTGGGATAGGACCTTGCAATCTCTGCAAGTCAGAGATGGGGCTTCTCCTCACTCTTTCTCTCCAGCTCTGCTGTTTCTGGAAGCCTGAGATTTAATCTAGGCTTGCTCTCCAGAGAGCTATTTAACTCTCGGCATTAATGAAGTTCAAACGACCTGCCCACTTACTTCACACAGATGTTATGAGCTCCAAGTAAGATGATCTGTGCAAAGGTTGTAGACTGCTGGTGTGGTCTGAAAGCTTGTGTCTCTCCCCCGCCGCCCCCCATTCATATGTTGAAATCCTAACCCCCAAAGGCGATGGCATTTGGAAGTGGGACTTTTGGGAGGTGCTTAAGTCAAGTGGGTGGAACCCTCAAGAATAAGATTAATGCCCTTATAAAGAGACCCCCACCCCCCAAAATAAAGAGACCCCAGACAGCTCCCTATCCCTTCCACCATATGAGGACACAAGGAGTCTATGACCCGGTGGGGGGCCCTTGCCTGACCACTTTGGTACTCTGACCTTGAACTTCCAGCCTCTGGAACTGAGCAACGAATGTCCTTGTGTATTCACCGCCCCGTCTGTTATTCTGTTATAGCAACCCAAAGGACTAAGACAGCTGGAAAGGACAAATTAAAGAAAAGGAATTCTAATAACTGCTACATACAGTTTTTGCATTGACTTTTTAAAAATGCAATCTTGAAAATTTTACACCAATTAACTTTCTAAAAGAGAAAGCAGCTATCAGTGAAATTTATCAGTTAGTGTCTTTGAAATGCTAATTCTTTACTTATTTGAACTCAGGTCTCCTTGGCTTCTTATTCTCTTATGTTTCTTCAAGGAAAGGAAAATGTATTTGGGTCTTCAATTATATATGAGCTGCACACATATTTCATTTCTTAGTAGTTATCCAGCCCCAGTAGAAACAAAGGGTAGAATCACAGTCCCTGGCAAGAAATATTACTTTAATTCAATGCAACAAGATGGAATGTGTCTCTTCTACGTGATGGGGGCCCTGGGGATAGAAAGACGGATCACAGGTGATAGCTTTCCCTCAAGAAGGCTAGTGGGGGAGTGGTCATAGACATTTAACAACCACAATAGCTTAGATACAAAAAAATAAACCTGTTAGAGGGATTGTTTTAATTATCTTAATCCTCAGTGGCTCCTACTTCAGTCTCGCCTTGTAGAGAGAACTCCAGGAAGATGGCAGGTTTTGAATCTCTCGGATGGGCCATACAAGCAAACAAGGTTCTAGTATAGGACAGCCAAAGTTCCACAGGCTATGTCTCCAAGAGAACTAGGGACAAGGGATCCCCCCACACTCCCCAAACAGCATTAGGATCAATGCAGCCCCAGTGCTCCTCCAGAGGAAACAGAGAGAAGGCTGGGGCCAGGGCCCTGACACAGGACCCCTTCCCCAGGGGAGGTTGGGGACCGACCAGAGGCCAGGCAAAACTCTGGAGGGGTGGTGGCGGCAGTATTTCGGTGGTCTGTGTAAGGAGTCTCTGACATGGTATGTCCAAAGGTGCCGGAGAAATGAGGCCTGTAAGTTCTCTACAACCAACAAACTAAACTTTCTTCCAAAACAGAGATCCTCATGAAGAAGGGAGAAACTCTGAGTAGAATCCAGCTAGAGGGGGCGCAAGGGAAAGAAGAATAAAGGGAAAAGGAGGTCCAGGTAGAACTGGGGGAGGGGAGCAGAGAAGCAGATCTGCGAAGGGACAGGCCAGTTTTCATCCCTTTGAAAAACAACAGAAGCTAGAAAAGTTAGGTTGGCTCCTTCCTCCTGCGGAAATGCGTGGGGAAACTCTTTTGCCAAAACAAAAGTAAAATCAAAATAAGAAGAAAAGAAAAGAAAATAAAGCAACAAAAAAGAATCATGACTGAACTCCTCCAAAATCACTATAAGAAAATCAAGAGTTGGAGTGCCTGGGTGGCGCAGTCGGTTAAGTGTCCGACTTCAGCCAGGTCACGATCTCGCGGTCCGGGAGTTCGAGCCCCGCGTCGGGCTCTGGGCTGATGGCTCAGAGCCTGGAGCCTGTTTCCGATTCTGTGTCTCCCTCTCTCTCTGCCCCTCCCCCGTTCATGCTCTGTCTCTCTCTGTCCCAAAAATAAATAAACGTTGAAAAAAAAAATTAAAAAAAAAAAAAAAGAAAAAAAAAAGAAAATCAAGAGTAAAGCCAAACAATATCCCTTCAGACAAAGAAAGCATGGCGGGGCCCCACAAAGCCTCCTCTTTTGGAGCTGCACCCTCAAATGTTTAGGGACGGGCCATGATGACGTCTGGGGCTCGCTGCAGAAGACTCTGGGGTACAGCAAGTGGACTGGGGTGTGAAGGCCACAGATCGGCCACTTAGCGATGACTGATGAGGCCAGGTGGTGGGGTGCCGTGTTAGCAACACTGTTCCTTGTGAAGTTTGACGATTCCCTCTTCTGTTTGTGGAAACCTGTGCTGATGGGCTCCATTTTTAGCTCTCTTTCCCCCATTCGACAGAAACTGAGCAGTTTGATGCACATTTATGACCTCACATCCTGCTCACGTGCACATGGCTACCAGATCTTCACTTCCTGCCTTGACATTGCTCCTGAATTCCAGGGTGTCTCTTCACTCACAAGCCCCATAGGCACCTGAAGTTCAAGGTGTTAATTGGCCAAATTAATACCTTCTGTTTATCTTTTCCTCAAAACAGTCCCCTCTCCTCTCTCCTCAGAGAGCACCTCAACGTTATTTGCACAGAGCACCTCAACATTAACTCCTGCTCAAGCCCAGAGCCTGAGTTATCTGGGATTTGATTCTTTCCAAATCAACCAACATATTCGTTTTTCGGTCCTCCCTGTTCTGCTTCATCAGGACTTCCCATACCTCCTTCCTTCTCCCCACCTCTCCTTTGAACTCCTCAATGGTTTTTATATCCAGCAACTGGCCTCCAGTTGTACCCCTGGGTGCTCAGCTCCTAGAGGAGTCTTTCCCTGACATTGGGAACTGATCTTCCTCGTCGCCTGCCCACCTGCTTGGCCCCATCTCGCCCACTCCTGTGCCTCTTCATGCCTCAGCAGGATAGAAGTGTTTGAACTTCTCAGCGTCATTGCTTTCATTCCTGGGTGCCATTACACATGCCACCCCCCCACCTCCCACCTCCCACCCTCCTTTCTGGAGCATCTTTTCTCTTTGACAGCAAAAGCCGTGATGTCATCTTTGTTTCCTTAGCACCCAGCACCTGTGATGCTTGCTAAAGATTTTTGAATTTTTCTGAAAACATCAGTTAGCTTATATCCATATTCCTAAAACATCACTTTCTATTTAGATATGTCTTTGTCATTTTGCATCACCAATTAATTAGCAACTACTTTGAAAGTAAGATTCTTAAATTTTAGACTCAAATTGGGAAGCATTATTCAGATAAAAACCCACAGCACATGGAGCCCCATCACTTTCTTAAGATGTCTGTGTCATTTGGAAATGAGGACAAGGCAGAAGTTATATGTCAGACGCATTGTTGGAAGCGCTCTAATTTTCTTATGAAAGTATCTATCAGGAGAAGCTGAAATTGTGTAGCACTGTTTTTATGGGCGATGCATGAGAAACCGGTATAATTGGCTGAAGATTTATGGCAAATATTATGAATGACATTACAATAAATATAGCAAAATGGGTATGCTTTGAGGCAGCAGCTGTTGTGAAACAAAAAAATGAGATTGATATTTCTCATCTCAAGCTGATTATGTTGGAAACTCTGTTTAGCGATCATCTATTATCAGACCCTCAGAAGGCAAACAGTCAGAGCAATGTGTCTTCCTCTTTCAAAGGCGGTTGAAACTGACTCAGATTGACCAGGAGACAAAAATTCATCAGATCACACACACCGTTTGCGAATGTAGACATTTAAATAGTGTTTGGCTTGACAGGGAAACAAGGGAAGGGGCAGACTGAGTAAGGAATGTGAAAATATCTTCAGAAACCACAAACGAAGTTGCCAATATGTATTTTTATTGTGCACATAAACATAACGTCCAGGAGTTCTAGCTAGCTTGAACTTCTGGAAACTCCCAGACGGCATGCAAAATCAGAAAGGAGCAAAAGAGCTCCACTCACACTGCCCCTTGTCAGCACGTCCTGTAGGTGATTTTTTGCCCACGTGCAGAGGTAACAGCCCTTGCTGGATGGGCATGGCGGGCTCAGAGCTGGCAGGCAGAAAAGACTTTCCTGCTTTTTATCTTGTGGCTTGGTAAACTTGGTGACCCGGGGCAAACTGTTGCTGGAGATACCTTCTGACGAAAGAGCAGAGTGGGAATTACGTCAATAAATCCCACCAGCTAGCCCTGAAACGGAACAGCTCTGAGAGCAGGGATCAGATCTAAAAGCAGCCAAATCACTAAAGAGATGTCACTGCAGTGAACCGGCCAGTTCAGGGTGGCAACGGCCACCTGCATAATCATCTTGTATGTCCGTAACCGGTAGGATTCTAGCATGAGGCTGATTTCTTATTTAGGTTCATGATGGAGGCTATGGTGCATAGCCCTTGGGAATGGCCTTTTATGTATATTCTGGAGGCTTCATAGCTGTAAAGCACCTGCGGTCCCCCTCCAAGGGCTTTCCCTGGCATGCTCTGCTTGCTCAGAATATGCCGGAAGTGCTGAGGAGTTGACTCCAGGAACAGCCACCAGCCACCAGCTAATAGGACCCGGAGAATAAAATGCCTGTTTCCTTGCCCTGGGGGAGGGGGGGCAGCTCTGAGGTGTGCTCTACCTCTCTTCCCGTATAGATTCATAAATCAGAAAAAAATTCTTTGTCCAGCCATGTGTCTATTTTCCCCTAAAAGTATGGTTTCTGCAATATCAATTACTTTCATACAGGTTATATTTAAATCTAAATAGTACTCTTAATCTGAGTGTCCAATTCCCCCCCCCCCCCCCAAATAACTGCAGTTTTGCTAGGAGCCCTTTAACTCAAATCTGTGGGATATGGTCTTTTCAGCTGGTGCTGTGTCCTTTTGCCCCATATCATCTTAAGGGATGGCCCGCATCCCTCCTACACCCCCCAACACCCGGCTCCGTGCCCCTGCTTCTCTTGTGGATTGCAGCCTCCTGAATAACCCACACTTGGACTCCAGGAAGAAAGCTGGGTGAGGACTCCGCCCTCCTGTGGGATCTCATTGCACAGGTGATGGGAGGGAAGGAAGAAACCACACAGAATAGATGGTTCCCCCGAGTCCTGGGTTTGTGGCTGAACTTGTATGTCTTGCATCCTGTCAAAACTTCTCTGCAGGGAGGAAATGTTTTGGATATTCATCTGATTTCCATGGGGAGCAGCTTAGCTGTCGTTTTCATTACCCAGGCTCTTCAGATCTCTGTGCTGATTTATGGACAAAGAACCGCTGGGGTAATTTCTTATCGGTTTTACATCTTTATTGAAGCCTAAACCCAAATCCTCCAACATGTTAAACATGTCCTTTTCCTTTGTAGATGCTTCATTTCACAATCTTCAGGAAAAGCTGCTTAGAAGCAGTCCGTTTCCATCTGTTACTTTCTTTCGCGAGTGTGGTGTCTGGAGTCCTAGCAGCATTTCTCCAATTACCTTCTGCAGAGAAGCTCAGTCTGGTCCCAGGGCACGGCTGCCATCCCGTCCGCAGCCAGCATGGAAGCGCACCTTCTGTTTCTGATTCCCTAAGGAGATGAGAAACTCAAGTGTATATGTGCTGGCAAGCGGGGAATCACGGCATTTAGTTTTTAGCTACTCCTGTCTATCAACCCCCCCACCCGTCCCCCACCTTGCATTTGTGCAGTAATTTTATTCAATGCTCCTTCCCCATACTTTGGAGCTTCTGTGTGAGAGAGATGGGGGGGGTGGTTGGAGAGAGAGAGAGAGAGAGAGAGAGAGAGAAAGAGAGAGAGAGAGAGGAGAGAGAAAGGGTTTCTTTAACTGTTTCATTTCTTGCCGTAGATTTTATGATTCACAATAAAAACCAATTTCTTCTAGATGACCCTGTGCTTTTTAAGTCTCCTGTCTAAATTGCTTCTGTGAGGATTCATTTATCTCTTTCTATTCCCACCACCTGACTTTTGGCCTTTCTATCCTTTATCTCTTACCATTGCTTTCTTTCCCACTTAGTATGTGTCTTTTTCTTTTTTAAAATTTATTTTAGAGAGAGAGCAAGAGTGGAGGAGGCGGCAGAGGGAGAGATAGAATCTTAAGCAGGCTCTGCTCAGTGGGGAGCCTGTCACAGGGCTTGATCCCACAAACCGTGGGATCATGATCTGAGCTGAAATCAAGAGTCAGAAGCTCAACCGACTGAGCCATCCAGGTGTCCCTAGTATGTGTCTTTTAAATGCTGTCCAGCGAGGGGCTCAGGAAAGCTAGAGGGCTGGGCACAGTAGGCTCAGGGAGGGTCGGCCTCCATCGTGGAGTTTGGGCAGGTTCCCTGCCTCCCCTGTAGGGTCCTGGTGACCCTCAATGCCTGCACGGGAGCACAGAGGAAGGAGACCACCTTCAGGCTCATGCTTCTGTCCAGGGTGCGTCCCATGGTGCCCCTCTCTAGGTACCGCCCTAGGCTGATGTTTTCACTCATGCCTGGTGTTAATCTCTGTTAGGCCCTCTCATATCAGGCAGTGCTGATATGCGGTTAAGCGTTGGTAGCACGCCGTAAATAATGGGCATGTTTCTGGCCCATTTGGTCAGTACCAGCCCCATAACCATATAGACCACAGCTCTCCCTCCTACCTTAAAAATAGGCATTGTTACCTTGGTTTATACACATTGGGTAAATGGATCAGATGTAGGTCAGATCTTCCCTCTGGGCATTTCTTCAAATGAGGTGAATTCTCTAACCCATCACTGGATCTGAACAAATTACTGCACAGGAAACCCTTCCAGTTGCCCTACCGGCTTCAATTTTAATCTGAATGGAGTTATTTTGGGCTTTTGTCCCCGCCAGTGAAAATGGGTGAGACACTGCCCTCTAGAGGCGAGTTAGGGTAAAGCGATTGAACACTGTGGGGTGGATTTTTTCTTTTATTTCAGAAGGGCTTTTCCTTCTCATTCATTATTGGTCTTATAATCTTGTACTGGGTTTTAATTGGAGGAAAAAATTAAATAGAAGAGAATACCTCTGTTCTCATCTCTCTGGTTGGATATTTATTACTCACATACTTATTATCCACACGTGTCCCCTGTGTGCCATTTACTATGCCAGAAGTTCTTCCAAATGCAAATAGACTATAAATATTCTTACATCAAATAAACTGTGACCTAAGGACACTCAAATTAATTATTAAAAAGGGATGAGTTCATCTGTGAGATAATTTTTTTTTTAAGTATAATTGCTATGTCGTTGGTTGTGTGCATTTAAAATACTTGTGTGTTTTGGAGAACTGAATTCCAAAAAGATTGTGCCTGCGTGCCTCTCACCGTGTATGGGTGTCTATTCCCACTTATCCCTGAAGACACTATGTATCATCCAAGCTTTTTTATTTTGACTTGGGGAGATGAAAATGATCTCTTAGAATAGGTGGTGAATTTTAGACTTGGGGTTGAAATTGCTAAGAAGCTGAATTTAAAGTCAGTTATTGATTTGCTTATCTACTCAGGGTTATATCCTATCATGTCCTTTCCTCATTTTATTTCTAGAAGGTTGTTTGCTTTTTGCTATTGATTTAATAAAGTTGGTTTTTTTTTTTTAATGCGGTAAGGCAATTAGGCTTTCACTAGGTTTTTGTAAGTACATTTTATCCAGTTACCACTCGACTACATTATGTGGTTACATTTATCAGTCTTTTCCTGTATGGCTTTTGGCCTTGGTAGTCTCGTCAATCTTGATGAAGGGGTAAGGAGAGAACCTGGCACCGAGTTAATGATGTGGTAGAGGGAGAAATTTCCTTCTTTCCCCTCAAGGTTCTCCTGGATGGTGTAGGGATTAAATTGACATGAAATAGATTAATGGGAGGAAAAAACCAGTTTTATTACATGTGTATGGAAGCCAATAATGAAATTGAGACCTGAAGGAATGATCAAGGCAGGCAGTTTTTATCCATTTTAGACAGAGACAATAAACTTATAAAGAACTGATGGGATAAGGAAAAGAGGCATTTGGGAGCTTTAATTAGTAGGGCATTTTAAGCAGAATTTGGGCTGAGGTAGTAGATTAGAAAAAAATAGCAAGGTTTGTTTCTATAGCTTTCTGTCCTTTAAAGTCCCTATCTCTGGAGGCAAGGATGTCTTTTTACTTTGTAGTACAGGGAGAGTATTTTCCACATGGGAGATTTGTTTCCTGCTTTCACGAGAGCAGAAATTTTGAGAAAGGTCTTACATTGGTTGTTCCCCAAGTAGCTTTAATGCAACATAATCAATACGCCATTATGGTACTTCTGAGTGTGGCCTGCCCTGGACCCCAAAATGATAAAAAATAATTTGCTGAATGAAGCTTTTTTGTGTAATCCCGGATTCGTCATCATCCAGAGAATCACAGGCTCCCTCCATTCCTGGTCCCCAGACAGTGGCCTTGGTTGTACGGGTCACATCCAAACATGGCACAATCCAGAGGGAAGAAGAGACCATGTCCTTCACTCTTCACTATCTTCATTGTATTCTGAGCCTGGGCCCTGGCCAAACACCAGCCGGGGAAGAGCCCTTTACGGCATAGGATGCCCTTCAAAAAAGCAACAATACCTGAAATCTATTACAGAGTAGTTTTAACACTAGCCAGTGGACAAATTTTAAATGAGAAGGGTCAGTGAATAAGGGGACTCCAGGTCCTAACTGGCAGAAAAAGACACTGGACGTGTTTGACAAAGATTGGCCAGGAGAGACTAAAGGGCTTGGAAGGGAGCAGGAAGGAATGGGATGGCCAAAAGGTGTGGGCAGGGACGCGGACCCACAAAGGGTGCATTTTGTTCCTGGCTCAATTCAACACTGTTAAACACCACTCTTCTTGCCATAGTTACAATGAAGCAATTCTGTATCTCTGAGAACATTTGAAAGAGGACTTGGGAGAATCACTTGGCAAACTTGAAGGAGAGAGTTCAGAATAATGGCGTATATGTGTGTGTATATATACATATATATATATATGTATATATGTGTGTATATATATGTATATAGGGTGTATATGTATATATGTGTGTATATATATGTATATAGGGTGTAGGTATATATAAGTATATATAGGTTGGGGTGTGGGTAGGTACTGAGTAAGAATATGTGTGTGTGTGTGTGTGTATGTGTGTGTGTGTTTCTAAATTTTTTTTTAACATTTATTCATTTTTGAGAGACAGAGAGAGACAGAGCATGAGCGGGGAAGAGGCCGAGAGAAGGAGGCACAGAATCTGAAACAGGCTTCAGGCTCTGAACTGTCAGCACAGAGCCCGACGTGGGGCTCGAACTCACAAACTGTGAGATCCTGACGTGAGCCGAAGTCGGACGCTCAACCGACTGAGCCACCCAGGTGCCCTGTGTGTGTGTTTCTATATACTGTAACACTAATTTTGAATATGTAATGGAAAATTTCATTCACAATAAGAACACAAGTAAAAAACAAAAGATGAACTAACAGAAGCCATGAAGGTCCAAGTGAGGGTTAGAAAAGATGTGAATAAACAGAAAGATATTCAGTGCCTTTGCAGGGAAAAGCATATTATTACAACTATGCCAACTATTTTGATGATGACTTTATACTTACATCATTTGGAGGCAGATGTGGGTAGGGAGTGAATGTGGGTGTGGGTAGGTAGGGAGCACGGAGTTAATGAGCTGTATAGGGCAGGGTGTAGCTAGTGAGTGGGTAGTTGGGTTCAGGTAAGTACAGAGTAAGGGGAAGGAGCCAGGATAGGTATTGAGTGGAAGTGCAGTGGGGGGTGGTTTAGGGTTATGGTTTGAAAATATTCTACTTTGTTCAGAATGCTTTAAAACTGCTATACGGGATTAGCATTTTTATTTTCATTGCTTAGATTTAGATGGTATGCGCTTGCTGTTTTTTCAGGTGACCTTCAATAAACAGCTCAGGACTTTGTGTCCCATTTTTCTTATGACCACACGAATCTAGCCCGACCAGGTGTACCGGGTTTGGCAAAAACAAGAGCTCTTCTTAAGGAGCAAATTTGCAGCCTTAGACTGGCCTGTTGGGCGCTGGGGTCCTGCTTTTCTTGTGCTCCGCTGCCCCCTGCTGCCCGGTCAGGGTATGTGCAGCGAGTGTGAGTTGTAGTCTTAAAAACCTTTCTTTGGGTCTTACTTCTTTCTTGTCCACGGAGACAAAGTTGACATTTTCTTTGTTCTGCTCATTTCAGTAAAATGGGCAGAGAGAATTCACTGTGCTTCAATTCCAGTTGAAGACAAACCAACATTTCTATCAAGAGCGAGGGTTCCCTTGAAAGGTGTATGGATGAGCCTCATGTGATTGTTAGCATGCTATATATATATATATATATATATATTTTTTTTTTTTTTTCTTTTTACATAGTTCAATATAATTTTCTAGAAAGCATGCCTATAGCCTTTGTCAGATTCTACACAGGTTTCAGATACCCAGAAATTAACTATACATTGTTCTGGAACAGTCATCTCTAAACTTTTTGGACGGTGGACCCAACAATATATTCTTATTTATTTACTTATAAATTATATGCAAGTACTAAATAAGGAAGTGAAGATGAACTAAAGAGTTTGGATATCTTTCCAACAATGATGGGTTCCTAATATTGTCAATTCATGTCTCAAGTCACACGGGAAGCCATTTGCCACCAATAGTGGAAGCAGGACCATACTGGCACTGCTTCTACCATGTAAGGTGGTTGATGGACAACTGCTATCAGGGGCAGAGTGTTGGTTTTGCCTTCCGTTGAGGTTCACCAGGGCACTGCATTGTTAGTACCGTGCTCAATCTATGGTGAATATGCAGGAATCTCTTAGAGCCATCTTTCCATTTTGTTAAGTGATTTTGCTTAAAACTAGTCAGCACCGATACAATTGCTCTGGTCCGATACCTCTTCTATTGTGGCTGAATCATATTTTAAAAATATTGCTTGAAAATCTGATTTCTCTTTCTCCCTCCTGTTGGTCTTGAACATTCCCACCATTTACAAAGCAGCTAGGTTGGTCTGGGGCTCATTGCCACAGGGAAGAAATGATTTGATATTATTGCATGAATAGCTATGTTCAAAAAACCTATGAGAATTAACTTGGTCGATTAGTGATTAAGATTTAAGGCTCATAGGGTTCGTTAAGCAGCTTGGGTACCAAATATGTATGTGTATGTATAGGTATGCATGTAAACAATATCTTTCTTCTATGTTAGCAAAACCCAGCTAGAAAATAGAATTCATTCAACAACCATTTTTTGAGCATGGATTTTCCTGCAGGCATCGGGAATATAGCTATGAACAAAGCAGATGGAAATCCCTGCCTTCAGTGGCACTTCGGTTCTAGCAAGGGGATGCAGATAATTAACTAAATGCATAAGTACGATATGCCAAACATGAGGTAGCGATAGGGGTTCTGGGAGAAGTTGACATGGGGAAGGAGAAAGAGGATTGTGAATGTGGGGCCATGACTTTAAGTAAGAGGTCATGAAGGTGTTATTTGGGTAAAAACCTGAAGGAGGTGAAGGAGTGAGCCATACAGGATTCAGGAGGGAGAGCATGCCAGGCAGAGGGAAGAACAAGTGCAAAGGCCCTGAACCAGGCATGTTTCTGTTGAGTTCTGAAAGCAGCAGGAGGTCTGTGGGGCTGGCACAGAGCATGTGCGGGGAGGGATGTTGTAGGCAGTGAGGTCAGAGAGGCAGCTGGAAGCTGTGTCTGGCAGGGTCTTGGAGATGGTTGGGTGAAGACTTTGCCTTTCATAATGAGAAAGATGGCAGTCATGGTGCCTTAGGAGAGGAGTGGCATTATCTGGCTAAACATACCCAGAGACCGAAGATGGGAAAGGCCGAAGAAGTTACTTAGGAGGATTTAGGGCATTTTTAATAGTAAAAAGAGCATTCTTAGGGGCCATCCACTCTCAGAGTTCTAGGTCTTACTTGCAACTGGGAGTATTGCCACCTCCCCAGCTCTGTGTCTTGCCTGTCCCATCTCTGCTTGCTCCCAGAACCTCTTATCATCCAAGCTTTGCCAGTGGAAACAAATGGGAATCCACAAGGACAGACTGGAACCTGGGCTGTCTTTCATGGAATCTAACTTTGAAGATGCTGGTGACCAGCAGAAAAGCTGGTGCCCTTCATCTGGGAAGCGTACACATGCCTGGCCCAGGGATCAGGATAGTGTCTGGCAGTGGCTGGGGGAGCTGTAGACTGGCTGCCAATCCCATTCCAATGAGGCCAGCGGAGGTGACAGTGGGCATGAACTGCCGTGGTGCCTGGGGCTCCGCAGCAACCTGGCCGTGGTGGCTGCTGTTTTACTTTGGTTTCCTATTATTTTTGTTTGTTTGTTTTTTATTTTATATTTGAGAGAGAGAGAGACAGAGAGAGAGACAGAGACTGAGCAGGAGAGGGGCAGAGACACAAAGACAGAATCTGAAGCAGGCTCCAGGCTCTGAGCTGTCAACACCGAGCCCAATGTGGGGCGCGAACCCATGAACCGTGAGATCATGACCTGAGCTGAAGTTGGACGCTTAACCAACTGAGCCACCCAGGCGCCCCTGGTTTCCCATTCTTGTGCAGATTTCTCCAGCAGCCAACCCAATCTGGCACGTGGAAGGTAATTCTGGGAGATAGGTAAGCTAAATGAATACAAACCAGTCCTATCCAAGAATGGGGTGGTCAGTGACATGTCAGCTTGAAGCAGCTCACAGGAGCCAGCTGTCACATGTTCAGGAGTTTTGGAAGCCAGTTGTTAAGCATGGCCATTACTAACATTAAGTTACATAAACCTACAACTAAAATAAATGGGGTTAAAAACAAAGCTAGTCAAGTATGTAAACTCATCACTTACTAATCAATTTCAACATTGTATTGTCTCCTCTCTGGAAGTTATAGCCATTGTGTCTGTGTGGTGGTCAGTGAGACTTTCCCCTCAATTCTTGCAGTTTCCAGCTGCTGCTTTTTGTCCCAGCCCATTGGGGTCTCCCCATACATGTGAAGCCTAGCTATCAGCCAAAAGTTTGGCGGACAACTACATCCAAATGTGGGGACTCATTCTCTTCTTTCTAGGATTTTCCTTATACTTTTCTAGCTGTGCTACCTGACTCTAACTCTTTTTTCTGACATTTCTTGCTAGAGCTATATTTTCTATATGCTTCTGACTGTAATTTCTAACATCCAAAGTCATGCCCAGACTGCGGTGTGCCTGCAGGCAAACAGCCACAAGCTCACAAATTTCACCTGGCTGAAATTGGTATTCAGTTTTCTGAAATCTAATATGGAAGTGTGGCTTGTAGTGATTTACCTCCCCCATCTGCACCCCCTCAGTCTCTAAAAGAGATACATTTGAATCCACCCTAAAGCATTTTTTCATGTTAGAATTGATTTCAAGAACACAAGCCTTTTCTTAATAGTACAGGCTTCCAGAGAGAAGCATTCTTGAAGAAAAATGTTTTTAACATTCAAATAATCTTTACTATTTTTTTTAAAACAGATTTCACATAACATCTTCAATTGGCATGCTGGGCTCTCAACTAAACTTCTTTAAAAAATTTTTTATTTATTTATTTATTAAATATATTTTTTTTAACGTTTATTTATTTTTGAGACAGAAAGAGACAGAGCATGAACGGGGGAGGGGCAGAGAGAGAGGGAGACACAGAATTCAAAGCAGGCTCCAGGCTCTGAGCTGTCAGCACAGAGCCCGACATGGGGCTTGAACTCACGAATCGTGAGATCATGACCTGAGCTGAAGTCGACGCTTAACCGACTGAGCCACGCAGGTGCCCCTCAATTAAACTTGTGAATCTTTAATGGCATAGAGGGTCGTCTGTTGCTCATTCAGTTATTAATTCTTGATTTAAACATTGCTCTGCTCATTGAGAATCTAAAATGTGTTCCTTTCCCAATTTGGTTGTTTTTATTTCACCTTCAATACCATTTATCTTGATGCTACCTTAGCTGTGCCGATTATTCTTTAAAGTAAGTACCTGTCTGCAGAGCTGGGCTTTCAGAACTGCTTCTCAGGTTGTTCTTATTTACTCTGCTCCAGACTTCTGCTTGCCTGATGTCTTCTCACCATTTATTTTACATTTTATAGGAGTAAGGTTGTCTCTGAAAGCAGTTGATGGACCCACTGGGATTGCCTTTGGGAGCTTGTGAAATTGACCAGGAAGTCAGTACTTTCCTAGGTTATAATGGAGATATCACTCATTGCTTCTGTTTTTCTTCCATTCCTTCTACGGGGGAAGCCCACAAACTGCCCTCAGGGAAGTCTATCCTCTCTAGTCAGTGCGTTATTTGTGAGGCAGGCTTGGTGGCCAGAGTGACAGCAGGAGGCTGGCCAAACCACACCCTCACTATTATCTCTTCAAGTATGAGTTCGGAGATGTCTACCAGATAAGTATTGGAATCTCTCTCTCCATCCTCTATGTTCCTGACTGCGGCTGCATATTGTCTCTCTTTTTGTCTCTGCGTGACGCATTCTGGATGAATACCTTGGTACCCGCTACCAGTTAACTGACTTTCCCCCCAGTGTTTTGTATAAAGTTTATCCCACCTATTGAATTTATTATATTGATTAGGTTTTTATTTTACAGATTTATAATTGTTTCTTTTTTATATTTATCTGTTTTGTTTTTCGTGTCTTTGATAATTTCTTTTATTAATGGAGGCCACTTCTTTACCATTTTAAGCATCATTGAACATCATTGAACATTACTGAACCCAATGCTCATTACCATTAATTTCACAGAGTGAATCCACAATCCAATTAAAAGAAGACTGACCTTCTCTCCTAGCATTAGATTTCTTCAAGCATTTTAGGGTTTTCGGAGGATGGCTCCTTCTGAGTTGGAGACTTTCATATTTTTGTGTTCTGTTCTTTATCTTTTCCCTCAGTTCTTCTTACATGATTTTCTAGTTTTTCTGTTGCCTCCATTCAATCCCTTGAGCCCTCAGTCCAGAAGCAAATCTTCTAGATTCCCTGGACTCCTGTCTCATGATGATACTTGGAATAGTATAGAAAAATTAGGGCAGTTTGGCTTAATTTCCCTTCTTTGGGAATTTGCATCTTGCCAGCCCCAGTCAGTAGGTGGTCAGCTCGATTTTTCAGTCTCTGTTCATGCGCTCGCTCCTGACTGCCCTCTGCCCAAGACGACATTTTGTGCTTGTTCCCCTGCAAAAGTCAAGCCTTCTCCTGACCCTGGAAGCCAGGAGGCCCATACGTTCTGCTTCTCTTGCTACTTTGCATTTCTTTTCTCATTTAGTCCATGAGTTGTTTCCTCAGTTTTCCGTGCAACTGTATTCTTTTGATTAACTCTTCCTATAATTTATCCTTATGGTTGTGAATTTGGGATAGAGTGTATGGTCTCGGTAAGGTACCTAATTTCTCTGGATAGTTTGAAAAGTTGGGATGATGCCAGTAGTATTTACTGTGTGGGGGGACATTAAAAATCAAGTCAGTTACTGCATATAAAATGCCTGGTGCACAGCCATTATGACCATTGTATAGATAATACTTAGTGCAAATCACATGCTTGATAAATATTTGTATAGTAAAATGGATTGATTTAATACAAATCAATGCATGCTGTTCACCTGGTTGCATCTGCTAATAATTATATCATTCAGGTAAGCCAGTTTATGCTGCAGCCGTTATCAACTTCTGAATCTTAGAGGTTTATAATAACAGGTGTCTATTTCCCGCTTGCAATACCTGTCCATCATAGGTCAGGTGGGCTTTGCTCTGCACTATTATCATCCACACTGTGTGGCCTAGGTTGTTGGAGGAACGCTGCCAGAACACTGTTAGACACCAGTGTGGAAGAAAAAGAGAACGCTGGCCCTTACTTCCCCCTAGAAGTAACAGATGTCAATCCTGCTCACATTTTGACCAAAACAAGTAATATGACCATTTGTTCATCGGGGCTAGCTACCATATGTCCTGAAAAGAGAGAACTAAATATCTGTGATCATCTTAATGATTTCTACAATGATGAACATGAATAGACATGTACTGAATGTTTACTTGGGACAAGATACTATACTAATTAGCATACAAAGAGTTAGAGGTGACTTTTAAGAATAAGGACTCTTTGGGGTGCCTGGATGGCCCAGTCTGTTAAACATCTGACTCTTGATTTTGGCTCAGGTCATGATTTCACAGTTTGTGAGTTTGAGCCCCCCAGTGGGCTCCACGCTGGCAGTGCAGAGCCTGCTTGGGATTCTCTCTCTCTCCTCTCTCTGCCCCTCCCCCTTTCCCTCCTCTCCAAATGAATAAACTAAAAAAACAAAAAAAACAAAAAAACAAAAAAACGAATAGGGACTCTTTATCTTTGCTCAAGGATAAAATGATTCTTCGTGACTGGTGACAAGTATAAATTCTTGGCTACTAAAAAAGAGGCATGATTGTGATCTTGGTCAAATCATACAATACATTTATTGTAAAGTTTGGGAAGTAAATGATCTATTAAAATAATTATGATTACATTTTTTAATGCCTGGAAATAATGACGGATCTTATACAATCACAGAGGCTGATACAAGGTACGGACTAAAGAGTCTTCTAGAAAACATTTACCTGGAGGTAAATGATTAGATGCATGCAGTAATTGTCATAAACATGCTGGTTCCAAATTTTCCTGCGCACCACCTCCAACTGTTGCTACCAAGCAAAACCATTAATTTCTCAGTAGAAGAATGATTTATTTTTTTGTGAAGTGGCTTCTCCTGGTCTTAGCCCTTCTGCTCGACTGTCTCAAGTGTAGCATTGAGCTGAGGAAAGGGAACTGGTGGCCTAATTGGTTTAAATGCTTCTATTTTATGACCTGATTTCTTCTTCAATGACGTCTAGAAACAGCTCACACACACTTGAAAGCTGCAAGTACCTACGAAGCTTCCCCTTTTCTATGACTGATGGTATTTAAGTGTAGTAAATTAAACGTCGGGAAGGAAAATGAGAGTTAATAAGCTGACAGTTTGTCCACTGGAGGTTTTTTCAGATCTAACATACTTAATTTGCTTACTTGTTTTTCAATTTTGGCTGGGCTTATGAGCAGTTCAGGTTTAAATTGAGGATGAAAAGGGAAGAATATGATGCTCTAACCTAAAATAAGAGCACTTGTCATTATACCATGACATATTTATTGCCCTGGACTTCAGTGTGCCTGTTGGGTTAAAATTAAATACATTGGGGAATGTAATTTCATATAGCACACGAGCCACTGCCTTCAAGGGCGTTATTGGTAGCCAGACAGAGGAGGGCACTGTGGGAATGAGACAAGGGGCAGGCTGCCGGGTGTATGTGTTTTGCATGCGTGTGATGTACGTGTGTATATGTGCATGCATGCATGTGTGGAAGCTTGTATGCGATGGGTAGGTATGTGAAAATGTATGTAATGTGATGCGCATATATAGGCATGCACAATATAAATGTGCACATATATGAGCATGTAGTGTAATCATGTATCACGTAATGTAAATGCGCATGCATGCATGAATGTGTGTGATGTAAGTGTATGTGTGCATGTGTGTAACGTAAGCACACATATTTGTGCTCAAATGCTCAAATGTGTGCATGTGTGTAACGTAAGTACACATATTTGTGCTCAAATGCTCACGTGTGTGAGTGTGCATGCATATATGCACATGTGTATTGATGTTATATATGCGTGTGATAAAAGTGTGTATACATGTAAATCTTTATGTATCTGCACACACATATTTGATGTAGGTATGTATAATGCATGTTTGTAAGAGCATGCGTACATAGTTACATGTATTCCTGGATCCCATTGAAGATCTGTTTCCGCAGAGTGAGACATATTTAGTTTTTAACATCAAATGTCTCAAATTTATTTAACTTATTTGTTTTTATGTATTACTTATTATTTTTATTATTTTTTAAAGGTTTATTTTTGAGAGACAGTGTGAATGGGGGAGGGGTGAGGAGGGGTTGGACGAAGCGGGTTCCATCCTGACAGCAGCAAGCCCAAGGTGGGGCTTGAACCTATGAACCATGAGATCATGACCTGAGTCAAAGTCAGATGTTCAACTGACTGAGCCACCCAGGTAATCCTCAAATTAAGTTTTTTAAAGAGTGCTTTGGATATTCTAATGTTTTTGTATTTCTACACATATTTTGCAAGTAATTTGTCAATTTCTAGATAACAGCTTGTTGGTATATATTGGACTCACACTAAAGCTGTAGGTCACCCTGGAGAAAACTGACATCTTAGTATTGAGTCTCCCGGTCCATGAATATAATGTCTTTCTCCATTTGTTTAGGTCTTCTTACATTTTCTTCAGTGATGTTTTTGTGCTATTTAGTGTAAATGTCATATATATTTTGTTAAGTTTATTCCTAAGTATTTTTTTTTTTTTTTAAAGGTTTTTATTTTTTTTTTATTTTTTTTTTTGTATGAAGTTTATTGACAAATTGGTTTCCATACAACACCCAGTGCTCATCCCAAAAGGTGCCCTCCTCAATACCCATCACCCACCCGCCCCTCCCTCCCACCCCCCATCAACCCTCAGTTTGTTCTCAGTTTTTAACAGTCTCTTATGCTTTGGCTCTCTCCCACTCTAACGTCCTTTTTTTTTTTTTTTTTTTTTTTTTTTCCTTCCCCTCCCCCATGGGTTCCTGTTAAGTTTCTCAGGATCCACATAAGAGTGAAACCATATGGTATCTGTCTTTCTCTGTATGGCTTATTTCACTTAGCATCACACTCTCCAGTTCCATCCACGTTGCTACAAAAGGCCATATTTCATTTTTTCTCATTGCCACGTAGTATTCCATTGTGTATATAAACCACAATTTCTTTATCCATTCATCAGTTGATGGACATTTAGGCTCTTTCCATAATTTGGCTATTGTTGAGAGTGCTGCTATGAACATTGGGGTACAAGTGCCCCTATGCATCAGTACTCCTGTATCCCTTGGATAAATTCCTAGCAGTGCTATTGCTGGGTCATAGGGTAGGTCTATTTTTAATTTTCTGAGGAACCTCCACACTGCTTTCCAGAGCGGCTGCACCAATTTGCATTCCCACCAACAGTGCAAGAGGGTTCCCGTTTCTCCACATCCTCTCCAGCATCTATAGTCTCCTGATTTGTTCATTTTGGCCACTCTGACTGGCGTGAGGTGATACCTGAGTGTGGTTTTGATTTGTATTTCCCTGATAAGGAGCGACGCTGAACATCTTTTCATGTGCCTGTTGGCCATCTGGATGTCTTCTTTAGAGAAGTGTCTATTCATGTTTTCTGCCCATTTCTTCACTGGGTTATTTGTTTTTCGGGTGTGGAGTTTGGTGAGCTCTTTATAGATTTTAGATACTAGCCCTTTGTCCGATATGTCATTTGCAAATATCTTTTCCCATTCCGTTGGTTGCCTTTTAGTTTTGTTGGTTGTTTCCTTTGCTGTGCAGAAGCTTTTTATCTTCATAAGGTCCCAGTAATTCACTTTTGCTTTTAATTCCCTTGCCTTTGGGGATGTGTCAAGTAAGAGATTGCTACGGCTGAGGTCAGAGAGGTCTTTTCCTGCTTTCTCCTCTAAGGTTCTGATGGTTTCCTGTCTCACATTTAGGTCCTTTATCCATTTTGAGTTTATTTTTGTAAATGGTGTGAGAAAGTGGTCTAGTTTCAACCTTCTGCATGTTGCTGTCCAGTTCTCCCAGCACCATTTGTTAAAGAGGCTGTCTTTTTTCCATTGGATGTTCTTTCCTGCTTTGTCGAAGATGAGTTGGCCATATGTTTGTGGGTCTAGTTCTGGGGTTTCTATTCTATTCCATTGGTCTGTGTGTCTGTTTTTGTGCCAATACCATGCTGTCTTGATGATGACAGCTTTGTAGTAGAGGCTGAAGTCTGGGATTGTGATGCCTCCTGCTTTGGTCTTCTTCTTCAAAATTCCTTTGGCTATTCGGGGCCTTTTGTGGTTCCATATGAATTTTAGGATTGCTTGTTCTAGTTTCGAGAAGAATGCTGGTGCAATTTTGATTGGGATTGCATTGAATGTGTAGATAGCTTTGGGTAGTATTGACATTTTGACAATATTTATTTTTCCAATCCATGAGCAGGGAATGTCTTTCCATTTCTTTAAATCTTCTTCAATTGCCTTCATAAGCTTTCTATAGTTTTCAGCATACAGATCCTTTACATCTTTGGTTAGATTTATTCCTAGGTATTTTATGCTTCTTGGTGCAATTGTAAATGGGATCAGTTTCTTTATTTGTCTTTCTGTTGCTTCATTGTTAGTGTATAAGAATGCAACTGATTTCTGGACATTGATTTTGTATCCTGCAACTTTGCTGAATTCATGTATCAGTTCTAGCAGACTTTTGGTGGAGTCTATCGGATTTTCCATGTATAATATCATGTCATCTGCAAAAAGCGAAAGCTTGACTTCATCTTTGCCAATTTTGATGCCTTTGATTTCCTTTTGTTGTCTGATTGCTGATGCTAGAACTTCCAGCACTATGTTAAACAACAACGGTGAGAGTGGGCATCCCTGTCGTGTTCCTGATCTCAGGGAAAAAGCTCTCAGTTTTTCCCCGTTGAGGATGATGTTAGCTGTGGGCTTTTCATAAATGGCTTTTATGATCTTTAAGTATGTTCCTTCTATCCCGACTTTCTCAAGGGTTTTTATTAAGAAAGGGTGCTGGATTTTGTCAAAGGCCTTTTCTGCATCGATTGACAGGATCATATGGTTCTTCTCTTTTTTTTTGTTAATGTGATGTATCACGTTGATTGATTTGCGAATGTTGAACCAGCCCTGCATCCCAGGAATGAATCCCACTTGATCATGGTGAATAATTCTTTTTATATGCTGTTGAATTCGATTTGCTAGTATCTTATTGAGAATTTTTGCATCCATATTCATCAGGGATATTGGCCTGTAGTTCTCTTTTTTTACTGGGTCTCTGTCTGGTTTAGGAATCAAAGTAATACTGGCTTCATAGAATGAGTCTGGAAGTTTTCCTTCCCTTTCTATTTCTTGGAATAGCTTGAGAAGGATAGGTATTATCTCTGCTTTAAACGTCTGGTAGAACTCCCCTGGGAAGCCATCTGGTCCTGGACTCTTATTTGTTGGGAGATTTTTGATAACCGATTCAATTTCTTCGCTGGTTATGGGTCTGTTCAAGCTTTCTATTTCCTCCTGATTGAGTTTTGGAAGAGTGTGGGTGTTTAGGAATTTGTCCATTTCTTCCAGGTTGTCCAATTTGTTGGCATATAATTTTTCATAGTATTCCCTGATAATTGTTTGTATCTCTGAGGGATTGGTTGTAATAATTCCATTTTCATTCATGATTTTATCTATTTGGGTCATCTCCCTTTTCTTTTTGAGAAGCCTGGCTAGAGGTTTGTCAATTTTGTTTATTTTTTCAAAAAACCAACTCTTGGTTTCGTTGATCTGCTCTACAGTTTTTTTAGATTCTATATTGTTTATTTCTGCTCTGATCTTTATTATTTCTCTTCTTCTGCTGGGTTTAGGCTGCCTTTGCTGTTCTGCTTCTATTTCCTTTAGGTGTGCTGTTAGATTTTGTATTTGGGCTTTTTCTTGTTTCTTGAGATAGGCCTGGATTGCAATGTATTTTCCTCTCAGGACTGCCTTTGCTGCGTCCCAAAGCGTTTGGATTGTTGTATTTTCATTTTCGTTTGTTTCCATATATTTTTTGATTTCTTCTCTAATTGCCTGGTTGACCCACTCATTCGTTAGTAGGGTGTTCTTTAACCTCCATGCTTTTGGAGGTTTTCCAGACTTTTTCCTGTGGTTGATTTCAAGCTTCATAGCATTGTGGTCTGAAAGTATGCATGGTATAATTTCAATTCTTGTAAACTTATGAAGGGCTGTTTTGTGACCCAGTATATGATCTATCTTGGAGAATGTTCCATGTGCACTCGAGAAGAAAGTATATTCTGTTGCTTTGGGATGCAGAGTTCTAAATATATCTGTCAAGTCCATCTGATCCAGTGTCTCATTCAGGGCCCTTGTTTCTTTATTGACTGTGTGTCTAGATGATCTATCCATTTCTGTAAGTGGGGTGTTAAAGTCCCCTGCAATTACCACATTCTTATCAATAAGGTTGCTTCTGTTTATGAGTAATTGTTTTATATATTTGGGGGCTCCGGTATTCGGCGCATAGACATTTATAATTGTTAGCTCTTCCTGATGGATAGACCCTGTAACTATTATATAATGTCCTTCTTC